>NC_050455.1:43080861-43380861 GCF_903995425.1 Onychomys torridus
ATGAAGGAAGAGCTGAGGGATGAGTGAGTTGTGCTATGCAGAAACTGTGGTGTTGAGGATGTCCAGAAAAATTATAACTTACGCAAGGCATGCAGCAACAGGTAATACTGTGGGGTCAGTTACATTGTTCCATGAAGCCTCGTTCTGGAGTGAGTGATAATAAATGCTTGTGGAGATGAAGGGATTTCTCACACACAACGTTCTCATAGGCTTGTTATGAACTTGGAGGGACTGTCTAAGAATCCAAAGGTCAGTTAGTCAAAGAGACGAAAATGCATGAGGAGAGTTGTGGAAGCCATCACAAATGTGAGAGGGAAGGAGGGATGATTAAGTTCCATGCACCAAGTATCTCATAGGAAAATGTTCCTCCATCATCATAATGGTGGGAGGAGAGAGGTTGTGAAATATACAATAAAGCCCCACGTGAGAATGCCAAGGACCACAAGAGTTAGGAGGAGGAGGCTGTCTCCACTATTGCCCTTGGTTAGTATCTAGGTATCTGTACTGTCACTGATCACTCAGACTGATGACCCATGGACAGGGAACCTGGCTTTACTGATTCCATTGGCATTGTCCGCCCTTTCTGCTGATGCAATTGTTCTCCAAGGGTGCAGAAGGGAGCTCACACACATACCTATTCCCTCCTTCCGTCTGTTATCTGGGCTACTTCTTTCCTCTAGACTTGGAATAGTGTATCTCAAAGGAATAGAGAAGACAGAGAGTGTGAGAAAACAAATGAAGAGAAGTATGATTTGTGGGGGGGTAGTATTGTGTTCCCCAAAATATTGTGCACCCTAATAAACTTATCTGGGGTCAGAGACAGAACAGCCACAATATTAAACATAGAGGATAGGCAGTGGTAGCACACGCCTTTAATCCTAGCATTCCAGAGTTCAAGGATATAGCCAAGCATGGTGACTCATGCCTTTAATACCAGGGAGTGATGGCAGAAAGCAGAAAGATATATAAGGCGTGAAGACCAGAAACTAGAAGCATTTGGCTGGTTAAGCTTTTAGGCTTTTGAGCAGCACAGTTCAGCTGAGATTCATTCGGGTGAGGACTCAGAGGCTTCCAGTCTGAGGAAACAGGATCAGCTGAGGAACTGGCAAGGTGAGGTGGCTGTGGCTTGTTCTGCTTCTCTGATCTTCCAGCATTCACCCCAATAATTGGCCTCAGGTTTGATTTTATTAAAACTCTTTAAGATTTCTGCCACAGGTATGTATGTATGCACCTGTGTGTGTTCATATGGAGGCCAGAGCTGATGTCAGATTTCCCCTTCAATTGCTCATCACCTTGTTTTGATGTAGGATCTATCTCTTGAACCCAGGGCTCACCAATTCAACCTATCTAGCCAGGCAGCTTGTCCTGGGGATTCCCCATCTCTGTTTCCCACGTGCTTGGATTACAGGCAGGCTACCATGCCCACCTGGTATTTACATCAGTCCTGGGTGTCCAAATTCTGGCCTTCAACTTGTGGTAGCAAGCTCTTTTCCCCAGTGCACTATTTCCCTAGCCCTGAAGAGAAGTATGAAATGTAAATTTGAATGACTTGAAATGCTTTAAAATAACTGTTATTAGATGTCTTTGATGTTTTCAAGCATGCATGTAGTATATTTTGATTACCATCACTCCTTACCCTCTCTAAGGTCCTCCAACCTCTCTTTACCACCCCCCACAAGTCCATTTCTCACATTTGTGTCTTTGTATTTTGTTTTGTGACTTGCTGAATTTAATCAAGGCTACCTGTGTGACCTTGGGTGTTATACACTGGAACCTGGTGGCTCATAAGTAGGTACATGAGTGAAAACTATGCCTTCCTGAAAGATTGAAATCATGTTGGCTATATCATACCTCGAAGATAGACAACATTTTGCAGCCTTTTTCCCTATCTTCAGGCTATTACATTCTTTCCACCTCTCTTCTGGAATGTTCCCTGAGCCTGAGATGAGGTGGCATAAATGTCCTGTTTAGGGCTGATCACTGAACCCCTCTTAGTCTCTGTATTGAGCAGCCATGTAGCCCTGTTTTCACAGGGGTTTACTGCAAAAAGAAGTTTCTCTGATGAAGGCTGAGAGTAGCACTTGTTTAAGTTTTAAACATAGATATTGACAAGATACCTCAAGTGGTTCTATAGTAGGCTATAAGGATAGAAACAGAAGTTGGAACTGATGGAATGGGTTTATGGAAACCAGCCTCAGCTGTGGAGCTGTATTGTTTAGTTAATGTTAAGACGTTTGCCTGGAAGTTTGACAAAATGCGAACTATTTTCGAAAGATAAATTCAGAAGCAACGTGGATGGCACAGTATAGCGGTTAAATATTAGAGACGAAAGGACACTCGTAAGAAGGAAGTGTATCCCGCCTTCTGTTTGCCCACAGAGTGAGAGCAGAGAGGAAAGTGGGAGTTCAGAGTTGGGAACCACAGAACGTCAAACTCTGCGGTCTGGAAACAGTTGAAGAAATGAAGATGACCATCCCATCCTCATGCTGGGAAGAGAACATTAACTCTCCAGATGAATTCTGGGAGAACTGAATTCAGGGAAAGGGTGATTTTAGTTTGACGATGTGCAAATGCAAGGCATGACTGTCATATAATACGGACATACCAAACAAAAGGAGCTTAGGAAGAAGTCAATATAAGCAATACCGAGGTGGCGCCTGAAGCTGAGGACTACATAATCCAGTCCAAGGTGGAAAGAGAAGGACAGGCAGAGTTGTCAAGGGAACGGGTGCTTAGGAGATAATTGTGGAAGAAGTGCTGAGATATGGGACCGAGAAGGTGATGATATTGCAGATATTTTTCCGAATTTCCTATTGGCGCCCTGCTGTGCTTGGTAACCTGGGAGACTGACTTACATGAGAAGCATCATGACTCCCTAGTCTCTGAGAGTGGGTCTAAGGTGGCCCATGGGGAGATCTGATGCAGATCACAGGGCAGGAAGAGAGTGAGGGCATGGCATCGATTCTCCTAGCTGCCTCCCTTCTGTGTTGTCCCAGGTTCTCCACAACCCTATGTGAAGTCCACAGCTTGTAACAGGGGGTGACCCCGGCTCCCACATCTTGTCCCCCAGAATTGTCACCACATTTCTCTAGCCCCAGTGAACTCAGCATTTCTTCTTCATATCCTGTACCTCCCTTCATCTTTCTTTTCTCTATTTTAAATTTTTTTAATTGACAGGTAATATCTCTATATATTTATGGAATACACTGTGTTGTTTTAATGAATATATAATGATCAAATAGGATAATTGGCATACTCATCAACTCAGAAGTCATATGGCTCTGTTGATAATATCTAAAATCCTCTCTAGCTATTCAGAATATCCAATCAATTATTGTCAACCAGAGTAACTATTGTCCTACATAGCTATTAGAAGCTATTTTTCCTTTCCAAGTGTGCACTCTGTTCCCATTAACCATCCTCTCTCCATCTCCTCTACCTCCAGCCTCAGGTAACTAGTATTCTATTCTACATCTCTATAGGGTCAACCTGTTAAACTTGTATGGGTAGGTAAGGATATTCAGTATCTGTGTTTCTGTGTCTGGCTTATTTCAGTTTATCTAGAATCTTCCAGGCTCATCCTCGCTGTGCCTAATGGAAGCGTCATTGTTTTATAGCTCAGTATTACTCCATTGTATTTATGCAGTACATCTTCACTATCCATTGCAGACACCTAGGTTCATTTCGTGGCCTCTCTACTATGAATAGTGCTGCTGGAACAGATGTGGGGATCCTGCCTGTGTTCATCCCTTCCTTGTCTTCCTTTCAATCAGTGAGTGTGGACGTGCCACCTGCCTCCTGCTACGACCTCTGCTGATTTCAGAGTAAAGCCAGGAGGGAGCATTTCCCGGAACCCAAGGTAGCAGGCTTTACACAAGTGCTCTGACCCCAGCATGAGATTAGGACTAGCGAGAAAAAAAGCAAAAACATAATTTGCCTTGTTCGAGGCTTTTAAAACAATGTTTCTTCTTTTCTTTCTTTCTCTTTTTTTTAACTGAGAAATGAAATGAGCTGAGGTTCATTTGCAAGGTTTGGCAGAAAAAAAAAAGAATACTAGAAGGAAAAATAGAAATAGTAAGTAAAATGATTGCTTTGACAAGGCTGGCAATTCAGGGGGCCAAAGAGAGAGCCAGGACATCAGTCTGGAACAGAGCTAATCCATACCTTTAAAGTTAAGGAGAGTTGAAAATAGCACCATAAAACAGCTTTCTTGGGGTCAATTGCTTGATTGTCACATAAGGCAAATGGCCTCTTTAAATTACCAAATCACCTTCTCCCCAGGATTTTAATATGACAGCAAGGCTGCAAATATGACCAAGAGACAGCTAAAGATGAAATATCTACTTGGCTCTTACCTTTGTGAGCCATTGCAGTTATTAATCATTTATAGGACACCATAAGCCGGCACTAGGAAAACGATGATTCTTTATTGCTTGTTAAAAATATTTACATTTTCCTCTACCAGCTGTATAGGAGGAATTGATATTTTCTGAATTGCTAAGTCAATAGCATCTTCCTCGTGCCATCAAAGGATTTGATAAACCAGCAAAACACGAGAGCCTCTGCTGCAAATAAGTGGGAGGCACTTGGGCTGTCAGGCAATTAAGTGGACCTGAATAAGCTGATGTAATTAAGCCTCTTACTGCATAATTATCTTTATTTTAAATGTGTCTTTTGATGGAACATCTGTTCCCTGCTCCAGATATGAAAAGAAGGACCCATGCTCATGAAGCAAACAGATCTGCCAGGGCCTCACACATGCTGCCTGGGCCACTCACATTCAAGGCAACACATGTAGTCATTTGTTCCTCTTTGCCTGCAAGAGGCAGGTGTCCTCACACCCTCAGCCCATGCCTGCCTGACCTCCGAGATTGCAGCGCTGCCTGGAGTCTGATTACACACAGCAGTCCCTGAGTGCCAAGGGCCTCTCAGAGGCAAGGGTGCAGCTAGCTGAAAGACTATATGGAAGAGATAGTCAGATGTGTCAGATGGGGATCCGGGGGTCAGCAGAACTCTCATGGAGTTCCGCTTCTGGGTGGCAGGGCTCACGACCTGTCTCTTTGCTTTTGGCAAATATAGTTCATCAAACCCGACCTGCTGAGACACAATCAGTATTATCTTGGGGGAGAGGCAGTGCCGGGCTTTTGTCCACTTTTTTTTTTTTTTTTTTTTTTTTTGTCTGCCAGCCACAGACTCCGTGTGACGGATCCCTACGCTGGTGTGAATTGGGGATTTCTGAATCACTCTAATGTGCACGGAATGCTCTGCTGAGAGGCTGATGGGGCTTTATAGGCTGCTGCTGCTGCTATTTGTGCGCTACGTGACCAAACAATCACCGTTCTTTCCCTCTTGATTCACTCAACTTGAAATGTGCAATCACGGCACCTCCACACAGGAAAACGGCAAGAAATCAAAGGCCAGCAGAAAACTAACGGCTAGTGTCTATACTACATTAGCTGATCAGAATATAAGCAACTCCTTCCCCTTGCCCCACTGCTGGCCCAGGGACCTGAACACTAGCTTGTTGGTAAGGGCTGGGGCATTGGCTCTCATCAGAATCAGTCAGCTTCCACTCTCTATAGTGCTCCCCAGTTTGGAGAGCCAGAGGCAGGCCTTTAGGATGAGCATTTGAAATAAAGACCATCCTCACCATTCAACAGTCCCAGCCCTCAGTCTGGGCCACACCCTCGCTGGTTCACAATGGAGGCAAACCTTTGTGTTTTGACCGTGCACCTCCGTGTCTTACATACAGTCTGATTAGTTCTCCCCCTCAACCTAAATATCATCCACACTAGCTCAGCTTTGGGCATGCTGATAGATTGAGTCAAGGCTTTCATCCCCCTCCTTTTTTCTTAATGGCTTTGTTGAAACATGGCTCTCATACCATACAATTCGTCTGCTTTAAGTGTATGATGTATGGACTGTATTTTCCCAGAGGAGGATGTTCATCATCATAGTCCATTTTAGAGCACTTTTACCACTCCAGGAAGAAATGTTACATCATGTAGCCATTACTTCCTGTCCCCCTATAGCCCTGGGCAGCCACGAATCTTTTCCTATCTCTGTGGTTTTGCCTATTCAGGACATTTCATATAAATGGAATTATATAATAGGTAATGCTTGGCATCTGGTTTCCTTCACTCAGCACGATGCTATAAGGGCCATCCATTTTGTGGTATGTATCAGTACTTAATTTGTTTTTGTGGTTAAATAATATTCCATTGAAACGGATATCCCATATTTATTTATCGATCCATCAGTTGGTGTTCGAGTTACTTCTTCCCACTTTTTTTTTTTTTTTTTTTGCTGTTATGCACAACACTGTTAAGCTACTGTCAAGGTTTTACATGAACAAACATTTCATCTCCCTTCTATTCATGTTTAGTAGAGGGATTGTTAAGTTATGTGGGAACTATACTTCTAGCTTTTTATGTTTGTTTGTTTGTTTTTTGTTTTTCTTAGTGCTGGGAATTGAACCCAAGATCTCATCCATGCTAGGCAAGAGCTCCACTGCTTGTCTGCCCTCTCGGCTGTTTCCAGCTCTGGGAGGAGGAGCCAGTTCTCCCATCTGTTTGGGTTTTGATTTTGAGATGTTTCTTTATTTTGAGGCTGTGTCCTGTGATATGGTCCAGGCTGGGCTAGAACTTGTGAGCCTCTAATCCTTAGATTCCCAAGTGTTGAAGATAGAGGCATCACCACCACTCCCAGCTTCCCTAAGCTGTTTTCTAGAACACTTTTAAACATTTTAAGCCCAGACTAGCCGTACATAAAGACTCTATATTCTCCACGCATTACCAACATGTGTTATTTTCTTCCTGTTGCTCATACCATGTGTAACATGGTATTTCCTGAGGTTCTGATTTCCACTTTCCTCATGGTTAGCCGCCCTAGGCTGATGCCAAAGCATGCCAATGGTCCCCACTACTAACTGTTCCTCCTCAGTGCATCTTATTTGGGCTATTTTGCACTTTATACATGATCTAGAGCCAATACACTTTTTTTGCTGCCATAAGACAGAAACCTAAGAAGCTGCTTTGGAGCCCAGACTGTATGAAAACATGAAACCTTCCATTTTAAAAGAAAGAAAGAAAGACAGACAGAAAGAAAGAAAGAAAGAAAGAAAGAAAGAAAGAAAGAAAGAGGTGAGATGAAGTGCTTCATTCTAAAGCAAGGACTCTGGGATCTGGGAAGTGGACATGATGTTAACAGCACACTGGGGAGGTGGGTCTCAGGGGCTGTGCAGAGACAAGATGGAGGCTACCCCTAGAATGAGCCTTGTATTCAGTACTAAGCTTTAATCATCAGACATTCCCACATCACTGGTCATGGAAGTGAATACCCAAAATCCAAAAACAGTGCCAACAGTACTAAGTGGGAACTCTGCTTCCAACTTCAGATCCAAGGGATTAAAAATCACTCACACTTGTTGGCTTTTTAAATGCTTAATTGCATTTATTTATTTATGTGTATGTGTGCACACATACACACACATCTCCATGTGCAATGAAGTGTGCAGAGGTCAAAAGGCTGCTTGTAGTGGTCCGTTCTTTCCTTCCAGTATATGGGTCCTGGGGACCGAACTTGGGTTATCATATTTGGTGGCAAGTGTCTTTACCTACCAAGCCATCTCTCTAGCACAGATTAAAATGTTTATTAAATAGAAGAAAAAAGGGAAAAGCTCCCTTAAGGGATTATTGTGAAGACTAGTTAGGATAAAGTTGTTGAAGCTGCTTGACAAATTATATAAAGCACTGTGGTGATTTTATATCTGATGTTTATAAACAAGAACAGCTCACATTTACTGAAAGTTTTCTTGGTTTGGGAGCTGGACTGCGATTCTGGTAAAAACAATGTCTTTGTGAAACTTAGGGAAATAAGCCTCCATCCACTCCCTGTAACCCTTATCTCCAATTGCTGTGTTATTATTGCACATTGTAACCATCATCTGGCAGTGGTTCTTCCTGGAACTCTAAAAGGGTACAGATGCTCACATCTGCATGCCAAGGCATGCTACCATGGTGAAAAAATATACTTTGTGTCCCAGTCATCTGGCTGGAGAAGGAGCAGACATGGGGCCTTAGAATGAGGCAGACTACCAAAAGAAATCACTCCCAGGGAAGACCCAATCAAAGGCAGACAAAAACACAGGAACACTGAGTGAGCATGTGTGTGCCTTAACAAATGCCTATCATGCATTTATAATTTATCAGCTGGGCTGTGCACGCACCTGCATTCAGGTGGAAGTTTGCCTCAGCCGGAAGATTAAGACAGCCTCATTCTCATTTGCTATCGCAGTAATGTGTGGGATGGAACAGATCACTTCTTTATGTGGCCAATCATCTTTCGGTTGTCTCATTGGGTTTCCATTCATGATGGTCCTAGGACAAAGCTTCATGAAAACAAAGGCTGACATACCATGTTAAAGTCAAAGATCAGCTCAGATGTAATAAAGTAGAGAGATAGACTACACCTCTAAATAGGATACAATGTAACAAGTGATTTATTTACCCAGCTCATAGAGTAGGGTGTTGTGTATATGATCTTGCAATATTATTAAATTGGCTATTGCTTTATCCATATTGTAGATAAGGCAATGGACCTAGGTTCTCACATTGCCCCTACCGCAAATGAGACCCTACTCAAAGGTTTCCCAAGTATCCTACCACTCTCCTGAAACCACACACTGCCTCCACCACTGGATAGGCCTCTTTCTTGTTTTGATCCCATGCCAACACACCCCTACTTCCCTAGGTGGTTTAATACTCTACCTGTTTTACCAGGCCCAGCCTCCAGGAATATGTCTCAGTTACACCAATTCCATGAGGCTACCCTAGTGAGAGACCTGATCCAGTTTCACTCTCAAATCTGATCTCTCTCCTATTAGGTACTCTCTTTAGGCACCCAAACTCTACAAGACCATCCCTACTGCTTTGGACTTTTCAAAGTCATCCAGTAGAACATCTGACCTAAGAATACTTTCCAGCAGCCCAGGTTTCTAGCAAGGGGCCTGCTACCCGTCCCCTCAAGACTTCTCATGCTACCCAGATCACTGCCCACTGATGTGCTTAGAAAATATGTCAAAAGATACAACCAAATCCAGATGTCCAGGACACAGCACAAAAACACAAACAATGTGAAAAAAATAAGAGGGTACATCTCCCCAAAGATCACCAAACCTGTAGCAAGTATCGCTAATGAGAAAACAAATCAACAAACAAAAACTTAGGAAGAACTCAAGGCACAGAAGTCAAAGGAACAGTTATAAAGATGTCTAAAGGGTTCAAAGAACTCAAAAGGATGCTAACAAGCAAATTAACTTAAAGTGCATCCTGACAAGGCAGTGGAGACACCAACTTGAGTGCACAGCTTAGGTGACATTCAGGTTTGCACCCAGGTCCATATGACACTTACTATTGATTGACTCTGGAGAGATGAATCTTGTTATCATCAAAACTCCACAGGAAATTGCTCTCTTCTCTGTCCTCAGTACGTCAGGGCTGGAACAAATTGTTGCCTTCCCCTCTACTTACCCAGGAGACCCAGTTTTCCATTTAGAAAAATGTAATGTCTTCTCCAAGATCTCTACTTCCTATTTTCCTGCTCTAGAAATGGATTCTACTCAGAAGGCATGTGTTCTTAAACAAAAACGTTAGTGTTGGGAGTCTGTGATGTCTCCTGACAAGTTATTGGTCAGGAAGGTCAGAGGGGTTCCCAAAACAGCATGGGCTGTTGCCTTTGCTATTGGTTGCCTTCTAAAACTAGATGGTGAGACCCTATTGCTGAAGACAGAACACAGATTTGGTTACAGGACATACAGTTGACCTGAAGATTTCTTCTGTGCTAGCTAGCTTACACAGTGTTAGGGGGTACTAAGCAGGTTAGTGGGGGAGAAGAGTCACCAATGGTCCTTCCATGTGCTGGATACTGAATGCTGCAACAGTGACTTGCCAGACAAGATAAGTGAAATAGTCACATAGATTATAGAGGCAAGCAATTGCCTTCTACAGGATGTGAGGGTTGATCCACAGGAGGGAATTCACATCTGGTATCATAAAACTTTCACAAACTCTTGACTAGGGGAGCTCACAGTCCCTAGAGGGAAACCTCCTACCAATGTTTTCTTAAATGTGTATACTGTCAAACTGCCTTGTAAATATTTATGTTTATACCAGTAGGTTAGGCCTTCTTTCAACTGTGGACAGAGAGGCTTCTTCCAAAGTCATCATAGGTCAATGCAGACACTCCTGACTGGTCAAAGTGATGGTAAGTGTGTGTTGAGTGATTAGCCGTATGGCACATCCATATCAGGCCTCCTTCCTCCAGGTCCCTAAGAATATCCTGAAAGATGGAACAGAAAGAGTGAGAGAGCTTGATGAGGAGGAAGAGCACTGTGGAATTCTGTCTTTTGGACATGATACGGCGGCTGTGGCTTTAGCTGATTGCAGCTATGGTTCCCTGCACCAGACCTATACAACAAGGTCAAGCCAGCAAAATTAATTGATATTCCAGGGGGCAGCACTAATTAGACTCAGTAGGTGACTGAGAGAGAGAAGATATGACAGTGGAAAAGGGACATATTAAGGGTGCCCAGATGGATAGGGAGGGGGAGGTTGTGGAGGATGATAATCAAGACACATTGAGTACATGTATGAAATCATCCAAGAATAAGTAGAAGTTAAAAAAACAAATCAAACACATTTAGTGTACACACACACACATGTACACATGCACACACACCCCCACACACACACACACACACATGCTCATATATATGTACAAACTGTACACATATATTATCTAAGACACTATTTCTAGATAGCAAGTTGGGGGTGACTGTTTTCTTGTATAGTCAGTACTAAATGTAAGGAGATGATAGAGAAAATACATCCCTATCTCTATGGAAAGGTAAGGAAAAAATGATAATTCCAAGGTCACATTCACAAGAACTCTGCAAATGGCAAGCTATCTGCTCTCAGGCATGTTGTTTCAACAGCTTGTTCCCAGTCCTCTCATTTCTGAAATGAGAGGATGAAGTTGAATACCCTCTCAGCTCTTTCAGCTCTGACATATTTGATTCTGGTGCCAGAGTATAATCTCATCATATTCTCCACACGATTTTGTTCCAAAACTCGTTGACATCATGTTCAATTAGGTTGACTCATGTTCCCCATGTAAACAGTTGTGGTGATTGCCAAAATATGCCAACAAACAAAAAGACAAGAGTTTCAAGTTCTTTCTTCTAATGCTCCAAAAACATTTGTGATGTGTTGAAAAACTGCTCTTTATTTGACTCATTAGGTCCTACCAAAAAATTTTAGAGGGCTTTTCCTCCACTTTTTCTGGAATATAATCCAAAATTGAGCAAAAATATTTGAACATGATGTCTTGATTATTTTTTCCAAGTACATCTGTGTT
Source organism: Onychomys torridus (assembly GCF_903995425.1). NCBI lineage: Eukaryota > Metazoa > Chordata > Mammalia > Rodentia > Cricetidae > Onychomys > Onychomys torridus. The sequence goes on from NC_050455.1 coordinate 43,092,277, forward strand.
CAAGCAAAAGCAAATGCACAAGCTAGATGTTAATCTTTCTGTTTGATAAGCCAAAGCATATTGATAAGCCCTTGCCAAACAGTTTAGATGTATTATAAATGAACATAACTTTTGTTGGACTGCATGCTGACTGAGCTGTAGAATATGGCCTGGGGGCCTTTATAACTAGATTGGGACACCATAGAATACAGTGTTCTCAGGAAAAAACCACATATGAAATTGTGAAATGTTTTGGAAAGTAAGAATTCCAAACTAACCTCTTCCCAGCAGATCTGATTACTCTCATGTGTTCTGATTTCACAGTAAACACTGATCCAGTTGACATTTGGGAAGGAAATTTCCCAAACAAATCATTTGTGGCATCCTTGGGAAGATTTCTGGGAGGTTATACATGATGGGAAGACCTGGCATCATCAGGCCTCAAGTTTATATCAGTGAGTTTCTTTAATTAAAAGAACTCTTGAGTAAAGACATGAGCTCAGACTTCAGCATGCACCAGTATCATCTGCCTGCAGGACAAGAATGTAGAGCTCCAGAGAAAGGAACAGCATGGGAACAGTGGTGATTAGAGCAAGAAAATATCTAGACATTGTCACCAGCATCCCCAGAGCCTGGGGGGATCTGAGGGACCTAACCAAAATGGTTACAACTACAACACAACTCATGTACGTTAGGCTCAGAGAATGTCATGGAGAAGGGTATAGAAAGATTGCAAGAGCCAGAAGACCAGGATATCTGCTATAAATGTGTGCCTCTCAGAAACAACAAGAAAGCTTCACCCATGACACCTTAACAACATGACTGTCTACACAAGACCTTGAAGTAAAACACTAACAGACATGCTAACATGGAAGCAAGGAGTCTTGTGGGGGTCCCACCCCTAAACAAAGAACTGCAGGCAACTAAAGAATGTGGAAAGTAGAAGAAATAGTCACCCCAGGGATAAGCTCCCTAATTAGTTATCCAACACCCAGCAGTCAGTCCTGAAATCATATATGTAGAAATAACACTAAACAGACTAAGTGGTTTGTATTTCTATATTTTTCATACATATAGGAAAAAGAGCGTGAACTTGAGAGGGAGCCAGAGGGAGGGGTGGTGGGGAAGAAAGGGAATGGGGGAAACCATGTAATTATATATTTTTTCAATATATTTATTTATTACATATACAGCATGTATCTCTGCAGGCCAGAAGTAGGCACCAGATCTCATTACAGATGGTTGTGAGCCACCATGTGGTTGCTGGGAATTGAACTCAGGACCTCTGGAAGAACAGTCAGTGCTCTTAACCACTGAGCCATCTCTCCAGCCCTGTAATTATATTTTAATATTCAAAATGTTTGAAAAAGAAGTAAAGGGGGAAAACTACCAAGGTAGGATCTCTGGATGAAGGACAGCATGTTTCCTCAGGGTATATATAGCCCCACTGGTCTACTGTGAACACTGACCAACCAACCATCAACACCAAGTACTTCCCCAAAGGGTCCAGTAAAGCTGAACCAACTAGATTTCAACAGAGTCACTATGGCCAACAACATCAGTAATTCCCAACAATGATGCCCCTGGAAACTGAGTCAGATGACCAGCTTTCTGGCCTCTGCTAGAGGTATGACAAATAGATTGGTCCTGAGTTGAGCTGAGTCCTAATTTCTGCTATTTGTAGGAGTTGTCAGATGAGGGAAATGATCTTTTCCTTTCCCAGAAAGGAAAGATAGGCATTCTCTTGGTTGCAAGGAACAACACTCAGCATTATATATTACATAAAAATATAGATTACATCCCAGAGGAGATAAAAAGTATTGATTTCAGGATACTATCTTAGTGTATTTGAGCTGTTATATAACAAAAGGGTAACGTGATAGTTTAAGTAATTATCTCTTTTTTCTCAAGTTCTAGAGGCTCAAAAGTCTAGGCTTAGGAACTGGTAGATTAGGTGTGATAGGAACTGCTTCTTGATTGGCAGGTAGTGCCTTCTTGCTCTGTGTTCACAAAGTACAAGAGGCAACCTACCCTTGGCCCTCTCTTAAAAGGGCACTAACCACACTCATGAGAGCATCACCACATCATGACCTCCTTCCTGATATCATCATCCTGGAGATTAGAATTTTAACATGTCAGTGTACATACCAGACTTCTGACCTTCCACTTCACTGAGTTTGAAGAAATTCTGTAACTTGAGTAAGTCAGGAGTGTCAATGTCTCCCTTGAAGTTTTCCTTGTCTGGCATCCATTTTTCTGTCACCACACATTCTTTGAGAGGTCGCTGTTTGCTAGAGAGACCAAGGTAGCAATGAAGGACCATGTCATTCCATACCCAAGGGATGAGCCTAAGATCCATTCCAGCCAACTAAATGACCTTTGCTAGTATTTGAAACCAATCGGACACTTAAAGGAAAGTGGAAAGACACTGGAAGTGAAAAGAACTCACTCCATGTCCATGATGGCTCCTGCTCAGGCCACTGGAATGAATGCCCTGCTTCTCTGTCTCTAACATTATCCAGTTTCCTTTCTATTCCATTTAATTTCATTACATTAATTTATTGTTTGTTTGTTTGTTTATTTACTTATTCTGTGTAGAAAGGGTTTATGCATGCCTTGGAGTACTTGTGAAGGTCAGAGAATGACTTGAGGAAATCCCTTCCCTCTATCTAGCATATGGGTCCCAGGGATCAAACTCAGGTTGTGAAGCATGGATGCAAGACCCGTTACATACCAAGCCATCTCACCAGCCCCTAGTTATCTAATTTCTGTTTGCATCCACGGCACCTTCAAACCTCCTGACAGTTCATTGTCAAGTCTTTGAGATCCTTCTAATAAACTCATTCTCTCTCTACTTAACCACTTTATTTCTGTGGCTTCTAAGCAAAGGCATGCAATGAATACACATCAATATTTCAGCAAGGACTGACATCTCAGAATGCAATTTGTTCCCCCATTCACTCCTACAATAAGATGATATCAGTAGACCAGCTATTGTTTTCGTTTTATTTGTTGAAAAGTAGTCTCCAAGAGCTTAAACTGTTGGCCTATGTTCTCACAGCAAGAACATTTGCTCAAGTCCAAAGCCTTTTGGCTTCATACCTAATGCTCTTTCTGTGATAGTGAGGTGCGAGTCTCTCATCTGTTCCCCATAGAATAGTCAAACAAGGACAAAAATAATTGGAAACACCCACACCTTTTTGCTAGCATTCTCGTGACTACTGTCATGGACGTCTTTTAAATTTTCCTCTTGTATGCACAGGGAACATAAGCAAGTCCTTCACGTACCTCAGCAATTTTCAAGGAGTCACAGCAAAACAGTGTGACATATTCACAATCAGAAATATTGACAGGAATGGCCAGGTGGCTGTGGGGCCATTTCAAATTGTTGCCTCTCGGAGATAAGATACCAAAGTCCATCGGCACTGTGGCTGATGGCCTCCTTGAAACAAAACTATACATAGCTATTTCCCATGGGTACCAGCAGTAATCAAGAAGAACTGGGCAAGGCCATGCATGAGCAAGAAGTGTCTGGCAGTTACTCCTCTGACTAGCTGCAGAAAATGAGATGCTGTCTTTTATCCAAAGAAGAGATGGAGTCTCACTGAACTCGGTTGGTTTTAATCAGGACTTTAAAGTGTATTCTTAAGTATCATTGAAAGCTGAGTTGATTAAAGCCAATAATATCCACTTGGAATTTAAACATCACCAATTTGTCTGAAGTCACATGTGAGATTCTCAGTGATGTTTATTGCAGGAAGAAATAGTCCAGACTGGACTGGAGTTATGGCCCCAAGAGAGCACCCAAAGCAGAGGCCTTCACCCGACACTACAGCTAAGCCATAAACTCAAGAACTTTTAGTTCCAGCATTCTCTGAGGCTCCTCCCTTAGCACAAGTATTTCTCACAGAAGAACAAGAAAATACTGAGAAAATGACATTCTCTGCTTCTCTCTCTCTCTCTCTCTCTCTCTCTCTCTCTCCCTCTTGGTTTTTTGTTTTGTTTTGTTTGAGGCAATGTTTCACTATGTAGCCCTGGCTGTCCAGAAACTCACTACATAAACCAGGCTGGCCTCAAACTCACAGAGATCCACCTGCCTCTGCCTCCTGAGTGCTGGGATTAAAGGCTTGTGCCCCTATGCCCGTCTTTTACAGTATTTTTCAGTGGAGAAGAAAGAATGATTTAGGAAAATTTCTGTACTGTAAGCTCTAAAGAAACAGAAATGACAGGATCAAGTTCATGACCATGTTGAACTTTTTTTTAATCTATGTATAAATAAGTCTACTTGACAACATTCAGTTTAGGTCCTATCATAATAAAAGACCCCATGGACAAAATATATTTCATAAGTAATGGTTTAAAACCTTGCAATGGAAAACTTGGAAACTGAGCTTGTTTTTCAAAGTCCCTAAATAATACAATTTGATGCTCTATACCAAGGAAAACCCTAGAAGTTTATTCTTTAATACACACACACACACACACACACACACACACACACACACACACAATTGAACTCTTAAGTCTTGCTTTAATTTGAATCTTGAATGTCTCTCAAAGGCCCCTGTGTCTCTGGACACTCAGTGTGGCATCATTGGAAGGTGATGAGACTTTTGAGAGGTGGGGCCTAGTGGGAGGTTGTCGGGTCATTAAAAATGTGCTCTTGAAGGGACTAGGGAACCTGGGCATTTCTTTTCCTTGCTTTTGTCCTTGGCCATAAAATCAGCAATTCTTTTTTGCTACGTTATCCCAACATAATCTGTCGCCTCACCACAGACCAAAGGCCATGATGCCAATGGATTCTAGATTGGAATCTCAGGCCCAAATCATTTTTTCCTATAAGTTTATTAGCTCAAGTATTCACTATATGACATGAAGCTGACTTATATAAACCCATTGCTATTATTCATGCTTGGGTACCCATTAACTAACTATAATATGCTCTATTGGGTTTGCTTGATATGGAATATTCCTTTACACTGTGTGAATATATGTCACTGGGATTCATTTAATAAAAAAGCTTACTGGCCAATATACAGACAGGTAGAGGTTTGTAGATGAATTTCTAATTGGTCTTATTAAATAAAAATCACAGAGCCAAATATAGGGGTGAAAGCCTTAGAGAAGTCAGGGAAATAGGGTTGGCCACCAGCCAACCTTACCTCACCAACTCTGCAGCTTCCAAAATGCTTCTTCCTGTATACTCACATTTATATGCCTTTTCTGCTCTGTTCTCTCATTGGCTCTCTTAGCCCAGCTTCATCACTTCCTCATTTTGCCCAGCTTCGTCACTTCCTGTCTGTCTGTACAGACTTCCAGACCTCTTTGGTTAACTAGTGTTGCCACAACACCCAGCTCTGTTTCCAGTGTGGCCTTGAACACACAGAGATCCTACCTGCTAAGTGATAGGATTAAGGGCGTGTGCTACTGTTGCCCGACTTCTTTGTTTACTTTAAATGGCTTGCTATTTCTTCTGATCTCCAGGCAAGCTTTATTTATTAAAGCAGAAATAAAATATTACCACATTTTAGCACAAATAAAATATCACCACAGAGGTTAGGTGGAACTGGCAGACAAAAGAGAGCAAGAAGAAGAAGAGGATGAGTCTTGGGAGTTGTGAGGAGATGGAGAAGAAGCAGGAGATGAACAAGCCATACTGAGAAAAGGTACCGAGTCAGGTGGTAGAGCATAGATAAGAAATACGGGTTAATTTAAAATGTAAACATTAGCTAGTATTAAGTCTGAGCTATTGGCCGAGCATTTATAATTAATAGTAAGCCTCAGTGTAGTTATTTGGGAGCGGCTGCTGGGACACAGAGAAACTCCACCTACAGCTTGATATGCTTCTTAGTTTCTTACAAAGCTGATTTATAGAATCAATAGCTCAGTCGGTAGAGCATGAGACTCTTAATCTCAGGGTCGTGGGTTCGGGCCCCACGTTGGGCGCCATTTGTAGTTAGAGTTTTCCTGCCTGGCCCAGTCAGGACAAATCTCTCTTAACCACCAATCCCACAGTCGCTCAGACCCAACCAAGAAAGCACACAGAAACTTACATTGTTTAGAAACTGTATGGCTGTGGCAGGCTTCTTGTTATCTACTTCTTCTATCTTAAATTAACCCATTTCTGTTAGTCTATACTTTGCCACATGGCTTGTGGCTTACCAGTGTCTTTACACATTGCTTTTCATGGCGGCGGCTGGCGGTGTCTCTCTCCAGCCTTCTACTTCCCAGAATTCTCTCCTCTCTTGTCCCGCCTATACTTCCTGCCTGGCCACTGGCCAATCAGAACTTTATTTACACAGAGCGATATCCACAACAATGCTAAAATATCTACAGCTGGAAATCATGAGCCAAAGTGCAAAACTGACCATCAAGCACAAGAAATAAAGCAAAACACAAGTGAATAGCAGGATTTATAAAAGTCCAACAGTCACATAATTATCTGATTTATCAATTGAAATGTTCCTGCATCATCATGAAACATGAGCCATAGAACTTGGTTGTTCAGCTCCCCATGGAAGTCAAATCAAAAGTAGTTCTCAAAGTGATAGTTGACTGACACTCAGTGTCTAAACTGGATCAAATGTGATGCCTCTCTTCATGTGTGTCCCTTTAATAAGTTTCCTCCCTCTAGCATAGTGACTTATTTATGCTTTGATTATTGATTTCTATACTTCCTGTTCTTCAGCAGGTATATGTTTACCACATCTATGAATAACAAGAGAGTGTCCTTATTAAGCAGGATAAGCATTATCAACCCAAATCCAGTGTTTGGGAAACTAAGGAAGGGAATCTGTATAAAGTGATGGGGGTGTGTAGGGTGGGGATGAAAGTAATTCTGATGATTTTTCCCTGGAGACATCTCTTCTAAAACAATTATTTTGATATTATGAAGAATGGATTCTTTGTAGTATTCTAACTCTCATGTTACACTTTTTCTTTTTTTTAAGTGCCACGGGCAATTACTTACAGGGTACGTAGATGAATTCAGAGTGTAACTGAGTCCTTCGTTTTGGGGAGAGGGCAGTGAGAAAGAAGTATCTACAAGTTTCTCATTTGCTCAGGCCTTTCTTGTGGCCCCCTGCTTTCTCCACATCTCTGGAACTCTATCCAAGCTCCTAAGATGGTGATGTAGGTCTAATCCCTCTGTTCTTTCCCAAGTCTTTTTAAGAGCATTTCCTCTGAAGACTAGCTGATTACTTGGAAATTGGGAACCAAAGACAGGGAGCCAGGAGGCTGCATCTGAGGAATAATAGTCTCCCATTTGTTTGCAGAGAGCACTGTAGGAGCCCCAAGTCATTTGTCAGTATAAGTAGCACTGCCCTCCATCTGGTATTTCTGAAGCAGGCTTCCGATGGCCTCTCTCCAGTTTCTACAAAGAACAAATTGAAGCCCCATAGCCAGTCACCTTATGGTGTCACATAGTCTATTTATCACAAAATGCCCATTGGTAAAAGGGGGAAAAAAGCTTAAAATTTTTTAAATTTAGTTCAATTTTTCTTTTGTCTTCTTCTATTTTTGTAGACACTCAATTTTCTAGTCTCTTAACTCACTGTTTATTCACCCAGATTGACTCCAAATGCATCTTGAGAGTCAGCTAACTCCAAATACTCCCTCCAGGGCTGAAAAAAAAAAAAAGATTTTAGATTACACTCTTTGAATGTGTCAGAACCTGAAAAAAGTACATGCTAGAGACTCCCTAACAGTGTGGTCTGGGTTGGTTTTATCTATTTATTAATTAAAAAATTTAGTTGTATATATTTATTATTGTGGTGGTTTGAATAAGAATGGCTCCCATAGGCTCATATGTTTGACTGTTTTGTTCCCAGTTGGTGAACTGTTTAGGAAGGATGAGAAGAGGCAGCCTTGTTGAACAGGGTGTGGCTTGTTGGAAGAGATGTGTTACTAGGAGTGGGAGAGCTATGAGGTTTCAAAAGCCTACTCGAGGACTAGGCTTGCACAGTCTCTCTCTTCGCCTCCTGCGTGTGGGTCAGATGTAAGCCCTCAGCTACTGCTCCAGCATCATGCCTGCCTGCTGCCTGCTTTTTATCATATGGTCATGAACTAACTATCTGAAACTGTAAGCAAACCCTCAATTATATGGTTGCTTTTATATATTGCCTTGGTCATACCATCTCTTCACAACAACAGAGCAGTAACTAAGACAATTGCACATCAATGTGGTAGTTTCCTTGCTATTTTCATACAAGTTTATATATGTTTTGACCATGCTTTCCCCTGTAACCCTCTATCCCCCTCTTTTTCACCATCTGTTTCCTCTTTTTAAATAGAATCCTTTTCTACTTTCATATATGTGTGTGTATGTATTGTGTGTATATATTCTCTGTCTCTGTCTTTCTGTCTCTGTCTCTGTCTCTGTCTCTCTCTCTCTGTGTGTGTGTGTGTGTGTGTGTGTGTGTGTGTGTGTGATCATTTAGATTTGGCATATGAGAAAATTATGATGTTTGTCACTATAAGACTGATTTATTTTGCTTAATGATTTCAGGTTCCATTCATTTTTCCTTAAATGACAAAGTTTGGGTTTTTTTTGGCTAAATAAAACTCCATTGTGCACATGCATCTGTTTTTCTTTTTTTATAAGAATAATAAGCTCTATATTTGTTTATTTATACATGATCTAGTAATGTATTTCAGCAATGTAAAGATGGTTTAACAATGAGAATATTATTATGATTTATTATACTAGCATCTCTAGGAGAAATTGTTTTAGGATTCTTTCTATAGATTTTTAAAGGTACTTGGTAGAATTGAGAATCTATTCTTTAAGAAAAATCCATACAATCAATTTTTATTATATTTTCTCTTTTTCCAAATTCTCCCCAACTTCACATTCATTTGCTCTTTCCTAAAATAACAAAAAATGAAAATCCCAACAAGCATACAAAAATTAAGACAAAAGCAAAACAAAACAAAACAAAAATCCCACAAGAAAACACATAATAATAATAATAATTATTATTATTATTAGAAGAAGAAGAAGAAGAAGAGAGAGGGAGAGAGAAAGGAAGGAAGAAAGGAAGAGAGAGAGAGAGAAAGAGAGAGAGAGATCCCAACAAGGAAAAAAAACCTAAATAACAGTGTACCAAAGTAGGAAAAGAGGGAAAAGAGCATTCTTCAAAGATTGTTTTAGGAGGAGATTCTATATCTACTGTTCATTTCACATTTCATTAAGGTATGTACTCCAAACCTCATTGATTTTAAAAGATGCATTCATTATATTTGTGTTATAGTCCTGTATCTGTCAGTATACACTGGGATCAAATGGCACCTGTGCCTAGAATGCAGAGGCAATTAGACACAGGAGCAATGGTTAATGTAATCCCAAAATGCTTCAGTCCTTTGTGCCATGCTGTCTTAAACTTCACAGATAACCATGGCTTTTACACATTGAAGGCTTCAACTCCATAGTGGCCTTCTTCTCAACAGCCCATGCTCACTTCTTGTCTCTGGGTTATTTAAATAATCTCACACTACTTCAGGACTTTACACTATTATTCTATCTGAGGTCGTGGTTGGTTATGGTCATTGATGTCACTTTTATAAATGTTTCAGGGTACCATGAACCAAGCCAATAGAAGTAAAAGTTAGACCAGGCAGTGGTGATGTATGCCTTTAATTTCAGCACTCAGAAGGCAGAAGCAGGCAGATCTCTGAGTTCAAGGCCATTCTGGTCTGCAGAGTGAGTTCCAGGACAGCCAGGGGTACACAGAGAAACCCTGTCTCGAGTCCCTTCCCCCACAAAAAAGTCAAAGTTAATAAGTGTCATCTACAATCTGATTTGTATACCTTTCCCTGCCTTTTCCTGGTCTTTGTTGGGCACCATAAATGCCCAGTGTAACTTTCCAAGCCTAGCTTGAGTTTGGTGACCTGTCTTTGGACATGTCTTCCACATAGGAGTGACTGAGTCCTATCCAACCTAGAATCACCTTGCTTAGTAACTGCTGAGGTGGCATCATCTCATAGACCTGCTATCCTCACCCCATCCGTCGTCACCCCCAACCTATATAAGATGACTCCTGATTCAATAAAGTGAGTTTCCGCTTTGACAAGACTCCCAGCTCAGTGTGCTTCTCTCTGGTGGACAGGGAAGGTCTGGGCCATTGACACTCACCATCTCACTCAGCCCCAGTGAGAGACTGGCTGGACCCATCCTGCCTCAGCCCTACCTGTCGGTCAGCTCAACAGGTATTCCTATTGTCTTAGGCACAACAGTGTTGGAATTAAGAACTAGATCTGCACTATTTCTGATATATGCCTATAAAAGATAAAGAAAAATATCATATCATAAAAGAAAAAATTATCTTGTTAATTGATGCCAAGAAAGTATTTGTCAAAGTTACGCATTCTTTCATGATTAAAAAAAAAATCATTCAACATACCTGGCCTGGCAGAATGCTACTTCAATGCAAGTATGAAAGCAAATAAAAACCCCACATTGAACATCCCAGTAATGGTAAAATTGCTAATTGAAGATCAGGGACTAGGAGAGGATGCTTATTTCACCACTTCTATTCAGTTCAAGGGATTCTAACCAAAGCAATTAAACAATAAAAGGAAACTAAGACAACCATGATGATGGCATACATCTCTAATACCAGTATTTGGGAGTCAAGGAAGGAAGATCATGATGACGCCATCACAGACTACACAGTAAGTAGACCAACCTGGGCTACATGGTGAGGCTTGTCAAGAAGAAGAAGAGGAAGAGGAAGAGGAGGAAGAGGAAGAGGAAGGAGAAGGAGAAGAAGAGAAGGAGGAGGAGGAGGAGAGGGAGGAGGAGGGGAGGAAGATAGAAGGAGGAGGAGGAGCACAGAAAAGGAGCCTAGATTGGAAATGAAGAATTAAATTTATCCTTGTTTACAAGTGCTTTTGTCTGTATAAAATCCCTAGAGTTAAAACAAAATAAGTGAATTATAACTAGCAAATGAATTCAAGAAAGTAGCATGAAATAAAACCAACACACAAAATTGGTTACATTTGCACACACCGCGACCACTTGAAAAAGAAATCGTGAAAACAATTCCATTTACAATAATATCAAACAGAATAAAGTAACCAAGAAGATGGACAATTTGGACAATGAAAACTGCCAAGTATCATTGTAAGAAGACAAATAAATGGAAACTCATTCATATTCACAGATTGAGGAGTCAGCATTGTTAAGCTGTTTACAATCTAATCTCTGTCAATACTTCAATGAAGAAAGCTCATGCTGAAACCCACGCAGTATTTCCAAGGGCCCAAAGAGTCAAGACATTTTTGAGAAAGAAGAACAAAGCTGAAGAAGACTTCTTGACTTCAGCATTGAGTACAATACTAATTAAAGTGATATGCCGCCAGAACAAAGACAGAAGGATAGACTCAATGAGTAGACGACTAGAGTCTGGGAATACAGTTGAAGGGGTTTTGAGAAGCATGTTGGGGGTGTTCAGTGTGGGGAAAAAGTCAATCTTTTACCAATCAGAGATTGAGGTCTTATCAAGCATCACATAAAAGATTAACTCAAAATGGCTCAAAGATCTAATGTCTGGCATAAAACTATATACCTTAGAAGGAAAAAAAAGAAGGCAAATCTCATAGCATTGTATTTAGTAATGATACCTGGGCATGACCCCAAAGCATTAGGCAACAACAACAATTAAAATAGACTTCAATTTCAATTTCCCAACAATGGGGGGAGGTGTGTAACAAAGGCAACATTAACAGAGTCAAAGGTAATAAAATAATGAAAGAAAATATAAGTAGAGAGTATGTCTGATAAAGGACAATAGGCAGAATATATGGAGAATTCCTAAAACTCAACCATAAAAACCCAGACAATCCAATACAAAAAGGTCAAAGGACTTGGATAAACACTTCCTCAAAGATGCTATGCATATGGCCAATGTCACAGGAAAGGATACTCAATGTCACTATTAATGAAAGGTACAGTGAAGTACCACCTTGTAGCTTGTAGAAGTTGGGATTGCTGTGCACAGACAGAGGGAATGTGAAATGAAATGAAGTGGCAGGGGGAAGATCATGGTAGTGCTCTAGAAGTCTAAGAATACAGTTACAGCAAGTGCATCAAGCCTGAGGAGTCTGTCGTCAGGAGGACAGACCCACAGTAATTGAAAGTAGTGTCTGAAGAGATGCTTATTTTCAGTATTCAGGACAACAGCATCCACAGTATCTAAAATGCAGAAGTAAACCAATTATCCATCAATGCTTGAGTAAACCATGTCATAAACATCCAATGGGACATGATTCAGCCATTGAAAGTTGGGAAATTCTGATCTTTGCTACAACATGGATGTTGTAGGACAATTCTTGAAGGCAATTTGGGATAAACAAGGCACAAAAAGACAAATTCTGTATAGTTCTATGTATATGAAACAGTTGAAGTATTCAGATAGGAGCTGGAGAAGTGGCTCAGCTCAGCAGTTAAGAGCATGAACTGCTTTTGCAGAGGACCCAGGTTCAGCTCCTGGCACCCTCGTGGCAGCTCACAAGTGCCGGTTACTTCAGTTCTAGGGCATCTGATGCACTCTGGATTCCTTGGACCATATGGTACTCATAAACTCATGAAGTCTCCTACACATACACAAATAGATGGATAGTCAAATAGATGGATAGATAGAATATATATATATATATATATATATATATATATATATATATACACATACATATATATATGTAGATAGACAGGTAGAATAAATAGATGAAAGGTAGATAGATAAATCTTTAAAGTGACTAGACAGTAAGAAACAGAAAATAGAATGGTGTTACCAGGGAGTAGTAGACAAGGTTAAGTGGATGGCAGTTATTTTGTAATGGATATCTCAATAAGATGAAAAGAGTTCCCAAAACAAATGATGATTTGTTAATTATAAAATGCAGTTAATACTTCTGAGCTGTGCAGCTAATAATGGTTGTGGAGGTCCCCCCAACCCATCTCTCTCTGTTTTGGGACAGCCTGACCTTGAACTTGTGATCATTCTGCCTCAGTCTCCTGAGTGCTGGAATTATAAGTATGTACTACAATGCCCACCTTACATCACCTGACTTTTTAACACATACACAGAGGGAAAGAAGGAGGGGGAAGAGGAAGAAAGAGAAAGAGAGACAGGCAGACATAGAGGAGAGAATAAATGACAAATAAACTAGAAATAGCCAAAATATTAAGCAATGGACAATGGCTGATAAGATGCAGTATGGCCCATCCACACAACAAGAACATCATACAGTAGCTTAGACAAGTAAGGCCATCCAGAATGCATGGATGCCTTTGAAAAGCTCCCACACCACAGCTTCTACAGGATGCACTCCCTACGTGAGGATATCATCTGCCTCAAAGAATACTAGGGCTCACTGACTGTACTGCTGCCCCAACCCAGAAAAGGAGCTCTGGATCCCTAGTTTTCATAATTAAAAAGGAACATAAATAATATTTAACTTCATTGTGTTATTGTGAAGCTAAAGTTAAACATACTCAGAACAGTTCATAGCATATAGGAAAAGTAAGCCACCATTTCTCTTTCTTTAAAAGTTCACACATTAAACATTCTCTTTGTGTACACAATTAACACACAGGGACACAGATAGACCTCTAGGAAAGTGTTCCTGAAAGCTATATACTGATATACATGAAGTTCTCCCAATACATACATACATGCATACATACATACATACATAACAAAAACAAATTTATGACTTTTTGTTGTATTACTATCAAAACTTTATGAAACGGTTCCCTTTCCACATTACAACAAGGTATTTGTGACATCTTAAATCTTTATCTCCAGAAAGATCATGGTCACAAATATTTGACTGCAGAATAAGCTATCCATTGTTCCCTTTGAGTCAAGAGCTGTGTTTTCGTGTCAATAGTGATTAAGGCTGCAAAGGGAATCCAGCCTAAAGTTTGGGGTGTATTGCCTTTATTAATAATCTTCCAATGAGGAAATAGTCTTGTATTGTTATGCACTAAAGAAAAATAAGTGAGGGAAGAGTCCTGAGCAGAAAGCAGTCTGTTCAATTTAACAGACTCTAGGGCCAAAATGCTGAGTTATGTTATCTATGCCCAACATAACCATAACATTGTAATCACATAACATGCAAGCAATAGAATTAATGGTTTCTGAATAGCATAAGATTAATGATTTCAAGCCCCTCCAATATAATTCAATGATTGTTTTTGAGCTTCCATAACTCATTTGGGTTGAAATGAGTCCTTTCTTCCCTCTGATGACATACACCTTTTAGATTTTCTTCAATTATTTATTTTTGAGGTTATAATATAATTACATCATTTCCCCACTCTCTTTCTTGCCTCCAAGACTTCCCATATATTCCTCCTTGCTCTTTTGCAAATTCATAGCCTCTTTTTTCATTAATTGTTGTTATACATATATATGTGTGTATGTGTATGTGTATATGTATGTGATGTGTGTGTTCCTAAATACCCAAATAGAACCTGCTCATTTTGTGTAATGTTACTCATATGTATGTTTTCAGGGCTGACCATTTGGTATTGGATAGCCAATTAGTGTGCTCTTCCCTGGGAAACACTCTTCCTCCCAAGCTAAGCATTCCTTAGCTGCCTGTAGTTCTTTGTGTAAGGTTGAGGCCTCCTGGATTTCCCCCCCTTTGCTTGGGCATGTCTATTGGTGTCATGCCTGTTCAGCTCATATTTAGGAGTCATGTTGGTGAGACTTTACTGGTGTAGCTTCTGACAATACTAGGAGACACAATCTCACAGAAAAGTCCTTTTTCTTCTAGGTCTTATGATCTTTCCATCTCCTTTTCTATTTTCCCACCCCCTTTTCTGAACGGATCTCTGAGACTTAGGGGCAGGAGCTGTATGGTAAATGTAGAAACTGGACTCCACAACTCCGCATTTTGATTGGTTGTGGTTTTCTGTCATGGTCTCTGTTGCTAAAGAGAAGTTTTCTTGATGAGGGTGAAAGTGATGCTTATCTGCTAGACCCTGGGGAAGGATGTATGTTGTGGAACATTACTTTAACTAGGTAAAGGTGTGTTATATTTGTCTATGCTGCATTTGTTTAATATGTAAAGATGTGTTGCTGTTTTACCTTGCCTGCCTAAGGCACCTGATTGGTCTAATTAAAAAGCTGAATGGCCAATAGCTAGGCAGTAGAGGGATAGGTGGGGCTGGCAGGCAGAGAGAATAAGAAGGAGAGAGAATGAGAGAGAAGAGGGGAGAGGATAAGGGAGAAAGAGAGGGAGACACCCAGGGCCAGGCAGCCAGGCAGCTGCCAGCCAGCTAGACACAGAATAGGACATACAGAATGAAAGGTAAAAAAAATAAAATCCAAAGCAAAATGCAGACAAAGAGAAACAAGCTAATTTAAGTTGTAAGAGCTAGTGGGACGAGCCTAAGCTGAGGCCGAGCATTCATAACTAATAATAAGTCTCCATGTCATGATTTGGGGGCTGGTGGTCCCAGAAAGCCTGCTGCAGATGCAGGTTTTTACACAGTACCCTGTTCTTCTGTTGCCTTGTTCTAGCATTTTCTGTTGAGTTTGTTTTCTCTGCTTTCCTTTTCTTTTCATAGAATGCTTAGAACTTTGTGAAGTACCGTGTAAACCTGAAACATTAAACACTAACTACAAACTTATAAACTTCCTCTCTGCAGACAGAGGGAGAGCAAGAGCATTGTCCACTCCAGGCTTGACATGAAATGCCTCCTCGGTGAAGTAACCCCAGCCTCTATAAAGAAAGGTCCCGTCCTGTGCTGAGAGGTATCTCCAAAGCCTACCTCAGCCTACGTGGAAGCTGAGGCAAGCTTATTGTGATAAGAACAGATAAATGCACCTTGAAAGCCTGAGCACACTAGGAACTTCAGAAGTTGGAAGCTGAGTGTGTGTTGGTATCCTCTAACTTAGTTTCAGCCACAGGTGGGCACAGGAGACTACAGGAATAGAAGAAATCAGAGAGCTTTCTTAGTCTCCCATGCCCTTCCCAACCTAGTACCTTTACTGCTTGGAATGACCTGCTCAGTGTGCCTGCCAGCCCCCTCTTTAGTTCTGCCCTTCCCAGCATGCCTCCCATACTCTTGACCACTGGTACCAAAGCAAAAGCATCTTGCAAAGAAACAACCTCTGGGTACCAACCCAGATGACAGGGTGAGAAGTGGAGTTACCTGTGGAAACCACACAAATCTAAACAGAACTTGGTGTGCATTTATACAGAGAAGTAGAGGGAAATATTAAAAGCAGGCTTCCCAGAGTTGGCCTGCTGTATGCTTAAGAGTTTCTGAATCTGTTAATAGCACCTAGTCTCAGAGGGACCGTGTGTGCTGCAAAATGCCAAGCCTGAACCTCTGTGGCAGGGCCTGTGGTAATGCTGAGGAGACACCCTGAAGAGGGTGGGGAGAGGCAGCCACCTCATGCCTCGTGGAAGGCTCCATCACTTGTCTTTCCGATCTGCAAGTGTGCTTTACAACACAAGGAGCAGATCTGATCTCGTGTCACAAGCCCCTGATCCACTGTGTGGAACTTCTTGCATCGGATGCAATTTCAGGGCTTTGTCTGAAACATAAAACAAAAATCTCACCTTTGCGGCTGATAAGATGAAAACTGTTTCCTTTCTTTGGGTTTGAATGAAATTTATAAAAGAAAAAAAAATGGAGTTTCTATCAAGCTGCTGTGGGTCACTTGCTTCCAGGGTCAAAACTAGCTTGGAAGGAGCTGTTCCAAGTTCTACCTACTTCTACAGTGTGGGCTCAGCTAAGGGCAGCCCCAGGCTTGCCAGGAAAGCCAAGGACTTGGCCTCTCTCCCCTCTTCTTTCTACAGTCCAGTTTAACATACCACATGTTCATAACACTGAGCTTGCTCCCACTTCTATGGTGCTTCTGTATCCTAGTTATTATCCACCTTGAGGCTTAGGATTTGAAATGAATGACTTTTAAGAACAATTGCTGATAAGACAACTGATCCTTGGAGAAAGTGTTTTTGGAGAAAGTGTTTACAACACAGCCAATTTATCCCTGACATTCTTAACCTTTATTCTGCCCCCCACCCACCCAAATTCCCATTTAGGAGGCAAGAAAACTTTGTGCTGAGCTCTGGAGCTGCCCAACTTTCTCTCAAATCTTGAAAGCTTACAGGGAGGTTTCACAGTCATGGCCCCTGCGGTTTGACTATACAGTCTTGCTACCAGCCAATCAACAGCCTCTCTGCTGTATTCTGTAGACATTTGCATCTTTTTCTTTTTGTTTTAATATGTATGTGTGTGTACTACTTCTCTTTATGTGAACCATGTGCATGTAGTGCCCAAATAAGCCAGAAGAGGGCACTATCCCACCGCCCAGAGCAGTACATACAGGGGTGGTGAGACACTTGACTCCAGTGTTGGGAACTGAACACTTCAGTCCTCTGCAAGGCAGCAGTGCTCTTAACAGCCATTTCTCCAGCCTCCACACTTACTTTTTTTCCCCCTAACTGTGGGCAGCATTATCATTTCTGATTCAAGGCAGAGTCCTGACAACTGGGTTTATGGCAAGCAGATTGTAAAACTGGTTAATCCAAGCATTGTGCTTCTGAGATCTTTCCTAAGCCCAAACCTTCAAGGCAGCATGGCACACTAATTGCTGCTCTGCGGCAGTGACCTTTTCAACTGGACAAGGCCTGGATCCAGTTCCACTTTGCTAGCCTTCCTCTTTAATCACAGTGTACTGGCAGGAAAGCAACACTGGATGGTCCTGAATACAGCAGTGTCTGGTATTCTGTGTGCCCATCTCGCTGTGCTTCCCAAAGCCACGACTGAAGGGCAGAGGCACCTGGTCTGTTCACTTTGTTCATTTGGATTCCAACAGGAATTTAAGCCAGTGGGATGGGAAGTGTCTTAAGACAGAATAGCAAGACCTTCAATGGGGACATGCATTTGCAAACAGAAACAGTCAGTAGGTGGACCATCCAGAGACATCTATTTCAACAGTGAATCCCTAAGATATATGGTTTGAGCCAAGGTCAGTGTTTGTGGTTGCAGCCTGGGGGACTTCATCTCACTGTTGAACTATGTGCACCAGCTCACTGACTTTTGCATATGCAAATCCACTTTGATTAATCTGACCCAGGCAACAACACCTGGGCTGTCACTGAAAGTTTCCATGGAGATTAGCAGATGTTGGCACCTTACAAAGGACTTTTCTGTACCAGAGGAGTTTGGTACAGACAAGTAAAGAAAAAACTGAGGGAAACACTAGTTGAATTGACCTCATAAGTCTGTAATACTACCGGCAGGTTCAAAACAAAAAACAAACAAATAAACAAATGGGACAAAAAAAAACAGTTTCCAGCAGCGCAAGACAGGAAAGGAGGTAGCAAAGCCATGGACAGGCACCTCACGGGCTCTCTGTCTTCAGTGAGGTCTTCTAGTTTAGTTTGTCTGTCTATCCACAACCAAGAGCTTGAAGCCAGCATATCTGCTGTCCAAGGGAGGTGTGGTAGATAAAATGAATCACCACATGTTCCCAAAGCCTAATCAACATCCCCTTCAAGTTGCTCAGCATATTTTGATGGAACGAGAAAACATGCCAAAGGGAGAGATGGCACCTAAGAGAATCACAAGAGAAGAACGAAACAGCATCAGGATGCTGATCAAAGTCCCCAGCACAGCAGGCATGCGGTAGGGCACTTCTCAGTGGTTACTGACACCTGTTCTTAGTTTTGTTTCTGTATTTTTACCAACAATTTTATATCAAAAATGAGAGCCTGAAATAACTCATTGCTACCTTCTCCTGTAATCCATACACCTTAGCTAACCCCTTTTCAATCCACTTTCGCAAAAGCTATGCAAAATTCATTTACTCTGCGAATGTGTTGGACATTGTAGAGGTCACAGCCAGTCCTTTGCTCTCTACTTAAAGAACAGCTAAAGGAAATATAAGAAAATTTAAAGAGAAACTTGATTTCCTATATGAGTAACTATATTTTGATAAGCAAGAATGTTACAGAAGATTGTGGTTCTCTCTACAGAATTGGCTTGACAGCTATCTTTACGTTTGTGTGTTGGGAAAAGGAGTAAGAAAAGGCTTGTCAAATGCTTAAACCACAGACCAGAAGCCTGGGTCTGGATCAGAGCCTTCCCAGCAACCCCTCCCGTGAATGTTCTAGCTGTCTTTATCCTCCATGGGGATAACATTTGTGTTTCAGTTCTATTCACGGCAGTCCAAACTCAAGGCCGGTGTAAGTACTTAAGCAAAATCTCCTCAGAGAATTAAAGAGCATTATTTCTAATCCCTACTGGGCACCTCATGCCGACATCAACTAGCCAGAACTTGATGATGGGATGAAGCTCTTAATAGACTTTTCATCAACAAAAGACGTTATTTTCTCTGTGGAGTTCTGTGAATGAGTCAGTTAGATTCCCTCTGAGTTCTTGTGTGGCTACTATGATAACTAACAATGTGGTGATGGACTTTTTAGGAAAATAGTAGAATTTCCATAATTTCTCAGCCATGTCTCTAAAATGTATTATTGAATTGCTTGGCTAAACATTAATTCCATTGTCTTCACGTAAAGGGGTGAAGACGCTGGAATTACTGCCTTCAGAGGGAGATTTTCCGAGTGAAATAACAAAATTCAATTCCATAAAGACTGACTGACTGTCACTTTTATAACTTGGGCCTGAAAATGTTTCCCAGTGGCAGAAAGTTCCAGAGAGCTTGAGGTGCCTAAGTGACCTGTGTCGCTGTTTGCTGCCATTGTCCTCTGAGATCAGATTTGCTTACTGTTGCTGACCATATAGCATAATTCCTGTATTTTACATTATTGACAAAATAGTATATTTTCCAACTTGAAAAATGCAGATGTGAATTTTTTTTTTCAGAAGAAAAAGCAGAAGAACCACTTGTGTCTGAATGGAGTTGGCTTATCTTTAGCAGGATATGACATCTATCAGTACAATTAAAATGATACCAGAAAACAATTCACTGAGCAGTTAATTTGAAGATCTGTCCAGCATCAGTTTCAATTATTGTGGTTGGATGGTGAGTTATGATGAACTCCAACTACTTCATAAGATCCTAATTCTTTTCAAAATAATAAAATATCCACATTCAGATTTTATCATAGGAAGTACTGGGAAGAACCCTGTCTATTCCATAAACCAATAGGCTTCATCTGTTGTTTTGTGGACAGAGTGTAGTTATAGCCAAAAGGCCACAGAAGGCCAGTCAGATGGTTCAGTGGGTAAAGTCACCTACCACCAATCTGAGTTCTAACAAAACCCACATGGTAAAAAGAGAAAATTGATTTCCACAAGCTGTCCTGGGACCTCCATGTGCACACAGATGCACATGTATACATGTAAACACAAACCCAAAATAGATAGATAGATAGATAGATAGATAGATAGATAGATAGATAGATAGATAGATAGATAGATAGATAGATAGATAGATAGATAGATAGATAGATAGATAGATGTGTTTTGTAAAAATCAAATGAAAAAAATTTCAATGGTTAAGACTTAAACTTTCATCTCTGGAGTTTTCTTGCTGAGAAATTCTACAATCAAGAGAACAGAAACCAGAGAACACAGGAACTGCTTTCCTTGGGGGCAGAAAGAGACCAAGAGGTCTCTTGGTCTTGTCCCTGGAAAAGTCAGCCATTTGTCTGCCATCTTCCCCAGGAAGCATGAGTCCCCAAGAGTCGACCATGAGGGACTGACAACATATTATTTTTCCCCCAGATTGATTTGGTTCTTCGTCTTTATGTACTAAAAGAAACATGACAGGAAAACAAATGTCTCTGTATTGTTTACATTTGAGGTTTACAGAAAGAGCAATCAGCAGATTTTCGGTAGGATCCATCTATCTGTCACCGTGTTTTATTGAATGCAGCTGCTGCTGAATCAAAAGGAGGAGAAAAGGAAAGGACTAAAGTGGCAAAGATTGCTATAAAAATAGCAAAGGGGAGCAAATTCTCTGGTGTGTGGGAATGGGCCAAATACAGCTGTGAGCAATATCCCTCTGTTTTTATGAAGCATGAGCAGGCTCTGTTGCCACATATGAAAGAAATTATGAGCGCTAAGCATATTTCGTGTTTTGGCATTGTTTTCAAATAGAATTCTCCGAGATTATGAGACATGATCCACACTGTGAACAATAAAATCCAAGCTACGTCATGATTAGGTCATCATCACGGTCCCGTGCCTCGTACATACAAAGCTTAGCATCCATCAGCTCTCCTTGTCCACAAATGGAAGCCCAACCCCAGACGATGATTTAGTAATCCCAATCATCTGGGGTACCTTTTGTCTATAACCTAATCCTCTTGGTCTCTTTCTGCCCCCAAGGAAAGCAGTTCCTGTGTTCTCTGGCTATGGCATGTTAGCCTAACACTGTGATGAATTCTGACAGTCTGGCCCTTACCAATGTCCCTTACCATTTGGACAATGCTATCGTTACTGCCACAATGATTATATCTTACTTTTAGAAACCACAGCTGAAACTGGAACAAAGGTATAAAAGTTTGTTAAGCAGAAATAAGATGTTGTAGTCATTTACTTCGTGGTTTGAAAAAAAGTGGTTATTCTGTCTTCCTCTCTCCCAAGTGCTGGGATTAAGGCATGCACTACCATGCCCTGAATTATTTTGTAGTCTGTAAAGTGTCTGTAGGGTACAAATGAGTCTGAGAGCTTCTGATTCAGTTTCTCTGTGATGCTTTTGGTGAGGTAAGAGGTGATCATGACCTCATCTGCTTCTTCATGCCCCTCCTCCCCCTTACCATCTCTCTCTCCTTGTCTCTGTCTCTCCATATCTCACCTCATCTCCCTCTCTCCTTCTCCCTCTTTCTCTCCTGAGACTTTATCCATGTGCTCTCTGCCTGGGAAAGGTGAGATTTCTTTAGCGTATGGCTCCCTCCCCATGTGCTTGATGGAGTTTAAATTGTCCTCTGTGACCCCTCATTGGAATTCACATAGGAGCATCCTCACAGCACTCTGTCCAAAACAGAGTTGTTCAGTGCTACCTGGAAGCAATATAGACTCCAAGTTTTGTTGGAAGGATGTCAGAATCACATATTCTTTTGGGGGTAAGGGTAAGGAAGGGATTTCTGAATCTTTGATGTTTCCACCAAATAACAGACATGCCATCTATCTAGTCAATTGTATTTTTACATGGCCTTTTTATAATGCATGCTTTTCAAAGCTTATGCTTTTGTAATATTTTAATGATTCTAGTACTATTTTTAATGTTGTAAATGATCTTTCCTAAAACCACTAAGGTGTACTTAGCCATGACCAAAATCTGTCTAGGCTAACTCATTACTTTCCTGTCTTGTAAAGCATAAGAGAAAGTTGCTATGGAGACCCTGGGACGAAGTTGTACAATGAGCAAATGCTCCCAGCATGATGCCACTCGCTTCAGATTCTAGCCAATCAAAGCAAGGGATAGAGTCCAATGGAAGGTCATTCGAGACCCTACTATTCTCACTGTCCAGACTGCTGTCTGTAGACAAAAGTCACCTAAAGCATGTCCCTTCCTGGGCAAATGTTTCACACGATTGAAGCAGTCTTAATGTTGTACTTTGTGAACTTGATAATGGTGTTCCAAAGTCTAATGATTAATACGTTTATTGAGTCTGTGACTGGTGTAGTCAGATTCAGGATGGGTACTGTCCTCAGAAAATGTGGCCCCAGGATCAAACCATACTTTCAGAATAACTCATGTTAGTAGCTTACACTACTCCATTACAGGAGGATATTTAGTCCTTAGCTGGATTTCTAATGGCTCTCCTTCAGGACTCTGTCCACTGTATCCACTCTATCCTTGATTGTTCCTCGTTTATATCCTACTACTTGAGAGTCTCCTTCTTCGAACTCAGAAAGATGCGCCTGCTTTGAATAAATCCCTGCTATCTGGACAGCGCATGCATTTTTCTCCACATTTGATGACACCGTACCTCTTCCACCTAAGCCAAAGTACTCAGGTGGGCAAAGTTAAGACATTCTCCCACATTAACCAAATGCAAATATTTACTCCCTGAAAAGCATCCCTTGGAACACATTATCACAAGGGTCCAGAACTTCAAGTTCTTAAGTGTTGAGAATGGCCATGTTTCTCAGAATATCCATGGAGGAAGAACCTGAGACCTGGTTATGTTTGCAGCTCAGGATTCTGTGTGGAAAGTGGATAGAGTCCTGAAGATGCATTGTTGACATGAGCAGAGCCATGCCAAGGACCTCAATTCCTCAGACCCATGGGAATGGCAAAGCCTTCCTTGGCCAAAATACAGATATTTATGAGCAGATGACCTTGAACTGAAATCAGTGTGTGCAGAAACTATCAAACACCAGATCACCCTCCCTGATAACCCTAGTTGAGACTGTTTCCCATAGACCTTCTTAGATTAGCCAGCCCTCTGACTCCTAGCGTGTACTGTATATAATGAGTAAGTTCCTCTGCTGCTGCTGTATCTCTACACAATTCCAAGGCCCACCCAGACTCAGCTTTTCTGTACATCTGTCTGTTGTTTCTTCATCTCCGTTTCTGCTAGGTCAATCCTTAAGTCAAAAATCAAATCCTTAGTAGTTAAGTGTTGTGAGGGCTATCTTTCTCAGGGTATTTGAAGAGGAACAACCTGGAATCTGGTTGTGTTTGGTGCTTGGCATTTTGGGTTGCTAAGACACTTTCATGTGTCACCACACAGACAAGGGCTTGTTTGGAGACCACATTTCCTTTTGTCTGTTTTTAAATGGCTTGTTTGGATCTCTCCAGTTTTCTGGTGGTTTTGTAAGGCCTGGGTTGACTAAGAGAGAGAAAGAAACCCATGAGCTCTGTCCATGGGATCAGGAACTACAGTAAGGTCGGTGCCTCCTAGGTGGGCTTGGGAAGGCAGGAAGCAGGGTGTCATTTTCTAGCCCATTCTGTTCCTCTCTTCCTCCCTGCCCTGAAAGTCACACCTCAGCTGAGGTCCCCAGATTTCCACTGTGTAAACCAAAAGAGCACAACTAGACAATGGTTGAGCAAAGGAGAGCCTGGGAAGTGGAGGAGTGGGGCTTTCCACAAGTCAGGGGGCAGAAGACACCTACCTGCACAGTCTTAACTGGAAGGATTGTGGCCTGGCAGAGAAAGGAAGCGTGAAAGATGCCTGAGACAGAGCCTCACCCTCCTTTCTCATTTGGTTGGGGCCCAGCTGCTGGCCCATTTGCTTCTTTTCAAATGAACTAGAATCAGATGACCAGGTGACTTGTATTAAACTTTGGTGAGCTGGTAAGGCATGTTTATTCGGCTTTGTTTAATCCCAGATTAGGTCGTTTCCCTTTTGAAATTGCACAGGGAGGGGAGAGACGTCCTTTATCTGATTGCTCTTGAGAGCACAGGTGTAAAAAGAATTTTGTTGTTAAAAACTTACAAGGGCTATTGAGTGTTCAGATTAAACAATGTGAACCTTCTAAAGACTAAAGAGAAACTCAAACATTCGCAAGCCACCACTGAAGCGTCTCTCTTTGTTGAACCTCTGCGTTCCTAAGTCACAGGTTCCTAAGCGGAAACAAAATCAAGGTGCTTATCACATTTCTTCAGCCCCACGCCTTGCTTCGGTCATTGCCTGTACTTGTCCTTCCTTGGAGAGACATAAAGGATTTCACTGGAACCTTTTGTGAGTCTTGGGAAGGGGTGGCTGCTGGTCTTATTCACCTCTCTGTAATTATCGAGTGCTCTGACCAGATGACCCAGCTTTGCCAGTAAGAGTCCCACCCCTTTGCCAGAAGGACTCTGGTGCCAAGAACTCTGCTCCTCACTCTCTCTATCTGCTCTTTTGACTTCATGGGACAAATATTTCCTAGGGGAGGCCGGAGTGAGAGCCTGGGATAAAAGCATAGTTGCGGTCTATAACCATTAAAATGTTAATCCTTTCCAAATAGACCCTGACAAGAACAAACCTAATTGCAGTAATGACCTGCAGTGTGGATGCTGCCCTGCCTAAGTCTCTCTGGCCCTAGTGGAGTCCTTGGGAGGAATATTAGGACTGTGCGTGCCTGCGTGCATACAGGTTCCTAACTAACTATGGAAATGAGGCTGAGTGCTGGCACTCCAGCTACATGAGCTAAGTTCCATTAAAGGCCCAAAAGATAAAAATATAATTGCTTTTAACCACTTTTCAAATGCTGAACATTATAAGAAAACTTTTTAATGGAATCATTATTCCAACGTTCTCTCATCTGTTTTAATTTTTAATGTTTAATTATAGAAAGTATTCTAGTTAGATGAAATGTTTTCATTTGTATTCATTGGGAAGTGTATATTTATGAAATACCCATGCTTGCTCCCAAAGGCACCTGAGGTATAAGAGGATTCCACTTTGATGAACTGAAAATGTATATAACAATTTAAAAGTTATTATAATAAGAATGGAAGTTTGCCTTATGCCCTCCTCTTTTTTCCTTTGATAACTTCACCCTAGGACACATCCCTGGCCTATAAACAGGTGCTGTTTTGCAATCAGGACCTTTTGGGGGAAACACACACACACACACACACACACACACACACACACACACACACACACTCACACTCACACATCATCCATACATTCATTTCATCCATACATACATTATCATCACCCTACATTCATTTGTTCTAACAATCATTATTATATTTATTTTCTGTTTGTTTATAAGAAATCTTAATTCCCTGAACTCCTGAACTTTGGTAATGCCCTTCCCCACTGCTCCCCAGGACCTAGAACGGGTAGGACTCACAGGAAACAGGTATTACTGCTACACAGTGGTTCCGCTTCTGATTCTGTCCGTTCTTTGAGTCTCCTCGCCCCACCAGCTTCCTCCAGATCTGAGAATGAGCAGCAGGTGATTTGTGAAGAAACTCAGCCTTGTCTCTATATGCCTGAGAAAGCTTGAGATATGCTCAGGACTATGATATCCTCTAATAGATGACTATATCAGCTGGTGAAGTATTGTATTAGTTTAATTAAAATGTAAAAAGAATCTTATAAAATTATTAAATGTATCTAAATATTATTTTAAAGTAAAAGTAATTTTTATTTGGAATTATTGTTTTTTTAAAGATTTATTACTTTATTATGTATACAGTGTTCTGCCTGCATGTATGACTGCAGGCCAGAAGAGAGCACCAGATCTCATTATGGATAGTTGTGAGCCACCATGTGGTTGCTGCGAATTGAACTCAGGACCTCTGGAAGAGCAGCCAGTGCTCTTAACCTCTGAGCCATCTCTCCAGCCCTGGAATTATTGTAATGGCTATCTTTCTGAGGAAAAACTAGAGAATTAGTTTTTTTTTTCAATATTAACTTAATCTGATTTATTATGGAAGCAATACAGAGAAAAGAAAAACTATACATACAGCTACAACGATTTAATAAATGTTGATGCTTTTCCAGATTTTTTAATTTGTAGAAAAATAGGGCAACTTTATGAATGAAAATATAGTTTTTGACCATTAAAAATGTTTAAGTATTACTGTGACATATAAGTTGGAAAGTCTTGCTGAAAGACATTAAGGACTACTGAATTGGAGTTGGAGCAATGGTTCAGTGGCTATGGTAATTTGGATGTAATTGGCCCACATGGGTGCGTGGGGAATGGCACTATTGGGAAGTGTGGCTTTGTTGGAGTAGGTATGACCTAGTTGGAAGAACTGTGTCACTATAGAGGTGGGCTGTGAGGTCTCATATATGCTCAAGCCATACCCAGTATCGCAGACCACTTCCTATGGCCTGCTGATCAAGGCATAGAACTCTCAGCTCCAGCACCATGTCTGCCTGCACACTGCCATGTCCCAACATGATGCTAATGGACTGAACCTCTGAGCTGTAAGCAAGCTACCCCAGTTAAATGTTTTCCTTTATAAGAGTTGCTGTGGTCATGGTGTGTCTCTTCACAGCAACAGAAACCCTAACTAAGAAGTAGCTAAGAGCCCTCACTACTCTAACTGAGGACCCAAGTTCAGTTCCCAGCACTCACCTTTGGTTTATGACTACTTGTAACACAGCTTGAAAGATCCATCACCCTCTTCTGGCCTCCTCAGGTACCTGCACTCATGCTTACATGTTAACACACACACACACACACACACACACACACACACACACACACACACCCCAGAAATATAATAAAGTAGATCTTTTTAAATAAAAGGTTAATGAATCAAACTGATGTCCTTTCCTTGTAACTGGGACACATTGAGGCAAAAATCCCTTCAACTTCGATCATTTCCATTTTCTCTGCAAATACTGTGACATCAAATAATGATACTGTGATTCTAAAAGCAGGATGTTTTACTTAGTATATAAGGTTAGCTTTCCTATAAAACATGTGTAAGAAACATGGCTGGATTGAGTATCCAGCAGGCAGGCTGTTGCCTAGCACATTGCTCAACATTATAGAGTCCATAAGGAGCACTAGGAAAATGAGTGCTATCATGACATAGAGGAACTTGTAATCTACCCTGTCTCTTCTGAAGGTAGATATGGGATGTGGACATGAATCTGGAACACCAAGTGGTTCTTTGAGCCTGACTTCCAAAACCTGTGGCCTGTGAGCTGAGAGTTTGCCCTGATGTATTCAAGTTCATAGAATTGAGCAGTGTGAGAAATGAAAGGGGATGCTGAGGCACTAAGCCCCACCCCCTTCATCACTGGCTCTCAGACTTTCTTCCAAAGGAATGTGGAAATACTTTTTAAAAACTGACTGCTGAGTCAGCTTTCCATTACATCAACTTACAAAGAGAAGAAGGGTTGTTCTCGCCATTCGTTTTTGAGCTTTAAGCCTGTGATTGGTTGGCACCATTGCTTTGGGTAAGGGATCATAGTGAAAATGTATGAGGGTTAAACTGTATCTCAACAAAATAAAACTGGAGGCAATCACATTCCCTTCAAGTGTGTGCTTCCCTCCCTCAAAGACCTAAAGTGATTCCTGATATGAATTCACAACACACCCCCATGGTTGGGCATGGTCTTACATGCCCGCCAGGACCCAGTCACTTCTGCCTAGGCATTTCTGGGTCAAACATCTCGCATGACCCAGGATGGTTGCTTTATGCAGTTGTGTAAAGTGCTCAATGCAGCTATGGGATCTATGCGCATGCGTAGAATGGCCACATGGGCCTGTGTGTGCAGGCACAGCCCAGCATTTATAAGCCAGCGCCATGATTCCCAGTCCCCCTTCACTCACGTGTCTGTCTGCAGGCCTGTGCACATCTGTCCCTCTCTCTTATCTTAATAAACTCTTGTTAGTGGATTCTGTCATGTTTTGTGACTTTTCCTTGCAGGATAAGAGTGCCACAAAAACCAACAATTCCAGTAAGACCCACCATGCCACCTCCCAATATGGCCATCCTGGAGAGCATGCCTTTACCACATGGACATTCAGGGAGCTCTTAGGACCCATACTATAGTAATGATCCTAAAAGAACTCAACCTTAACTGCCAAGATGCCTTCAGTCTTTCTCCAAGGCTGTCCACAAGTCATGATAACAAGCACCCCTCTTAGAAATGGCTAAGCTCTGAGTGAGCTTGGCTCTCATGTGACTCATTATCATGGGAGAATATTGGGTTAGCAGCTCGTTTTTATAGATGAAAATTGTAATTAGAAAATTTTTCCCCAGTGTGTGAGCTGGTTGTCAGCAAAGAAGAAAATGTGCATTATTGTTGTCATTATCGTGATTATTTTGAGATACTATGTTACAGAGCCCAGGCTGGCCTCCAGGTCCCTGCTCATCTGAGGGCAAATCTGATCTTCCTGACTGTACCTCATGAGTGCAAGGATTTAGATGTGCACCACCATGCCTGGTTTTGTGTTTGTGCGATGCTGAGAATTGACCCCTGGCTTCATGCATATTGGGTTAGCATTCTACCAGCTGAACCACTAAACCACTGTTTTACTTCTGTGCATTCTTCTATAAACTACCATCTCATTTATTCCCAACTTTTCTCTCAACAGAAAGGCTGATGTCACCGCCACCCCCGCCCCATGATGCATCATATTCTTGGGGCTGGAGAGGCTTGGCCCCAGCCTTACATACTTTCCTTACCAGGACAAAAAAAAAAAAAATGCACATAAAACTGGCTCTGAGAATACTTTTTGACAGTTTTTTTTTTAATTGTCTCCTGTTCAAATAAATGGACATAGAATCTCCCAAACTGGACGTGGTGACTCAAACCTGTAATTTCTAACCCCAGGAGGACTAACATAAGGCTGAAGTCAACTTGGGCTACATAGTAAGTTCTAGACCAGTCTGGAAAATCTAGTGAGCCCTTCTCTCAAAACAACAGCAAAAGGGCATCAGCCCCAGATAAAGAAGAATAATTGTGAAGCAAGACACGTCTGAGACTCTATGCCCATGAAGATGGCTTGTCTTGTGAATTTCACAACCATATGAGGGAAGGTTCTTCACTCACTATTCAGATATCATTGCATGATGGGCCCTAACTGAACCAGAGCAGAAAACTACCTGTACCCAACAGTTCTCCATTTGTAATCTGATTAAAATATATGTTGAAAGTTGGAAGAGATACCAGAGAGGCTCCTGCAAGCTATACCTTGTGACATGGGCTGGTCTGTGGGTGGAAGATCTAAGGTGGATTTTCTTCATTTTGCGTAAGATTTTCAATCTGAGAACAAGATGCCTGGTTTAGTTCTACCTCACTGCTCTTCTGTAGCAGTGCCCCCTAGGTCATTTGTGAGGCTTGGGCTGTTACAAGAGGGAATCGTTGCAGACTGTTAGAATCTAGAGTAAGTAGATGATGAGGGCTTAAGCCTAGACTTTGGATTGGTGCCTATCATCTTTCAGCCAGTGTTATCAAATTAACCCAATACAAAGGGGTTACAAGCCAGGAAAGAGGAGGATACTTGTTTGCTTGCCCGTTTTCTTTGAACTGGAAACAGTCATCATGCAAAGTCATGTCACTAAAAGGTGCTGTGATGTGACCAAGCACTCCTATGTGTCCCCTGTGTCCTTCCGCTTGAACCTCTTCTGCTAAGCTCTCTGGAGCAAACAGTTTGGTTGGCTGAAATCTTAGAATTGGGGCTGGACTTCTAGAAATACAGATTCTTTAGGTTCATAGTAACGTTTATGAGAAGTTGATGATCTGATGCATCATGGGAATGAATGAATCCACTCATCTGGGATTGTGGCATGCAACACCAGTGACTCTCTGAAAAGATCACTTTCCCTTGGATTTTTTTTCCTCCAAAATGATTTGTAAGTCACAGCTTTAGATCTCAGTGTACCTAATATTCAAGCATACACAGTTTAAAGTGTGTACATTAAATATGGAAATATATTCTTTCTGCTTTAGAAGTATTTACTTCTTTGCCATAGCTACCAAAATGTTTATTTTCTAAATATATTTCTTCTGACTAGGCTGAGTGTACATACTAACCAACTTTATTTGGACAATTTTATGAAAAAAAAATCTTACATAATACAAAAGCCAACACTTCATCTTTCTAATGTTGAGTATCTTGTGACTTGCATAAAAGCCTGGTAACTTCTGTAAAACCTGTGTAGTGAATGAAAAGACATGAAAACTTGTTAGCATCTTCCTCCTGAATATAGCTGTGCCCTAAATTCTTCCAGACACCCCAGGCAGAAAATGTACATAGAACAAAAGTTTCTATGTTGTTGCTTATTTTATTACAGTCTGTTCTTTGGACCCTTTTCTCTTTGGGGGGCCCACCACACAGCTCCCAAATAACTCACACAGAGGCTTGTTATTCCTTATAAATGCCCGGCTGTAGCTTGGCTTATTTCTTGCCAGCTTTTTGTATCTTGAATTATCCTGTCTACCTGTTGCCTCTGGGCTTTTACCTTTCTCTATTTCTGTATATCTTTCTTTACTTCTTACTTGGTGGCTTGCTGTTGCAGCTGGGTGGCTGACCTCCTCCTTTCATTCCTCAATCTTTTCTTCCCAAAGATCTCCTCCTACTTATTCTCTCTGCATGCCAGCCCCACCTATCTTTTCTTCTGCCTACTTATTGGCTGTTCAGCTCTTTACTAGACCAATCAGGTATTTTAGACAGGCAAATTAACACGGCTTCACAGAATTAAACAAATCTAACATAAAAGAATGCAACACATCTTTGCATTATTAAACAAATGTTCCACAGCATAAAAAAAATCTTCACCTAATATTCTACAACATTTCTATCATTCATTTTCTTGAAATAAGTTCAAAGCTGCATTATACAGTAATAATTATTTACCTAACTACTGATAAAATGTATAAAGAATTTTCTTTTTTAAAAGATATTTATGTGGTTGGAGAGGTGGCTCAGCAGTTAAGAGCCTGGACTGCTCTTCCAGAGGTCCTGAGTTCAATTCTCAGCAACCACAGGGTGGCTTACAACCATCTAGAACGAGAGCTGATGACCTCTTCTGGCATGCAGGCAAACATACAGACAGAACACTGTATACATAATAAATAATTTTCTCAAAAAAGATGTTTGTGTATTATTATTGTGCATGTAGGATATATGCTGGGAGTGCATGCATGCCTAGGCACACACCTGGAGGTCAGAGAACAGCTTTGTGTGGTCAGTTACCTCCTTACATCTTTAAACTGGTTCTGCAGAGAGCATTCAAGTCATCAGGCTTGCTCAGCAAGCACTTTACCCCCTGGGCCACCTCACTACCCTACTGACTTTTGATAATGACCATGACCAAGTTTCCAAAATTTCATTAATCTACAAATCTACTTTATTTGGACTACTCAACCTTAACATGGAGGGGGATTCAGACATGTCTTCTAATATATATGAAATCTGACAGCACAGAAAGACAAATAGGTTACCCCATTATATGAGAGATTTAAAATAGTCTAAATCATGAAGAGAAAAGGTAGTAGCATGGTGGTTGTAAGGAGCTTGGAGTTGGACTGGCAATTTACCCACTATTTATTATGGGTATAGAATTTCATTTTTATAAAGTAAAACAAATTATGGAAATTGATGAAGGTAGTTGGACAACATTATAAATGTATTTAGTGCAACTGAACTGTATAATTAAAAATACTTAAGATGAGCGAGCAAACTGGATCAGTGGATAAAGGTGCTTGCGACCAAGTCTGATGGTCTGAGTTCAATTTTGGGAACCTCTGTAAAGTCAGAAGGAGAGAACTGACTCCATAAAGTTGTCCTCTGACCTCCAAACTCATAGTATAGCATATGAACTCTGCCCCTATGTCATGGGCATGCACACAAAGACAAAAAAAAAAAAAAAATTAAAAATTAGTTACAATACTAAATTTTATATGTATTTAACACAAAGATAATATAATAACTACTATAAATTTTTTAGTAAAAAAATAAAATTTATTTTTATTCATTTTTATGTAACATTATCCAATTCTAGGCATTTTGCCTCTGATACCATGGTAGTTTGAATAAGAATGGCCACCATAAGTTCATGTTTGAATATTTGGTCCCCAGTTGATGGAACTGTTTGGGAAGGTGTAGGAGGTGTGGTCTTATTGGAGGAGTGTTACTCGGGGTTGGCTTTGAGGTATCAAATGATTTGTGCCATTTCTAGTGTGGTCTCTGTTTCCTGCTTGGTGTTTCAGATGTGAGCTGGCAGCTGTTCCTGCCACCATGCCTTCACCCTGGCATCACTGACTCTAGCCATTAAACACCATAAGCCCAATTAAACACTTCCATAAAGGGAACCAAGACAAGCACCGTGGTTCATTGAGCCATACTCAGATCTGAAACAACAAACTCTTCAGGATTTATTGCCATCAACTGGTAAGAATTTACAGAACACTTTCCGTGTGTAAGAGAGTTAAGGAAAGTTAGGAAACACAAGGTAAGGCGCCCAAAGGGCTCCAGAGTCCTCTGCCATTTTCACTTATCAGAAAATAAAGTGCCGATGACAATTAGTAAATGAACTCAGGAGAACAGGAGAGCTCACAGCGATTCTAGCATCTCTTCCTGAAGGATCTGCACAATGAGATTCAGTTCCCTGGCTTCTCTCACAAAGCACAGAGCTGGGCACAAGTCCACATGAGCTTTCGAGTTGGCTAGAATACTCAATGGCAAGGTCAGCTTGTATAGCCAAGCACCAAGAGTCTGAAAAAAAAAAAAGATGAACTTTCTGAAGTCTAGAGAAGTCAAGGGAATGTGATTTGGGGATAGGCCCACCAGTGGCAAGGCTGGTCAGGCTATCTAAATACCAGGCACCACCCTCTCATTGCAAATTTGGCTGCATGTTGTTTTGATTTCCATTATTGTGATGCATTCACTGCAGTGTCTAGCATCATCTTAACAGCCACCCCTGTGGCTCTATTGCTTTTGATATAGAATTCCTAACTCAGTAATGGTAATAGAGAGGACAAGCCAGCCTTCTGCCCCATCATGCTAGAAGGTGCTGGGGGAACACATTTCAGAACACTGAATAGAGTGGTGGGGTTGTTTAAAGGATTTCAGAGAGGCAAGATAAACATTAGGCCATGTTGACTTAGTTTTGATGCCAGCTAATATGGTGCCTGAATAGGCCAGTAGCATGCTTTAGAACAAAAGGCTGTACACCACAATTCTTGCACACAGAGAGGCATTTGAAGCTTTAAAAAAAAAAAAAATACCCAATATACAATGGCCTCTTGTTTGATTATAGTAATTATTCATCAGACTCCAGATGTTAGGAAAGAAAAAAAAAACTTTATCTTTTTCTGATTAGAAACATGAATCCTTTCAAATGAGTGTGTCACCAAAATGCAATGTGTGTAATCATCCATTGCAGCAGAGAGGGGCCAAGTAAATAACTGAACCAACCCAGATCCTTATTAAAAGAATTTGTTTCCAAAGGGAGAGAGAAATACTTTCCATTCTGATGGAAACTGTCCCTAAACAAAGAAAAGGGAGGCGGAGTCGGAAGTAGCAGGGGCATTCTGGCAGCCTGCAGACTTAGTTTGCCACGTGAAGCTCAAGTGCTCCCAGGGGCTGTGAGGTGACTATGAGGATGTACCTGTTCTAAAGGTGATGGAGGAGCCTGGAGCATTCCCCTAATTATGCATCTTTGATTATTTGGGAGGGGGGAGGTCAAGGCTATTCTCAGCAGACCAGGCCATCTCTGTACACTAGATCTTGCCAAACTCCATGACATGAAAGAGAAGACAACTGATGTCTCCTTCCATTGGTGTCCAAAGGCAGTCAGTCACACAGTAGTTTCTGGGGTGTGCCAGCTGGCTTCTGGGATGGTTCCCTGTCATCTTTCTCCTGGGCTGTGTCACTGATTGGGTATTGTGGAAATAACTGTCGGTGTGTTCCCAAGCCAAACTCACACACATTGATGTCGTCCGCTGCCCCAAGCTCTCATCCCAGTAGACTCAGAGATTCATACAGGAGGCCATATGGTATGAATCAAGGGCAGCTGCCCACAGCCAGCCACATGAATGAGTCACCTAGAAATGGACCTTTCAGGCTCCCTAGTCCTCAGCTGACATCAGCCACAGTTGACACCGTGGCCACAGCCTCATGAGAGACCTGAACCAGCTTCGCTTGTGTCTCCTGGACTCCAGACACACAGGAACTCTGTGAGATCATGATCAGTTCTTGTTTGAAGTCACTGCATCTGGGGCTCGTGTGATACTTTGGTAATTGTTACTCCCTTGGCCCTATTCTTTTCCCCCCAAGCATCTCATAATTAAAGCCATGATTTTCACTTTAGACCCAAGTAAGTAATTACATGGGGTGGGGGGTGGGGGCGGGGTACATTTGCATGCACATGCTTGCTCAGAGATACTGAAATATGCTGTATCTACCCATTTCACAGGCTCTCATCTATGAATAGATGCTTCAAACACTTCCTGCTGCTTTTTTTAAGGGGGGGTATATTTTGAGAAAGCATCTCTCTATATAGCTCTGGCTATATAGAACTCACTATGTAAACCAGGCTAGCCCCAAACTCACTGACATTCTGCTACCTCTGTCTCTCTCCCGAGGGCTGGAACTAAAGGCATGTGCCACTACGCTCAGTTTAGCTGATATTTTTTTAAAAGAAGAAAAATATTATCTTTGCCAATTACTGAATTTAAAAGCATCTCTTTATCATTGTGTAGTCAAGGCAATGTGTCCAGTTTAGGAAACACCCACAGAAGGAGTATGAACATACCTTCAACAGTTTACACGTTGTAAGTGCATAGGTGTGTATAAAATAAGAAGCCCATGGTGGCATGTAATATTTATGTAAAGAGGTATCCAGAGACAAGGAAGAAATATCACTTGAAATATGATTCAGTAGCAGTCAGTACTCCAAAAGACAAAAGAAGAACTGGAATGGCCATCTCAAAACAAGGAAGCTGGGGCTGGAGAAATGGCTCATTGGTTAGGTATGTTGGGACCTGTGTGGCCTTGGGACCTGAAACTGTCTGAGTGAGGCAGAGGATCCGAGTTCAACTCCCAGCACCCTTATTGGGTGCCAGAGGACATGAGACTCTCTTCTGACCTTCTTGGACACTGATTCACATACCCATATCACCCCCAACAGTCACATACACACAATTAAAAATAAAATAAATCTTTTTCTTTTAAACGATGCTCTATGCTCTATGCATCAGGCTCAGTGCCGAGGAAGAGGAATAACTTTGATGTGTAGGAGGAGTGGGCCACGGCTGTGTTAGAGGCAGGGATTTTTATGGAACAAGAAAGGCACACTGAGGCATTTGCACAAGTCGGGGAGATAATGTCAAAGCTGAGCTTCAGGAAGGCATTCACCCCACAAGGACCGAATTAGTGGTGGGGAGCAGAGCGGCTGAAGCTGTGAATGCCGGGAGGATGGGAGTGGACAAAGAAGAGAGAGGTCATCTCACTTGAGATGTGTGTGGAATTCGGGATGGACAGAAAGACTGCCGGGAGAAGAGAAAGGACGAGGGCAGAAGGTAACCCACATAGAAACACATGTTAGAGCTCTTAGCCTCTGCCTCCGCAGGCAGGTGGGTGCCTTTTGCAAGTACAAATTCATTGATTTGCATTGGGAAGTGTCAGCTGGGCTTGCAAATAAAGGATAAAACCGTTCTGTGTAGCGATGCAAATATTCTCCTCAGTAGACAGGAATACTGAAAAGCTCCAAATTAGGCATTCCTTTGAAGGGAAAAAATATCTTTGCTTGTTTTTTCTTTTAATGGGATTTTTTTTTTTTTTAAACAGATTCCATCTGACCCATCCCTACCTAGCAGTGTGTTTTTAAAGGAATTCTTGGCTGGACTCTGCCTGGCTAATGAAATGGCTAAAGAATACCTAACCCGGTTTTCTAACCCCAACTTCTCAGAAGCTCAAGGGGAAAGGGTGAAACCTGCCTGCTCCCTGGCTATCGGCTAACTGTGGGTCCTGCTCTGCACCTTCCCTTGTGCAGATGTAACTTGTTCCGCTGCATCCGTCATTTTCCTGAAATCATAGACAGACGCCGGACTCGCCAATGCCAATGCCTTCCTTGCACAAAGCTCCAGAGCTTCAAGGTCAACAACTGGGCTTTCCTTTTCTTTGCTCTGCCTATGCTTGAAGCAAATGCATACTGAGTGCAAGCTGGAACAGATCCTGGCTGGAGGAGTCTGACCAGCAGTAGAATATGAAAATAATAATCATGCTGATATTAATAATTTACTGAGGCCTATTAGCTGGGCTTAAGCTCTTTCATATATCAGCTCACTTCATTCTCACAGGAGCACACCAGGAGAGTTTAATTAAAATCTCAAAAGCCAAAGGCTGGAGCTCAGCAGGCTGGGAGCTGAGGCTCCCAAATATTAAGCCTAAAATGG
Source organism: Onychomys torridus (assembly GCF_903995425.1). Taxonomy (NCBI): domain Eukaryota; kingdom Metazoa; phylum Chordata; class Mammalia; order Rodentia; family Cricetidae; genus Onychomys; species Onychomys torridus. The sequence continues at coordinate 43,129,015 of NC_050455.1, forward strand.
GAATTTTCTACAGATATTTTTGTAGTCATCACTGTTAGGGTTTTCTATGGCCACGGCCACAAATTTAATGGCACACATGGGTGCATCTTTCCAAGTCCTCTCCTGCAGCTGTCTCCTGACTCTGACTTTTCTGCAAGCACATCAGACCCCAGGAAAACCGAAGCTAGAAACCCCGTATTATGATCAGCAGCCTTAGCTCTTCTCTACTCTATGGAGCAGTATCTCAGTTTCAGGCATGTGTTAGCATTGGTTATTTATCAAATTCCCCCCAATGCTCCTGACAAGAAACACAAAAATCTCAAATGCTGGAAAAAGAGTAATTAAATAAGAGAAGAAGAAAAAAGCATTTGGCCACATCAGAAGAAAGTGCCGAGAGAAGAATTTGTATTGGGTGAATTAAGGTTCATCTGAGACCTACTCCAAATCCAGACACTGTTCATGGCCTCCTTTAGTCCTTCACAGAGTCCTTACGTCAGAATTCTCCTGCCACATCCCTAGGGAAAACCAAACCTGCCTGGGATGGATGGCCATTCTTGGTTGTCACCTTGGCTGTGTCTGTAATGGATCACAACCCAGAAATGGAGGGCACACCTGTGATCCAGATCTTGAGTCAGGAAGACACACCTTTAATCTGGGCCACACCTGCTGGAAGGACAATGGAAAACCGAAGGGGATATGTTCATCCTTCACCTGCTTGCCCTCACCTTATCAGCACACCCATTCCTTCACTGGCATTGGAACCTCGTTCTTCAGGACTCCAGCATCTGCAGAAGACCAGCTGAGACACCCAGCCTCATGGGACTGTGCGACTCTAGATTCTTGGACTTTCCATTCACAGCTAACCATTGTTGGACTGCAGCCTATAAGTCATTCCAATAAATTCGTGTGTGTGTGTGTGTGTATGTGTGTGTGTGTGTGTGTGAGAGAGAGAGAGAGAGAGACAGACAGACAGACAGACAGACAGACAGAGAGACAGAGATAGACAGAGAGAAAGACAGAGACAGACAGAGACAGGAGGCAGAGTTTCATTCTATAAATTCTGTGACTCTAGAGAACCCTGACTAATACTGCCTTTCTCTGGCCACCTGCAACATGAATCTTAAAAGGTCTTATTAATAAAAACAAACCTGAAGCCAGTTATTGGGGTGAATGCTGGAAGATCAAAGAGATAGAATAAGCCACAGCTTCCTCACCTTGCCAATTCCTCAGCTGATCCTGTTTCCTCAGACTGGATGCCTCTTTGTTCTCATCTGAATGGATCTCAGTTGAACTGCTGCTCTAAGGCCTAAAAGCTTAACAGCCTCTAGTTCCTGGTCCTCTTGCCTTATACACCTTTCTGCTTCCTGTCATCACTTCCTGGGATTAAAGGTGTGTGTCACCATGCCTAGCTGTTTTCAGTGTGGCTTTGAACTCACAGAGATCTGGATGAATCTCTGCCTCTGGAATGCTAGGATTAAAGGTATGTGTGCCACCACTTTCTGGCCTCTATGTCTATCTAGTGGCTATGAGGTTCTTTGACCCCAGATAAGTTCATTAGGATGCACAATATATTGGGGAACACACTATCACTATAACCACCTCCCCTCCCCAAATTCACAATCCTTAATTGCTACTGCAGCTTCTTTGGAGGCTTCCAGGGTATGTTCTTTCACCTGTTCCAGTCATCGAAGATTTCACAGGCTCTCACTACCTTGTGGTGACCACTGGGACCAGTGTGTGCACAAGGTACTATGGAGCTAGAAGGCAGGTAGGTGCCATACCTAACCAAAGAGACAGAAGGTCTCCCAAAGATAGAGCAGTTAAGGCCATCCAATTCAGCAGGTGAGGTAAGAGCAAACTACACAAGAGCAGACATCGACTAAGACCTGGATGCTGAAGTGACTTTGGGCTTGTGTTAATACTGAGATTTGCAAGAGAAAAACTAGTTCCACAATTATGAGGCAAATTTAAAGAAAGCTTTAATTGGATACCGGCCAGGTTGATGGACTCTGGCCAGGTCAGTTTCTGATGAGGAAACACTAGCCCAATCAAGTGTGTGGCTCTGGCAAGCCTCTTCTCCCCCATTCCCTCGGCCTTAGATAACACTCCTGAAGCTAGCCCTCAAGGTCTAGTCCCTTATTTGGCCAATGCTGCCTCCTAAGGCTGACAACCAAGGTCCAGCTATCAAAGTGTTGAGGTCCAGCAATCAAAAGCCCCCTTTGGCTCACCTAATTAACATGCCCAATTAAAATTAAATACCTCATCCTAACCCAGGATTTCCTATTTTACCTTTCTAAACTGCCATTTTCCTATGTGGCACATCTGTCTCCTCTCTCTCCAGAGGCATGTTTGTCAATGTTGGCCTGTTTTCTATAAAACAGGGGGATTCAGAGGAGTGATTTCTAGGCATCTTTGCCTTGTTACAGTCTGTGACTCTCTGGAATTAAGTAAAATGTACAAAACTGAAAAGGACCTAGGGGCTGGAGAGATGGCTCAGAGGTTAAGAGCATTGGCTGCTCTTGCAGAGAACCCAAGGTTGGTACCCAACACTTACATAGTGCCTCTGAACTCTGTAACTCCAGCTCAGGGGATCCAAAATATTTTTCTGTCCTATAGGACCATATGGTCCATGTACATACACACAGGCAAAATACCAATACACGTAAAATAAAAATAAACTAATCTTTTTTTAAGACAAGAACTTAATTTTCATGGCCCTATTTACATATAATAATTAATATTAAACTGGAGTTTCTTTTAATTTTTTGAAGTTACATTTGTTTATTTATTTGTATGTACTTGTGCACACATATATACATGAGTGTGTGTGTATGTGTGGGGTGTACTTGCACCCTGGCATACATGTTCACTTTAGAGGATAACTTGCCAGCTGGCTTTTTACTTCTATGAAGGAACCTAGGTATAGAACTCAGATGTTCAAGTCGGGCAGCAAGCCTTCTTACGCACTGAGCCGTATTGCCAGCCCCAAACATTTTCCATACAGCACATACATTGTATGAGTTCATTCTCCAAGAAGCCAGGCAAGACAGTGGGGTTAGCTATTGGGAACAAGGTGATGATGTTCAGTAGCTTCCAGTGGTTGCTGCTTTAGAGTTGAGCAAGGATAAGCACAGTGACACCTTGTATCATTGGAGTCACAAACCCATGCACATGCCACGTGTCCATGACATCCTCAAAAGTCAGGTTTGTGTAAGCAAAGAGAGCTGACAGTGAAGACATGCTTTCGATTCTCTCATCTGTCTTCCTACAGAGGCGGAAAGTAATGTCAGCTGACAGTACAGCATGGCTGTAAGACAGTAAAGTGGGGTCCCGACAGGCTCCAGTCTCAGGGGGTCCTGCTTTCTCCAGCCTCAGTTCTTACCCCTGCCTTAGAGAGAAAAGATGTCTTTATGTTCTCCCACGCTAGGCAGCCCCTATAATAAAGCATAGTGTAACAAGACAACCACATGCGAATTCATCCAGTAAGTTTTACAAGACACTGGAAATAAGGACCTAAAACCGTGGTTTTAAAATTATGGTTTTTGTTAGTTTTCATGAAGTAAGACCAGGACTGGTATTGTACAGCAGGGCAAAGACCGTCTGATCTCAGTAATGAACTGGGGACATAGCAAATACTGTCAGTTCTTGTTCTTCCCTGGGATCCTGGGTCTTCAGAAACAAGGAAGGCCATTTCTCCCCGGTATAGGGAGTGAACCTCTTGCATGAGGCTTCAGCAGGAGGTTATAAAAATCCTTCCTCATTTTATGACCTACTTCCAACAAGAAAGGTAATGGAAGGCTAAAGTAATGTTTCTGCGTCTTCTGTATGTTCCTCAACAAGCAAATGTTCCAGATTTTAAGGTAATTTGTCCTAAGCTCCTTATGTTTCTTTCCAACTCAACACTTTCCTCATGTAAGAAACAACAATTGGTCACGCGCTATACTTCTTTACAGAAACATCCAAAGGGTTGATCAAAGTCTCTGCACTGATTCTCATCTATGCAGACAATTGGGGAGTCAAAGGTTGAGTACATTGGGGTGGGGAGAAAGAGTGGTAGATGTACCCCTCTAGGAAAGTGTGAAATAGAGAGGACATTAAGTATGCTGTGGTCCCTAAGCCGCATGTTACAGGGTGATTGGGAGTGAGCCTAGATGGAATATCGCAGGATGTTGTAGGTAGAAGGGACTGTGAAATCCAAGCCCAGAAACTACAAAGGCCCTGCTGCAGGTCCTCCTTTGTGGGATCCAAACTGTCAACGACAAGAGAAGTGCCTAATGCAAGGAGGGCGAGGCACCCACACAGAAGACTTGTCTGTCTTCTGCCTGTGGAAGGGAGGAACTTACCTATCAGGGATTTATAGGGAACTCATTGTACCAGACCAGTGTTGGCTTAGGTTGTTCAGTTGGTGGGATGGGTTTAAAATGACCGGGCTAGAAGATAGCTAACACATAGTGGCTAAGAGGCTTCAAGTCTATAGATATTTAAAATATAAAATTGAGAGAATTGGGGTTGTGCAGGATATATAGGCCCTCTGCTCAATCCTCCAAATAAAAAGAGGACCCTCCCCCCGTTCCCCCTGATTCCCATCTTGGGTGACTAGGTCATTGGATACAGATGTAGCTCTCTAGGCTCCTGTTCAGTACTCATCAAAATCTCAGACATCCATATGTGCTCTGGATATCCCAGGGTATCTGACACTAAACTACATCCATATGTTTTAGACACCTTTAATTGTTGTAATTCTACAAGGAATGCATCTTACCTCATAATTTTAAGAAACACACATTTTGAAAATACAATCACACAAACGGTCAGCTGAGTGCCTGGGAGTCTCAGAAAGGCAACATAAAAGGAAGGAAGAAGACATGCAGCAGATGCTCAGCGCTTTTAAAGAAGTAACACCTTTGGGTAGCTATGCTTAGAGTTCAGGGTATCTTTTTTTTTTTTTTTTTTGGTTTTTTTTTTTTGAGACAGGGTTTCTCTGTGTAGCTTTGCGCCTTTCCTGGAACTCACTTTGGAGACCAGGCTGGCCTCAAACTCACAGAGATCCAGCTGGCTCTGCCTCCGAGTGCTGGGATTAAAGGTGTGAGCCACTGCCACCCGGCGAGTTCAGGGTATCTTTAACAGAAAAGTCAGAGTGCAGATAACTGAACAAGTATTTCGGCCTCATAGTAAGGTAGGTTTCTTAGTGCTAGGAAGTAGCATTTGTCTCCCGGCCATTGAGAAATGAATGGCTTACAATAAAACAAACTGTATTTGGTAATTAAGATGATGTGCGTCGATTCCTAGCGTATCTCTTTTGAAACATACTGGTAAGAAAGATCCAAAAATTAAAGCTGAGCTGTGGAAGGAGTATTCGAGGTCTAGGAGCGGGCTCCATAGAGGCAAAGGGAGAAGCTCTTGGCTTTTTTTTCTTTTTCCCAAAGTTCTACTAAAATTAACAGCATTATTTCCATGCCTGTAAGGTAGATAGTGTGATTACTGTCCAAGCAAGTTCTGCTCTGCAGAAATGTAAAGGCTTTGCTACCAACAGTCAGATGCAAAGATGGCTCCAGTCCCATTTTCTCTTGCAGAAGTATAAGTAAACAGATCCTTTCCCAAATGGCTGAGTTTGATGAATTGATGGGGGCATGCCGTAGTTGCAAGAAACCATGAGGATTCTCAATTAGCCAAGAAAAAGAAATCAAAACATCTAAATTGGAAAGGAAAAAGTGAAACTGTCTTTGTCTACAGAGGACACAATCCTGTATGTAGAAAGCCCTAAAAGGCTCCATGCCCCCCCTCCCCCAAAGTCTAATACACAAATTTAGGAAAGCTGCCGTCAACAAAGAACAATCAGCCACACTTATGTGCACTAATGATGAGCTTTGAGAAAGAGGGGAATAGAAAACAGCCCCATTTCAATTGGCACTGTGAATCCAGCACTCTGGAGACAGAAGAGAGAGGATCACAAGTTTGAGGCCAGCCTGGGCTACGTAGAAAGATCTTCTCTCAAAACAAAAACAAATTGAAATAAAATATAAGGAAATAGCATAAAAATCCAAATGTACAATTTCACCAAATGATAAAAGACCCACATCTTAAGTTGATGAAAGAAATTAAGATATAAGTGGAAACATATCTCATGTTCATGGAATGATGGAGTTAATATTGTTAAACTTAGCTAAGATTTAATTCAGTTCTTGTCAAAACCATCAATGGCAGATTTCATAGAAGTAGAACAAATAATTTAAAAATCTGTGTGGAACCATAAAAGACGCTGATTATTCAAATATATCTTGAACAAGGAAAATAAAACGTGAGGCATCACAGTTCCAGATTTCAGGCAAAGCTGAATGGTTATAGAAACCAATGTCAGAGAGCTCTGCGAGGGAGGGAGATTCAGAAGCAGCCCACACCTACAGTCATCCAAGCAAAGGTACCACGAACACCATGGAGAGAGGATGAATGGGCTGTTCAGTGAAAGATGCTGGGGACACTGGGAATCTACTTACAGAAGAATAGACCACAAACCTGAGCCCAAAGATGTAAAATCATGAAGATCCTAAGAGAAAGCAGAGGGAAAAATATCCCTTGATGTTGGCATCAGTGATGATTCCTTTAATCAACCACGAAAGACTATACAACAAAAACCCAAAATAAACTAGGTCTATGTTAGTAGAAGAAGAGGAGGAGGAGAAAAGAAGAAAGGAAGGAGGGAGGGGAGGGAGGGAGGAAGGAAGGAAAATTTCTCTCCAATGGGGGGGGGGGAACAGTCAATAAAACCCCAAGGCCATCTATGGAAACAGAGGAAAGTATTTACAAACTATAAATCCACAAAGAGTTGACGCCTAGTACACAAGGGACTCCTGTGACTCAACAGCAGAAGACCAACTGTGGTAAAAGATGGGCAAAGGGCTTTTCAAAAGAGGACATCTGAATGACCCGCGGATGCCTGAAACACACTCAACCTGTGCGTTGATTAGGGCACTGCAAGCCAGAGCCAGGAGGAAGATTCCACCTTAGCTTAGAAAGGAATTGCCAAAAAGTCAAGAGGTAGTGTAGGGACAATGTAGAAGGAAGGAAACCCTTGCACACTGTTGATAGGACTCTCAAAGAGTAGTCATCGAGGAAACCAGATCTGTTTGCGCTACCTTTGGTGGTTCGAATCTATAGTCCCAGCATTCAAAAGGTTGGGTGGGAGGATGATGAGTAACGGTAAACCTGGATGGTCTATATAGCCAGACCAAAACATAGACAGACGTGTGCGTGCTCTCTCTCTCTCTCTCTCTCTCTCTCTCTCTCTCTCTCTCTCTCTCTCCCCATCACCTCCACTCCACAGATATAAAACAAGAAAGAACCACCCCTACTTCTCAGTCCATATCCAAAAGAACTAAAAACCTTAGCTTAAAGATATAGCTACACTTCCATGTTCACCTAGAGAACAAAAGCTTCACACCTTAAGTCGGAGGTAAATTGAAAGTCATTTGAGGATGGTGGCAATGGCAGAAATGGAAGGAGTTAGGATCCAGGACGACACACAGAACACCCTCAAACAGCCATCTCATGTGCAAACGCAATCGCCCAAATGCCTAGAGAAAGCCGTGGCAGCCCTGCCTCTATCAATTACTCATCTACTATGGGGAATGTGTTCCTAAGCTTGGGAGGAAAGAGGTGAAGATAATTCCGCCACAGTTTAGAGCCAATGAGTCCAATGAATAGAATCAGTATAGTGTGTGTCCTAACTGGATTAAAATGAACCAAACTCAGAATCAACTCGAAATCTGGAGGGCTATTTTCTTGTTGTTGCTCTCCCATCTTCTTAATGCCTTCTTTTAAGCAGGTTTTGTTTTCATTCATCCCACTGATCTCTTACTACTAAATTCTTTATTTCAGCCTCCCATAAGGAGCAAGACCATCCTTTTCATCTTTCCCCTTCAACAAAACCCCTCTTAGAATCCTGTTTTCTGTGTGAGTTGGCACATGAGCTGGGGAAGAAAGCCAGAAGGAGGCGGGTATGGAGTTTCAGTGATGACAAATCCACTGCATGCAGCAATGCCCACCCTGTCCTGGGGACCGCGCCCTTACCAGTGGTCCCCTTGTGTGCTTAATCAGATTAAAGGCCCCCAAGAAATCCCTTTCATTCCCAGTCACACAAAGACGAGCAATGAAATAGCCAGTACAGCAGTACCGCACTGCACCTAGGGATGAGAAACAAGCACTGTAGACTGTGCCTCCAGCACTTTGGTGATCTTCCTGGTCCTGCTTGCTTGGTCCCTCAAAGGCAGCACTGCTATGAATGGGTGACATCATGGGATAGAATCTGTGGCGAGAACGCCCGACTATTGTGTAAACACAAGGGGCATTGAGCACAAGGCTTCATATATATCAAAAAATATAATGGGGGAGATTTGTATTTCCCATGAATATTTAATTCTTCTGAAAGCTAACTATCTGTATATCAGACTATGCCAATGCATGTGCGTGATTTTTTTCTCTGTTGTCTTTCAAAATAAAGCAGACAATTTTTCCCTTCCTGTGGTGCCTTGGAAGTTGCTTAACTGTGCATTGATCCCTTTGATCTACCGAGTGTGTGTATTTTAAGACAAAGTCCACGGTGCTGCTCTCATCTGGGTGGAGGAAACAGAACAATGAGAGGAAACCAGGTCGCTTTCCATTGTTTTCCTCGTGACCTGGATCACAATTCACTGATGTCTTGAAGGCTGTTTTAACTTTTGCTGGGGTCTTTTTAATCATAGCATTCATGTGAATTTAAAAAGAGCTCCTTGATATGCAACCACTGTGTAGCATGATATCCTGCCTGCCCTGTTGCACTGCAGAAGCCTGCAGCTGCCTGCAGCTGCCTGCAGCTTAATTATGCATGCATGCATGCAAAGCCCAGATGCTCAGCCAAGAGTTCCTCAACTACAACAGTTTCTCACTTGTTTTTGTTTGAATTATAATTGGGCAGATCTGTATTCCTCAGCCCATTTTGTAGCTGGAACATGCTCCTCTTAGCCTGTGTTGCAACCTGTGTTTGACTCAGCTTCTTCACCAAGGAGCCCTTTGTGGATGCTGCCATGTGCCTCTGAGATCTGAGTCGGGTCATTTACGGGCTTGATGAAATCTTTTACCTAAGCAACAATTTTAAAAGGCACAAAAATGACCTGAGCCCCAGTAGGTTTTCCTCCAGATGGTTTGTAGCTGAAAGAAAGAAAAGGATGGTGAGCTAGAAGCTGGCATTGGGAAAGAAACAAAGGAGGCTGAGAGCCAGGCAGCCATGCTAGAATGGAAACTCACACCTGCTGGAAGACTGTGCTGGGGTTGACTTGTTAGCCATGCCCATCTTCCATTCAGAGAGCATTTGGAGAGCTGCCTTACAGCTACCTCAGGGACCTCAGTCTCCAGCACGAACACGGCTCCTATGTCAATGATGCTGAGTGTGTCATGGTACTCTCCAGACCACTTTACTGACAATGGAGCAGAGCAGGAGCTTCCCACGGAGGACACTCGCTGCTGCTTAGACTATTTCAGAGGCTCATCCAGAGACATCAACTCCGTGTTCAAACTTAGCAGCAAGCGAAAGACAAAGATTGAGTTCACTGCAAGGGATGGTGTTTTGTGATTTCATAGTGATTTTACACGTGTACAGATGTGTGCTTGTGTGTGTGTGTGTGTGTGTATGTGTACCAACTACAGTCTTACACTGAAGTTTCAAAAGTAAGCAGAAATCAGTTGTAGGATAATTACCCATGATAATCTTAAGAATCATATAGAACCAGGATATAGACAGATAGATAAATGGATAAGATAGATAAATAGATAGATAGACAAAGATATACACATACCTAAATACACATATTGACACATGTTTTCTTCACCCCTGTTGCTGTTTCTGTTTGACTCAGCTTCTTTTGTCAACACTGTGCGCCTCTGAGATCTGCAAACAGTCATTTGCAGACTCATCATATCTTTTACCTACACAGCAAATTTGAAGATTAAAAAAAATGACCCTAGCCCCAGCAGGTCTTCCTCCAGATGGATAGTAACTTTTCTTGGAAGGGAGGGAGGGAGGGAAGAAAATAGTTAGAAATTTATGCATATATGTATGTATGCACATATATATGTGTGCGTGTATGTGTATATGTGTGTGTATACATATATATGATGTCCCCATGTATGAAATGGGGATAATAAAGAACTCTCCTTCATGAGTAGTTAAGAATATGCAATGGCTGGGCAGTAGTGGTGCCAGCACTTGCTCTGGGGGGGAGGGGAAGGAGGCAGAGGCAGGAAGATCTCTGTGATGAGTTCAAGGTCAGCCTGGTCTACAGAGCGAGATCCAGGACAGGCACCAAAACTACACAGAGAAACCTTGTCTGTAAAAACAAAAACAAAAACAAAAACAAAAACAAAACAAAAACAACAACAACAACAAAACAAAACAAAACATGCAGTAGTGTTTGGCATCTAATATGTACCACACAGTCAATATCTATAGATGTTATAGCTGAGAAGGAGCTTATATGCTCTACAGGATATCCGAGTCACACATTCTTAGGTAAACAAAACACACAAAAGTGTCTCAGTGTATAGACTGGGCCAAAATGTCCAGTTTTCATATCCCAGTTCTGTCATTTCAAAGACTATGATACTGGGAAGATGTCAGTGGCCTTCCCTGGGAAATGGGAATCACAGTGGTGTCCATTTCAAATCATTACGATGGTATCATAACATGCTTACTGAGTGCTGACCAAGAACGTCTCTGTGACTTAACTTCACTCTATTCAACTTGTCCTGAATTAGCCACAGTCTAACAGAATCAAATTTCAACAAGAATTCTTCAGTTTCTGGAAGGCATCCACCCTTCATGTCCAACCATATTCTCTACCAATATAATTCTTCTGGTTCCTCCACTACTTTTGGGAATCCAGTCATTCGGGCCTACTCTCCATCAAGCTCCACTTTAGACAGAATCCTCTCTCGGTGCTGTTTCCTCCTAGTGATTTCCACTCCTGCTCGTACCTCTACCTTTCTTTAATTCATTGAGAAGCAAGCCCAGTATACCCCAACACCACACAATCGGATGGCAGTAGCCACTCCTATACCCACACAAGAGTCCTGAAGAAATTTTGTACCATCACTTTGGTAGTGTCAGAACAATGTTTTCTAAAATGGTATAGTTGTTTTAAAGAGTCATTCTCCAAGCTTAGAAGATGAAGAATATGTGCTATGAAAGGAAGAAGACCAGAGTTCAAATGCCAAGGAACTACAGAAAAGCTGGGCATGGCCGTGTGTTCCTGTCACCCAAGCATTGGGACTGGATGAAGAACAGCAAACAGATCCTGGGAACTTGATGGCCAGTCAGCCTAGCCCTGTCTAAAAAAATAGATGGAGAATGATAGAGGAAGTCACTTGACGTTTCTCCTGACCTCCTCATGCACACACATAGACATGCACAGTGGTACACATGTGTGTGTATACACCACAGCCACCATACCCCACCCACACCACATCATACCACACACAACTCTCCAAAAAGATTCATTCGTCAATAAAGTCATTCAGCAGACTGACAAAATACTGTTTGTTATTATGGTTTTGTTCATGAGTTTCCTGAGGTACAGTCTCCCTACCAGAGGAACGCTGTGGGATGTCTTTCTGTATGCTGTGAATATGTGTTGCTCTGATTGGTTGATTAAATAAAGCTGTTTGGCCAATAGTGAGGCAGAATAAGGTTAGGTGGTACGTTTGAACTAGAGAGAGAAGAGAGGAAAGGAGAGTGGGGCAGATGCTGTGAGCTGCTGCCAGGAGAAGCAAGATGTCATAATACCAGTAAGCCACAGCCACTTGGCAATGCATAGATTAATAGTAATGGGCTGAATTAAGATGTTAAGAGCTAGCTAGCGAGAAGCCTGAGCCATTAGGCCACACAGTTTGTAAGTAATATAAGCCTCTGTGTGTTTTCTTGGGTTTGAGTGGCTGCAGGACCAGGTGGGACATAGGAAAACTTCCACCTACAGAGGAACTAGCAATATTGTTAGCTACATGCAAGATAACTAGATACACTGTGTAGGTATAAACAGAATTTTTCTGACCAAAGTGCTTGTCAGTATCAAAAAAGATTTTAAGTCAAGACATTAAAATATCTTTCACTCCACAAGAAAAACAGCCTGGTGAGAATGAATATTTATGGAATTATAATTCTATATAATTACAATTATATAGACTTACAATTCTGACTTTCTCAACTGGGTAGCATTAGGTACCTAAAAGGAGTAATTGAAAGACCCCTGGCTCATTCCTTTCTCAACTCCAAGTCAACAACAATGTTGGAACTTCCACCAGAAACGAGGATCTGTCCAAAGAACCAAAAACACAATATTTTTGCACAGCACATTCTTTGGTGACCTACACAGAAGAAGACAAATACTTCCTGACAGAGGTGTGCATTTATCCCACGCCCTAACAGCCTTCCTTGTTCCAATGAAAAATTCATTATACTCAGAGCCAGCCCTTTTATTGGCCTCAAATGTGTTAATATAACACAAATGCTAAGTCATCACCTACTAATATTTAAAGCAGTGATATTATGGAGCATTTTTAAACATTGGAATTTAATGCAAGTTTACAGAAGAGTTATTAAATAAATATCAAATTCCTTGTAGTGATGGAGAACATTAGATTAATGTGCCTACACAAATGTGCCTTGGATTTCCACTCAATCTCTTCTCCCAAATATGCTCCTGGACATGTCATTTTACTTTTAGGAAAGACAACATATTAGTTACTTTTCACATCACAATCACAAAATACCTTTTGGTTGATATGACTGAGCAGATAAGATGCTTGAACATCTGAGTTCAAACCCTGGGACTCACGTGGTAGAAGTTCTTCTCTAACCTGCAATGGATCATTATGACACATGTATGCACACACTCATGCGCTCACACAAATACACACGATAAATTATTTAAGAAGAAATGATTTTTTTAAAAACTACATTTTTGGCTCACAGTCTGAAAGGAGATGTAGTCCACTACACTTCGAGGACACAGCTTTGGGAGCATGAGGCAGCTGGTCACACTGAGTTTGCAATGAGGACACAGAGAAAGATAAATGCTGGCTCTTTGCTTCCTTCCTTCTTATTTAATCCCAGATCTCAACCTATGGGATGATGCTACTACCCCTTGTCAGGATCTGTCAGTCTCTCGGAAAATGCCCTCAGAGGCATATCTACAGTGATGTGCTCCTGGGTGACTGTAAACCCAGTCGACCTGACAAAGAAGATTTAGCCACCGCAGGGAGTTGTACCTCCATATATGATGTGGAGACACCTGCCGTGGACCCCTGCAGAAGATTGGTGAAGGCCCCGGGAAATAATCCTTGGTAAATAATTATTGATTATCCCTGATGTCATAAAAAATTTACTTCTGTGATATTTTATTGGTGTTCCTTTCTTCTTCTTTAAAATATATACATATATGTGTATATATGTATAGTTGTAACCTTTTTTAATTAGATGGCTTTTTAATTTTTTATTTTTTTGCTTGTCATCTCTCTTTTTTTTTTTTTTTTTTTTTTGGTTTTTTAAGACAGGGTTTCTCTGTGCAGCTTTGTGCCTTTCCTGGATCTCGCTCTGTAGACCAGGCTGGCCTCGAATTCACAGAGATCCGCCTGCCTCTGCCTCCCGAGTGCTGGGATGTCATCTGATTTTTGTGATGACATGTTATGAGCTACTCCAGAATGAAGTAAATACTTACAGATTAGTCAATAAATATATGTATGTGGTTGCTTTAACTATCCTGTTAGACTTCCTTACGGTCTAAGAACACAACTATGAAGCAGATTCCAAAATTCATGCCTCTGTGAAATTTATAATCTGGTGAGATTTCAAATGTCAAGGGAACAAAAGAAAACAACATACTATAATTTTCAAGGGGAAAAAAATGTGATGGTTGATTTTTATTGTCAACATGCCACGGATAACAGTCATCTGAGAAGGGAGCCTCAGCTAAATGCTTCTTCTGTTTGCCATAACTGATGTGAAGACCCAACTCAAGTACCGATGCTACCTTCTGGTGGCAACTCCGATGAAAATGTACGTGGCAGGAGAATATCTGTCTTTTCCTCCCTTGGCTTCCCCTCTGGCTGCTGTGTGGTGATATTTTATTTGTGCTGAAATGTGATATTTTATTTGTATGTTAATAAATAAAGTTTGCCTGGAGATCAGAGGTCATAGTCAGCCATAAACAGAAGTCAGGCAGTGGTAGCACATGCCCTTAATCTGATCACATGGCAAGCAGAGTCTCTGTGTGTTCAAGGACACAGCCAAGTGTGGTGACACATACCTTTAATCCCAGTACCTACCATAGAGACCTGGAGGTCTGTATAGACAGGCAGTGACAAGGAAGTCATGTGGCTGGGCTTAGAGCCAATGAGAAGGCAGAACAGGAAGGCAATAAGGTGCAGATTAGACAGGAAGAGGTTCTCTTGGAAAGCTGTGGAGACGTGGTGAGCTAAGGTTCATAGGTGGCTATTACTCTGATCTCTATGGCTTGCACCCCTGTATTTGGCTCTGTGTTTCTTATTTAATAAGACTGTTTAGAAATTTGTCTACAGCTGTTGTTGATTATTGGTTCACTAACCAAGGACCAGCAGCTCCCCAGGAACCCTCCACGTCTTTGGGACCAGATTGTGACTGCTGAAGTACCCAGCCTCAAGGACTAAGCAAATACTGAGTCGTTGCTTTCTTCTGTGACAGACAGATCACCACTATGGGAGTAGTGTGTGTACTGACCCACCCAGGTTCAAAGACTGAGCAACTACTGGGTTCTTGGCCTGTCCTGTGTGACACAGCTATTGTTACTATTTTGACAATAGTTGACTTAACGTGTGTGTGTGTGTGTGTGTGTGTGTGTGTGTGTGTGTGTGTGTGTGTGTGTGTGTGTGTGTGTGTGTGTGTGTTCTGATTCTCTAGCAAACTCTAATTGATCTGGTCAGACTGGGTAGCCTCACAAACCCTGTCCTACCATCTTTTACCTGGTACACACACCCCGGCCTATGTGGACCACTGGAAGACATTGCTTCACAGCGCAGGCATTCCATTTTTGTGGACGTCAAATTAACTACAAAATTCTGTTTGAAAGACCAGTCATAACGATCTCTTGCCTTAAGTTTTCCTACTTTGCCTTCTGTAACCACACAACACACTTTGTGGTAAAAGTCGGAGGTGCCATGAGTCCCCATCATCAGGGATGAGCAGTGAGCCTGGAGAACCTTGGCTCATCCCCTGGGCACTGACAGAGAAAGCCTCTCTCTGGCACGGAGGTGGACACTGTGGGTCCCTGGGACAACTGTGCTCCAGTTGGTCGCTCTTTGTTCTAGGAGCTCAGATTCTTCTCCCCTTCCACCACAATGAGTAGCTGTCAGGAATAAACTTGTGGTAAGAATTCTGCCATAAAAGGCCAATTTGCCTTCTACCAGTTTCCTAGTGTAAATACTGCGAAGAAGGCTGGGGGTGTAACTCAATAGTGAGGTACACGCTAGCAAGCGCCAGGCCCTGGATTCAAGGCCTAGTGCCAAAAATAAAGAAAGAAAGAAATGGAAGGAGGGGGTGTGGTGGGAACTGTGTCATAGGTCAAGAGACTGTTTTTGGTTTTGACTATATGATGTGGGTCATGGAAGTCCCTACCTATGATCATCCGAAACTCATGTGTTAGGAAAGTATATAGTAAGAGTGAAGAAAACACACACACACACACACACACACACACACACACACGCACGAACACACGTATACACATACACACACATGCATGCACATGGAGAGTCAATCAAGATGGAATAGCTTCCATAGGGTAGAAAAGACATATTTGTGTAGACAGTAGGTAGGCCCCTGCCTCTAGCAACTCCATGGTGGAAAAAGTGAGCTTTATCTTGGCTTTGAAAGGCTACATTCACAACAGTATCCACATCAGAAAGAAACTGACAAAATCAATAGCAGAAGTACCAGAGAGGGTAAACAGTGTGCTCCTCAAACACAAATGAGTTTGTTTCTCACCAACAAGAAACACAAAGCTTCATATGCACTAAATGAAGCAAATTAAATGTGACCCTTTCTCTGGGAATCATTGAAGGCCAGAACAAAAGATTGTACACAGATGATGAACAGTGTACACACACACTCACACACACTATGAACAGTGTATACATACATATATAATTATGTATATATATAATTAATATTAATATAATTAATATTAGCCACCACACAGGCAGGTTAATTGTTGCTTCTCTGAGCACTTAATCTGTTAGCAGTTGATAAATCCCACCCGGGATAGAAGAGGCTCATATTTAGGTCACACAAAGTCATTGCCGTTTTTTAATTTAAACTGTGCACTAGATTAAAACATGAGAGTGTTTCAGCAAAGCCAGTCAGAGGCAGCAGCGATAGGCTGTCATTTGGTGTAGAAAGTTTCCCCAGCACACCCCAGGGACATGTTAATCAAAGCTTTTAATGGATTCAGTCTGATCTGTGACAGGCTTTGTTCCGGAGATGGTATTTGTTAGATGGAGCTGCTAGTTATCAATAAGACACAATAATTGCAGGGAGTGACTGAGCCCCGTTTCCAGGCCTTCCTACCATCCAGCTCGTTTTCATTATCAGTCAAGGCAGAGGTGTCTTGCCCTGGGAGTCACAAAATGACTTGTTTCTTTCATCTCGCAACATCCAGCGATGAAAATGAAACAAGAAATATGGACATTAATTTACCAAAACAAAACAAAATCTTAAAATCCCTTGCTTCTCCTCCTTAAGTCTTTGTTTTAGACTTCTCAGCCCAATCTGGGCAGCAAATCTTTTAGACTGATCAAATAAATCCACTTTAACCAGAGGCAGGCATTTGAGGCTCCTCTGTGAGCCTGGGCTGTTGCTTTGGCAGTGGCTTCTTTCAAACTTCTTTGTTAGCCCTGGGAAATCAGAACAGCCAGAGGCTAAACTAAAGAGTGGGGATCACACTAGATCACCTGGAGGGGTACTGAGCTTTGTAGCCACTTAGGAAGGTGAAGGCTCCCCATTGGATAGAAAGTGTCTTGGTGTCTCTTCAAAACCGGACACCAAATGGGATGCTAACAGCCTGTCTGCTTTAGGAAGTCACGGTCCACAATCTTGAAGATCAAAATTATCCCCTTGGTAAGAGGTGTCAAGGTGGATGAGGGAAGTTAAGGGGGAGACAGTGTTCCAGAAGGAGCTGGTCTCATTGAAGGGCCTTTCTCCCACCAATGTAAACAAAACCCAGATGACCAATGCCATCGCCTTCAGAAGCCAAGCAAAAGCAACCAGTCATCCACAGCGGAGTCTAAGGGAGCCCTGAGTGTTTCCTGGGGCGCTAATGTGGATGTAGCCTCCCTCTGGTTTCCCAGGCGAGAGGTCAGACAGCAATTTTTCTTTCTCTGGGAAATAAAATCACAAAGTGGCAATCCCTGAGACAGTAACATGTAAACACTCCTAACACCATGAAGACCACCATTTGTGGGCTTTCAGTGACAGCCCAGATTCCTAGCTCTTCAAGGCTGATTACACACTTCTCCTTTACAGATCTCCTTCCTTGTGCTCAGCCTGTTCCACTCTGCTTTTGTTAGTGGCACAATGCTTTGTAATTCCATCTCCTGTGTCTTTGTTTATAACATTCCTTCAGCCTGAAATACCTTTCCCCTCATCCTCCACTTACCGAACTCCTCCTGAACCCACAAGCCCCTCTCCAATGTTATCTTCCCAGTGAAGTCAGAGCTAACTGTGACAAGGGACAGACCTACGGAAGGTTGGAGCACAAATGCATTGTGTCACATGTCCTGTGCTGTCAAGAAGCTTTACACGACTCCCAGGTACCAAAGAGGATTGTTCTGAGGAGTCAAAGTGGTAGCCCATTGCTTCCAATGTGGATACACATCGAAAACTCAATGGAAGAAAACAAACAACAAACAAAAAACTGATTTCAATTCTGCCCCTGGGAGAGCCAGGAACCAGGTAGGTTCTGATATTCATTCAAGAAACCATGTGTGCCTTCTACCAGGAGACGAGATGCCTTAGGAACAAAACCCTTGGGTTGAGGAACATAACGGGAAGCAGAACTGAGTAGGAGGCAAGCTTGTGCTTCCCAGCATCTGTTTCACATCCCACAGTTAAAAGGACCTGGCTTGTCTTTCAGGAGAAGATTCTAAAACCTCCAAACTCCCAAATTACTGGTGATTCTGGAGAGTGTGTGTGTGTGCGTGTGAGATTGTGAGTGTGGCGGGGTATTGATCTTCACCATTTCCGTCTCCTGGAGCACAAAGTTAAGGACAGCAGACTAAACAAGAAAAACGGTTAAGGATCCCAATTAGAGAGCATGAGGACCCAAGCTAAGGAAGGCTCTGGAAGAAAATAAAGACAAAATGAGCCTCTTTTTTTGTTTGTTTTCTTTCTTTCTTTCTTCTTCTTCTTCTTCTTCTTCTTCTTCTTCTTCTTCTTCTTCTTCTTCTTCTTCTTCTTCTTCTTCTTCTTCTTTTAATGGAGTTTGGAGTGAGAGAGAGAAAGAGAAGCTAGGATGCTCCTGTATTTCAGGCTTTAGAAACTAGGAACCTCATCCAAAATAGAAAGGTGATCTGGTGCAGGGGAAATGAGTATGCTGGAAAGTGACAGAGGGACCAAAGGACAAAAGATGGAGCTTGGTGAATGAAGGGGGTGTGAGAGTGTGCAGGGAGCTGGTCCAGCTGACAGCCAAAAGAGAAGCATCCGGGATGGACAGTGGAAGAGAACTCGTGAAGAACACTTGTGAGTGAGAAACTAGGAAAGGAGAATGAGCTTGTTTGTGTTCCGTTGTCGTCTTTGTGGAACAAGAGTTACTGACAGGTAGGACCAAGTGAGGGTGTGATTAGGGAAATACAGACTAGGGACCAGTCACAGAGCTGAGGAACACTGATGAATGCATATGACATCTCCAACTCTATGCGGATCCATAATGCTTGTTTGGATTTTATAGCATCAAGATAGGCTCTCAGCTGACCTTCACTTAGTGACAGATTCTGAGTCCCCATATGCCCAGAGCCCTACTACAGAGCCTTCCCAGGGTGTTTCTTTGTACCCTGTGTGTGAACAACCTTACCACAGGTCTTAGCAGCTGTCTCATCATGAATGAGACAGAGTAATAAGCCACCCTCCTTTTCTATTGGGGGACGGTTGTCAAAACATCCCTAAACAAAATTAATCTCCACAAATATCCAAAGTTTTACTCACAGAGCCTCCTCCAGGACATCTCTTCATGAAACAGGATGCTGGAATTCCCTATGGATAGAAATCACAATTCTAGTCCATTTTAGAGCTGCATGGATCCCATTTCAAAGCTACATTTTATGATGGCTTTTGTATCAAATAAAGGTGCCTTTGGAGTATACAAAACACTCTCAGGAGCATGAAATTGCCTGCCATAATAGGCAAAGAACATTAGAACACACTCAGAGTAGGGTTACAAAGCCCGGGCCCAGAAAGCCTTTCTCTACAGGTAACCTGAGAAGAGAACGGACTAGAATGGCTGTCCTGCTCCCAGAAGTGTGTGCACAAGTCTGAAAAAAACTGAGGTTGAAAACACTTCCTTGTTTTCCACAATGAGAACAGCCACCACCCTCCTACTCACAGGTTTTCAAAGTATGTGTTCCCACTTGTACACATACATTTTCAAAGGATATGTTCCTACTTGTACATACACATTCCTGTGAACTAAGCTGAGGCCAGTTAGGAATCCTGTAGACTGTTAAAGCCAACCCACTGCCTTTGCCAGACTTAAGCATGATTTTCAGTTTGGAAATTGGCCCATAGAGATCTAACTGATTGGGGCATCCCTTTAGCCCCTTTCAGAATGGTGGCCCACTTGTAATGGCTTCCTCAGAAAGTCACATAGGATGCATGAATAATCTCTGGTCCCTGACTGTCTGCTTCATTTCAGAAGTGTCTCTTAGAGCAGTCTAGAGTATAGAAAGTTTGGCCATGTCTTCTGTAAAATTCCAAAGCTGCTTCCTTGAATGCATATGTGGCTGCTACAGACTCGTGGCTTCTGAGTTAGAATGTAACCCCTGAGTTTGAAGTCCACAGGAGCATCCTTATATTTATAATATAAGATTCCTAATGACTGAGTCCTACAAAGAATACTGACCCATCAAGCACAGCAGCTCTTTTGGAAATGTAGGATCTCAAATATCAGATAGGGACTCAATCAGCAGCAGCCACACCATTTTTCTTGCATAGACTCCCATTTTCCATTGTCGCATACCTCCCCTTAAGGTCTGGAACCTTCCACACACTTCCTCTGCCTTCATTCTCAGCTGACTGTGGTGGTATTGTGTCCCCCAATACACTGTGCACCCTAATAAACTTATCTGGGGTCAGAGAACAGAACAGCCACTAGATACAGAGGCCAGAAAATGGTGGCATGCACGCCTTTAATCCTAGCATTCCAGAGGCAGAGATCTGTCTGGATCTCTGTGAGTTCAAAGCCACACTGGAAACAGCCAGGCATGGTGACACACGCCCAGGAAGTGATGGCAGGAAGCAGAAAGGTATTTAAGGCATGAGGACCAGGAAATAGAGGCTGTTAAGCTTTTAGGCTTTGGAGCAGCACAGTTCAGCTGAGATCCAGTTGGATGAGGACTCAGAGGCTTCCAGTCTGAGGAAACAGGATCAGCTTAGGAATTGGCAAGGTGAGATAGCTGTGGCTTGTTCTGCTTCTCTGATCTTCCAGCATTCACCCCAATACCTGGCTTCAGGTTTGATTTTATTAATAAGACCTTTTAAGATTCGTGCTGCAGCTGACTACTTTATTTCAAAGTTCATTATTGACATAGAATTAAGGGCTGGAAATGTAGCTCAGTTGGAAGAGGGGCTTCCTAGCATGCATGAGGCCTTGGGTTCAATCCTTAGCACCATATAAACCAGATGTGGTGGTGCATGCCTGTAATCCCTGAATTCAGGAGGTGTAGGCAGGAGGTTCAGAAACACAGGCTCTTCCTCGGGTATGTAGTGAGCCAGTGTGGATTACAAGAGATCCTGTCTCAAAAATAAGAAGAGAGAAAGAAACAAAGGGAGGAAAGAAGGGAGAGAAGGAGGGAGGGAAGGAGGGAGGGAGAAGTTAAAATGAACACAAATTGCTCATCTGATAATGCCACAATGTCTTGTTATTGTTCTTCTCCTGAGCATTGTGCAACCTTTCCTTAAAGGCCAGTGTCTTCCTGTTTGTTCTTTAGCACATCTGAACTACTTCACTTCCCAAGCCGTCCTTCACCTCTCCTTTACCTCTCCGGGATGACCAGCTTCCCAGTTACTTCCTGTTCTCTCTGCTTACTGTGCAATAAAATAAAACACCCACTTCCACAGGGCTGCCCAATCCTTTACTGCCGTTTGTAAGGAGTTCTCTTTAAACATTATCCTAACTCTGAACACAGACTCAGTTCAGTGAAGTTGTCCCCTTTACCCAACTGTGCTGGCCTGGCCTCCTCATAAAAGTAGCCTAATGATCTTGCCACGGCACCAGGCCCAACGGAACCCTTCCTCATACACCATCAGTGCCCCAAATTGAGAAGCTTCCCTTTTCCTCCTTGTCCTGTCCTCTCCTGCCTCATCCTCTCAGAATCCCCCTTGTAATACCCAGATACTTTCCCCCAGGTTCATTTTCGGGGGCTAACTCTCTACCCCAAGCAAGACTCAAGGGTTAATTCTGGACTTGGCCTGTATCCCCCTGGGGATATCCGTTTACATGTTTCTAAATCAGCCTCATGCTGGTGATTTCACATTGTGAGTTTTCTGGATAGGGCTCTCCTCTTAGCTCAAGAGTGTGGTCTTTTCATTTGTATTTTCAACAAACAATTCAGTATTTCAATAACGGAATCTTGATCGCTCCCCTCACATCTGCACCCTGTTCTTCTATTCTAATGCCTGCCTTCCCAGTCTCTTTGTTTCAGACATAACAACCACCAGCACTTAGTCCGGTGTGCTCTGTGCCAGCACACAGGTCATACTGCCTAAGCGTAGAACTCACCACATTCCAGGAGGGAGGACGGTGATGTCTCTCCCATTTTGGAGAGAAGAAAACCAAGGCACCACAAAGTTAATTTTGCTAAGACAGAAAGGCTGCTAAGAATGAGGGCTGGTATTTGGACTCAGACAATCTACCCTGAGGCCAGTGTGCTCACCCCAGCGTCACAGTGTTCGCTTCCAGGAAACCCACAAGTTTTGTTGATCATGGTCCCCTTTGCAGGCCACATGGAACTCATCGGCAGATCTGCTGGACGTGGGCTCTGAAACAGATCATGTGTCTGCCTGTTTCCACGGCTCATGCCACATTCTGGCCTCATGTAGTCCCACGCCACAGCATTCTGACTGATACAATTGATTCTCTGCCACACTTTCTTACCGATCACTCAACATACAAGCAAGTGTGTCTTAAGGTGAGAATCATATCATACCCTGGCTAAATCACCTTGAGTGGCACCCACTGCAGCTGGACTGAAGTGATGGCAACCCACTGCAGTCAGACTAAAGTGGTGGCATCCCACCTTGCTATTTTTTTTTCATTTTTCTTTATTAAGAAAATTTCTACTCACTCCAATGCTATCCACAGACATCCCTCCTCCCACCCCCAGCCCTCTCTCCCAAGCCACCCTGCATCCTCACATCCCCCAGATAGAGGTCTCCCATGGGGAGTCAGCAGAGCCCAGCACACTGAGCCTAGACAGCTCCAAGCCCCTTCCCACTGCACCAAGGTTGTGCAAGGTGTCACACCACAGGCACGGTATGCCAGAAGCCTGCTCATAGACCAGGGACAGATCCCGATCCCCCTGCCTGGGTGCCCCCCAAACAGTTCCATATCCAGAGGGCCTAGTCTAGTCCCATGGGGGCTCCACAGCCGCCAGTCCACAGTTCATGGGCTTCCACTAGTGTGGCCGGTCATCTCTGAACATCCTCCCGTCATGATCTCAACGTCTCTCACCTGCAGTATCTCTCCTCTCTCTCATCAATTGGATTCCTGAAGCTCAGCCTCCCACCTTGCTCTTATACTGCTGTCATTACACACACAGAGTAGTTAAGGAAGCGCGCTCTGTGTGTGTGTGTGTGTGTGTGTGTGTGTGTGTGTGTGTGTGTGTGTTGACCACCTGAGAAACTAGAAGAGACACAGGGAAACCACCAGGGTGATAAGGAAGTAAGTGGGGCCCTGTGTGTGTAAAAATGAAAAACTGACAGTAGTGTAGAAACTCTGGGTGCATAGAAGTCTCAAAAGGGGGTACTTGATCTGAGGAAGAATAGTGTTGGACCAATGTAGTGGGGTGGTTGTCTGTGCTCTAATCCTGAAGCACCATCCCTAGCAGGCAGAAGATCTGACCTTTTAAGACCTGGAATGCACACATGCTCCCTCTCTTGGTTACCTCATGGTCTTGGATGCTGGATGCTGGTACTTCGTATCAAGGCAGAGTTCTCCAGAGAACCGCGTTGGACCGCGCCTCACCCCTCCTGGACCCCCGAGACCAACTCCCTCTTGCTTGTTGTGAGTTAACCCAAAATAAACACCTTTGATTATCAGATAAACTCTGTGGAACTGCCTCATTAGACCAAGACCGACTCTGATGGCCAATGGGCCAAGAGCAGTGTGGTGAGCTAGTCAATGACGGTAGATGGTGATAGAGCCCATTGAGTCACAGGAAGCAAAACAATGGGAGGGGGATGATAAACACACAGCACCCACAGACAGAAGGCAGAGAGAAGACAGGAGTGAGGCAAGCTAAGATGTCTCAAGGCCCATCCAGGGACCCGTTCCCTCAGTGAAGCCCCACCTCAAGGCCCACACCCGGTGTGAACCAAGCAGTTAAGCTTATGAGCCTGTGGGGGTCATTTCACGTTCCAACCTCAACAGGATAATACCTTCAGCTTGCTCCACCCTTCTCCTCGGGGTGTGCATACACAGTAGGCTGACTGGAGGGGGTTCCCTTGCCTTTTGGCTGTGTTTGGGTTAAGTGTAGCTTTGAATAAGTTCTACAGAAATGAGAGTAGGAGGAGCCACAAATGGCAGCATTCATGGCTTCTACCAGGGTCCTTCCCAGCCGATGCTCTCCAGACCCCTAACATCTCCTTCCTTTTCCTCTTCAGATCGAGGGTAACCGTGGCACTACCCCTTTAGTGCTTACCTGTGGGGTACTCTAACATCCTCAGCAGCCTTCTTAAAAACCCTGTTCATGTTGTCCTAGAAATTCCCATCCAACATCCAGCCTGAGGAGGCTCTTCCTGCCAGGACCTTGATAGATTTTCTTCCAAAACCACTGCAAGGGGTTGAGTCTCTCCCAGCTGTTAGGGGTCACTGACTCCTTGGTGAGCCACTTGCTATAGGTTGGTTCCGGTAAGTGGCAGATTACTCCACATAACGATGACTTTGGAAATTTTAGAAGCTTCTGGGTCAATTAAATGTCATCCAGCTCCCATGGTTCCCTTTCTTTGCACAAAGCTTTCTGGAGATCAGAGCTCTTTTTAGGGAGATGGAAGTCATACCTACGGAGTGAGACAGCACAGAATTTTGAATCCGAAAAGCGACGCTCAGAAAGATCATGGGGTTTGGTAGTGTAAGTTTGACTTTTGGCCAGCTGACTTCTTGGTCCTTCAAACAGGTGTGATAAAAACACACGGTGGTTACCCTCCTCACTGGCAATTATGGCAGTAGAAGGGAGGTTACTCCACTCCATTTCGCAGATCACTCCAGCATTAACTTGCTTGATTCACTGGTGCTGGGACTGAGATAGCAAGAGACTCCTGTCACTAAGATTGCAATGCCCCCATGATTATTAAGAGGTACAATCTGCTGGATTTGTCAGCACAGGCTGCCGAGAGAAAACACCACCTACCCAAGTTGGAAAGTCCAACTGGAGGCTGACAGCATGATGGGATTGCTGCTGAGAGCTGGCTTCCCAGACTGCATACACTCTTCTAGCTGGGTCCCCATGGGGCAGAGAAAGAACAAGAATGTGCCTCTTTCCTTTCAAGGTCTCACAATGTAGTCCAGTCTAGTCTCAAACTTGCTGTTTCCAAGTACAGGGATTAGAGGCTTGTGCCACTGCGTCACGCTAAAGGCATACTTGTGATTTCATGTAATCTTAATCATCTCACAGGTCTTTAAGAGTTATACCATGATTAAGGCTTCAGTGTAGGAATTATGGGGGACTGTAGACATTCAGTTTGTGCTCAGTTATCTGCATTAACTGGTTAGGAGTCATTAGCCAAATACCATTTCTCTCAGGAAGGAAGTGAAGATGATTGGAATCTCTAGAACACCCATCTTCTATAATATGTAATGGTGTATGCTGAAGGTTATGATTTAAAATGTTGAGAGATGGGTCAGTAAAATGGCACACCATGTAAAGGTGACTGCCACCAAGCCTGATGAGCTGAATTCAACCCCTGGAATCCACTTGGTGGAAGGAACAAATTGGCTCTTTCCACTTCTCCCCTGACCTCCACATCCCTGCCATGATGATAATATACACATGCATGCTTGCATGCTTGTGGGTACACGCACATGTGCGTGCACACACATGGGCATAAAATGTAGTAAAATACTTTTGAAAATAAAAATAAAATATTAAGTTTAATCGAAGTACCTAAGATTACCTTTGCTTTGCTGAAATTTTAAACAAGAATCATGATCAGCATGAGAAATATTGTTGCTTTCTTTTCTGTTATACAGTGAGGAATTAGAAACATTATACATTAGTACAAAATAAATTTTTTAACTGTTAAAAAGGTAAGACACTTGAGAATTTATTTATATAAAAGAATACTGGACAGCAGTCTTCAAAGTAACCAAACCTATTTGTTGCAACATGGATAAATTTTTAAAATAAATGCAGAATGAAAAAAAAATATTTCAAAAGTAAGAATCATTATCTAAGGCATGTTGCAATTTAATCAGTTAAAATAACTATGTGCTCATGGGATCTACTGGGTAATCTTTCTAAATTCTTGTGAATTTTTGAAGTATTCAAAATTAAAGATAAAAGCAGTATGCATCACAACAATGACACTTACAGATAATGAGGCACAAAATAGAAAGTTAGATTCAGGAAGCACCATTTATCAAACTGCTATTCAGAAAGCTGGCCCATCACCCAGCACGATTAAGAAGGACAGGTAAGGGAATCTTTACAGCTTCCTCTTTAGAATAACGCATTTTCCCAGAAAGCATAACGCCGCAGAGCAGAAATCATATCTGCAAAATGAAAATATGTCTCTTACCATTTGCAGCTCTTTAGGCAGGCTATCAAGGATAGCATTTTTAAGTCTTTGGGATCCCCAAATCCTTTATCCTTCACACTGTGAAAAAAAAATCATTAAATCTTCAAGAGATGTTGCATACATGTGCCATACCTGTCAATTCCTACAAGAAGCCAAAACTGAAAATGTTTTAAAATATTTTATTAAATTATTTAAAATAACAGCAGTATATCCACTGCATGTTCATCAAATATTAAATGAAAAAAGACTATGTTTTTTTAAGTAGTGAAGATAACAGCACATTTTTGAAGTTTTACCAAATTTCGTCCCCATCCAATGTGTAAGGGGAGACAGCTGGGTCCTCGTGTCTGGTTCCACCTCAGTTCATTGCAATTTGCTTTTGGAGTTGAAACATCTGAAGTCAATTTAGCCTCACAGCTACATGGAGTTGGAAAAAGGAAGAAGTATTTTACTAACTTTTTTACCCAATCGTGAACATTCTTCTTGACTCCAAACCTTATCAAATAGTAGCCATTCCTTACAAGTCAACTACAGTCAGTGAACAGAAACCTTTAAAGAGAACTTTTTATACTCTGCTATGTTAAACTCTGGTTTGGATCTAATTAGGTTGCACCTTGAGTTAATTTTGAACACACATGCACAGTGTTTTAAATGCGTTGACTGGGCTGGAGAGATGGCTCAGGAGTTAAGAGTCTGAACTGCTGTTGTAGAGGACTGGAGTTTGGCTCCCAGACCCCATTTTGATTGGCTCACAGTCATCTGTAATTCCAGATCCAGGAGGATCCAATACCCTCTTCTACCTAGGGTGCCTGCACTATATATGCAGAAAACCCATACACAGACACACATGCAAACATATAGTAAAATAAAATAAATCTAACAAAACATAAAAGATGCATTGGTCACTCAGAAATATCCAGATCTTCCAAAGGCTAATATGTTTCATGATCACAAACAACCACAGTTGTTAATATCACCATCGACACCACCGCAAGCACCTGGAAGTATCCGGAAGGTTCCAAGTTCATGACAGTGTAAGCTTTCTAAACTGTTGCTATTTCACTTAAGAGCTTAAATTTACTTGCTGCCAACAAACATTACCAGTTGTTTTTATTTTTCCTCAAACAACCAGACCACTTCTTTTATTTTTTCAGACATGTTGCTAAAAGCTGAACTCTGAAGAGACACAGGTCCAATGTTAGTCAGGCTTCAAGTGAAAATGGTGCCTCAGGGCAAAGGCAGGTTGTCTGGCTCACAACTCCATAATCACAAGGTGCTTTCACCCAAGACAAGCAAGAAACTTCGGTGAGCCCTAGCAGCTCCTGTTGCCTACATTAGTCATTCAGAACACTAAACCACGTGTGTTTGGAGTGGAGATAATTAAAACTGATTGTTTTACCCCTTCATTGAGGATATTCTTATGGGAAACTGGCGTTGCTCCTTATGCTGCAGTCTATGATGCTGGGAGTCTACCCCAGGACCTTGTGGGTGCTGGACAGGCATTCTACCACTGAACGACTTCCCTGGTTTTTCCAGTTGGTTAGGTCATGTGATTATGATTGTTGTTGTTGTTAATGTAATTTGTTGTCACTTAATGTGATTGCTTTTTGTTTGTTTGTTTATTTGTTTTAAACATGGTGTAGGTACAGTAGGTTCATGGCAGTGAAGAACATTGTAGCAACTGCTGAAGGGCTGTGGTGCATTTCTTAGGAGTATTAACTACTGCATTCCCACTCACCATTGCTTTCCTAGCACTGGGTCAGACATCGGCAAGTGTTGCAGGCAAATGAAGAATCAGTGTTACATCAAAAGAGTTTGACCTCCCGGGCCTCTTGAAAGATATTAAACGTTGAATCTAACAGTATCCACAGACGGCTCACTGTTAATCACTTAGTTGCCATCTGACGGACTTTGGAGAGTTGATTGGACAGAGAGTCCAAATTTATCAATAGATTCATCTTATCCGTGGATTCCTATCAGAGGTTGGGGCCTGGTTGAAGGAAATAAGTCACAGGGGATGGTGTCTTCCAAGAGTGTGTCTCATCTGTGGACCCTTTCTCTGTCCCTGCTTCCCAGTTGCCATGGGGTGAGCAGGACTGTCTCATTACCACCTCTGCCACGAAGTTTGACTCTGGTGAGGCTTGAACCAGCAGAGCTAATTGACCACAGAGCGAAAGCCCAGGATCTGTCAGCCAAAATACGGTTTCCCTTTTTATATTTATCTTCTTTGACATATTGTCCCAGCTGTGAAAAGCGACCAACACACAACAGACAGCTCCACTTTGAGAGCTGCATATGGTGGTGCACACCTACAATCCCAGCACACCGAACTAAGGCAGAAGGATTGTGAACTCAAGGCCAACCTGGTCTGTGTAGTAAGATACTGCACATCCACACACCTCCACATATACACTCACAACAAAACAAACAAAGAAGCAAAACCCTCAAGCTGAGAAGCACTAAGATAGCATTTGAAATTCGGAACTCTAATAATTTGAACAGTATTGAATTATTTGAGAACTGGAACAGCAAAGAACATCGCTTTCAGATGCTGTAGTCCCTGAAATACCAGCTCACACACTTCTGCCTTTTTAGTCAAAACCAAGCAAGTTATATTCTCCAGCTGCCTCATACGTTCCCATATGGAATTCTTCTAAACCTCTGCTGGCTTTCTGTCCCTTTCATTTCCAAAGTAAAGATAGCTAACATTAAATATTTAGCATTCTCATTGAATATTTTTATACTGCCAGCCACAGTAAAAGGAAACCATGTGACTTTTACAACATAAAATTTTTTCGTGTGTAAAGCTTTGTAATTTGATATATCAACTAATATTTATTTAATGCTGACTCTATGCCCTATATTGTAATAGATGCTTCTTCAAGTTGTATTTTTTTTACAATGACTTATCAAGTAAGTACTTATGCATTTTGCAACTAAGCGTGAGTTAGGGGTACACAGTATGAACTAGGAGATGTACCATGACAGAGGCATCACTCAAGTCTTCCACTGAAAGAGCTTCTTTCCCTATATTGCCCTAGAAGATGAGGCATAGGAGGTAAACAGCCTGGTCCTTGTGAAAGAGTCATAAAATGAGCCTATTTTCCTGCCTAACTTTCTACCTTTCCTAACCACTGCAGGCCACTGTCTTTGGGGCAAAATAGCAAATTAAGTCAGAGCCTCAGGGTGACACCCCCACTATTGAGCCAACAGATACCTACAATCACTCTTCTGTATCCAGAACCACTAAATTGTCCAAGAGTAGGAATTTCTTGTACACCCTATAATCATCAGTTATGGAAGGCAAACAGAACCAACTGGGAATGTTTGCAAGGAAATACCATGAACACTGGAAAGCCACTAAGGTGAAGAATGTCCCGCTGCACCATCAGAAACAAGGACGGCTCCTAAAACCCAACAAACTGAAATCTTTTAGTTGTTGTTGTTGTTGTTGTTGTTATTGAGACAGGGTCTCGCTATGTTGCCCTGGCTGTCGTGAAACTCACTACATAGACCAGGCTGGTCTGTAACTCGCAGAGATCTATCTACCTGCCTTTGCCTCCCTTATGCTGGGATTAAAGGCTTGGGTCACCACACCTGGCTCAAACTGAAATCTTAAATCACTCCATAGTTTAACACCCTCACTTTTTTTTTTTCTCACCAAAGGTCTTTGCATCACAAAAATTTGTTTTGAAAAATCATAAAACCCTATCTTGCAAGCCAGAAGATCAGAGAACATCCCAGAATGTTTGAGATTAAGAAGCTTTTCTCGATTTACAGGCTTCACATCAAAACATTCGAGGCAGGAGAAGTTTTATCTCAGTGCCTTAGTAACTTTATGAAGGCGGCTGATCTCATGTAAGTGGAGAGTACTCCAGCCAGCTCACCTGCCATGGAGAATAACCTACTGACCCAGGTAGGTGGAGCCTGGTTGTGAGGGAGGATATCATGTGGGAAGCATCTGTCTGGAGTAAGGAGAGATAATTTGTCCTGTCACTTTACCTCGGCTGAAGAAGGTTGGCAACTTGAGAAGCAGCGTTTGGATTCCTTTTCTGTGTGCGATGGAAGGCTTTTACAATAAAGTGGGCGTTTCGTCATTTTTAACAAGATGTCCACTTAGTTTTTAAAATCTGCCAATGAAAAGGGAAGACAGGCAGCATTGTATTGGGTCCTTTTCTGTTCAGCAAAGCCAGAAAATAAAACCCAAAATTACACCAGGACATCCTATTCCCCTGTGGTTAAAAATACATGTGGTAAAACCGAGAGCAACCGTAAACAGCTCCTGCGAAATGCATTCTATCAAAGACTTAGGTCATAGAATCCTCATGCTCTCCCCGCCCCCCCCCCAAAATCCTACATATTCTGATTCCAAAAATCATTTGTGATGATCACTGTTTGCAACTGCTTACTTTAATTCATTCTTTCAATTTTCAAAGCCACATGAATATATCAGAAATGGCCAAATCATGAATGTTATTTACTTTATTCTAAATGGATCTAGACCTAGGGAGACATTGCTAATTATAAGTGCTGTAGAAAAAGCAAAAATCTGTTCATGTGTCAATCGAGCAGAGGATTAGATGGAACATTAGTTCTATGCAGCCGGTCCCTCTGGACTTCATTCATGCAGGAAAGGCTGGCACATTAGCCCTCCTGGAATATCCTGGAGAAGCCCTAATAACACATCTGCTGTGTTGTTTTTTTAATGGAAATGGCACTCGAAAGTACACTCTGAAAATCAATTTCAGCTGCAAAACAATAAACATTAATAAATACAAATTTGGTTTCTGTTAACCATTATTTCATGACATTGTTGGAAGTGGTAGAAGGAACCAGTTGACCAGTCTGTAGCTATTAAATCCCTTTGAAATCAAACAAGTCCAAACTGGATGGACTCCTCCTCCCAGATATGAGAAGGGAATATTGTTACAAACTTGCATGGCTTTTCAGGACTTTGTGAACGCAGAAGGAGGAAAGATGTCCTCTTGGTCCAGGCTCTTTTAACAGTGAAAACAAAGGAAATTAATTTCTCACCATTGGATTGAGACAAAAGAAGAGTTCTACAATGATGTCATGAAAATATACTCTTGCTTGATGTGGACAATACAAATAAGATATTTGGCTCTGCCCTCTTTCTAACTATCTTTCAAAAATTGGAACCAAGGGTGTTTTCTTGACAAGTCCCTAAATCTAAAATGATCAAGCAGCAATTAAGGCACTCTGACTTAGTCCATGAGTCAGAGTGGTCGGCTTACCCCAATGGCTGTGAGAGGCAGATTGAAGCATTCAGTGGGTTCTGTGAACCTCAGCCATCTGTTTACGTTGTGCGGTAAAATCACAATGCTGGGAATTACTTGGTTCCCCTTAGCAGGGCCTGCAAGCAATCACCCTGGAATGCTGGGTTCTGTTCCGTGCTTTAGAAGATGGAAAAGCACCCTGGTGTGAGCGTACAGGACTCTCTCCATCTGTATCCATCTACACTGGACTTGCCTCTTGGACCACTTGTGGTCAACTTCCCCCACCTGTGAACTGAAAGAAACAATGGGCTTATCCCCTCACGCTTCTGTAAAGCTTTGACTTTCTCCAGAGATGACTGTAACACTGAAATGCTGAAAGAATGCAAACAGGAAAGGTTTCCAGGGACAAACCAAGAATGGGTCTTCCCTACCCTTATATCAAGCCAAGCCCCTCAATGGTATTAGAATGGGTATAGGAAGCTGATATACAGAAATCTGGGGGTGGGGGTGCTATATTTAGTTAATTTCCTAAAGGCTCATGATTATGAACAATGGGAAGGATCAGCACGCATGCCATGTATCTTTGTGTTCTTCTGTGACAGCCAGATCAATGGCTTGGAAATGATAGGCATGCTTCTATATTTATTGATGGGAATGTGAGTAAATTAAATTTATAAAAGCCAGGTTTAAAACATTGCATTCCCTGGGCGATGGTGGCGCATGCCTTTAATCACGGCACTCGGGAGGCAGAGCCAGGCAGATGGATCTCTGTGAGTTCGAGGCCAGCCTGGGCTACCAAGTGAGTTCCAGGAAAGGTGCAAAGCTACACAGAGAAACCCTATCTCGACAAACAAACAAACAAACAAAAAACCATTGCATTCATTAAAATATTTGTGAGCATATAGAGATGTAAAGACATGAAAGAACACCCATCTGCCCAGTGAAGAATTGAAAGGTACACCAGCTGTAGTTTACCTTTGATCTTATGTTGAAAGTGCTTCAGGTGAGCAAATTTTCCAGCACTGGGGAGAGGTTCAGTTGAGCCATGCTAAGTGGACCCTCCCCTAAATTATCCTAAGTGATAATACCTAACCGAGCCCAGGGGACTAGGGAGATAAGCCATGCTTCTCTTTCCCCCTTGAATTTCCTACATGTATAGGTAGTTCAGATAAAGTATAAGAAGATGTGAATTTTCCCAAGGTAAAATATATATGAGTTTAATGGTGTTGAAAGGGGAAACACCCTTGGAGGACAGCTAGGGGGTGAAACAAAACACAGAAGAACCACACATTGTCTTCTCCAGTCTCAGTGATATCTCATATAGAAAGAGTTTAAAGAAAAAGCAAGACTCCTCTTGTGTCCCTCTGTATCTTGTTTTGTCCCACATCATATTGCTGGGTCAAGACCAAGATCTGAAACCCAATATGTTATCAGGTTCCATTTCAGAAATTGGATTGTTAATGATATCCTAATGTCTATCATCATATGGCAGAAACTATATTAATATTTTCCCTCTCAGGCACTGTTACACAGATGTCAGCTCTAATCCCTGTAGAAGGCTGCTACAAGTCAATCTTTGTGGAAATATATTAGTAATGCCTGTGGAGTCTCTAGAAATATAAGAAGTGTGAAAACTATAATTGGAAAAAGGGGAATCTTAAAAGAAATGTAAGCTTAGCCTGGAATATGTGAAATTATTCAGCTGGATGACAAAAGGTGGCCTGTAAATTTTTCATAATCACATTAGATTAAAATAAACTAATAGCATGTATGTGAAAACCATTCAGATTGCCTCAATGAATCAACTGTTTTAGGCAAATCAATCACAAGAAAGCTTCCTGTCGTGGCTGAAAATGATGCCCAACACTCATATTTCAAAATTATGAATTAAATGAATACAAAACCCATTTGTAAAACACTACTGATACTTCTCTTTCAACATGACCTTTATGCTCCTTTCAGATGGCAGGAATCCAGATGTTTCCCAACCTGCAGGACTAAGCAAGCTTGCCCGTTAAGGACATGATTGCAAACCCATGGAAGGTGTATAAACAGATGACAGGCGGTACTTACAATGTGGAATTGATTAGGCTCTCAATTACTAAAAGCATGCCACTTGCGTTGTGCTTTTTATGCTGTTCTTTGATGACAAAAAGCATGACCAGTTCATCAGCACTGCAATATGTTGGCTTTTTGGACTTCACTCAGTCAGGGGAACATCTGTGCCCACAGTTGGGCTTTAGGGAGAAAACAAAAAGACAAAAACAAAAGCAGGAATTGGTGTGAATCACACTATGTCAACCTGCAGCAAGTGTCGGTCACTTTTCAAACTTCCAAACTGTCCCCCACGAGCAATCAAGAACCTAGATAATGGTAATGGCTTTATGAAGAGGGAAAAGAGTGGGAACAGGTCACCCAAAACTGGAGGAAGGACTTAGGCATGCTCACTTAGAAAGGCAGATGTTAACTGGGGCAGAACTGGCAAATCAAACGTTGTTGAATTCCCACAAATGGACGAATTGCAGCTGTCCCCGTACATTTACGCGGCTAAACCTTCCCATTGTCAGTATTTGGCCTTTTCAATTTGTCTTACAGATGTTGAAGAATCTCCTAAAGTAGTAAGTAACAGTTGCAATTTCAGTGGTAAGTGTTCCATGAAAGGCTGGGTTTACTTCGATCATCTCCATTTCTCCAATCTCCCCTGTCCTGGTCCAAGAATGGAGAACCCCCAAGGCTGTCTTGGAATGGCCCAGATTTCTTGAGCTGCCAAAATCACTAGTCTTCATGGTGCCATTATTTTCTCTACTTCATACCTTAGTGTGGTCAGGATCTCCAGGTTCAAACTGGGACATTGTCCTAAGGTATAAACTTAGGAATGATGACTGCCCCACTGACTGTTCACCATAAGAAAATAACTTTGCCCTGTAGGGAGTTTTTTATTTTGGTTTTTTTTTTGTTTGTTTGTTTCTTGTTATATTTTGCCTTTTAAAAGCAACAAAACAGCCAGCCTGTGACCCATCCCAGAGATGTTCAAACAGAAGGATTAATTCTGGACTTGGCCCGAAATGCAGGCAGATGTTTTTGAGCATGGTTTGGACGCCACTTAAGAACACCAAGAACTCAAGCTTGTAACATGCAGATGTGGTGAAACTGGAGTTGGTTCAGAGACGTGACAAAGATGATTAAAGGGATAAGGAATGGTTTCTGAGGGAATGCTGTGGGGATCTTCTTGCCTTTATCCCAAGAAATGGGAAAATAATGATTATTAACTTCAAAGCCCGTTTGCTCATGACAAACTCAATGAAGGAAAATGGGCTTCAATTAAAAACAGGAGAGAAACTGGAGAGAGAAAAGGAAGAAGCCCTTTGCCTTTAGAGAAAGAAACATGGCAATCTGAGGTCACAGAACCCACATTTATGTATTATACATTCAAAACAAAACAACAACAACAACAACAAAAAACGAAGTTCATCTACTGATTTTTTTTTTTCCTCTGAAATGTTTTGTTTTTGTTTTTGTTTTTTTGTTGTTCCCTTGGTCACTTAGATTTTGAAGAACATAATCTGGGTCTAGGTAAAAAGCTTCAGTTTCACTACCCCATCCCTACCCTCTAAGCCCACACACCCATGTCCCACAACGACAGGAGATTCACAACTAAGTCTTTGTTATCAGTGGTCAATATTTTTCTTGATTTTTACTATTTCAGCACTTTGCAAAGACATGTGGGGCAAAGGAAATGGAGGATTATAACTAGCCAGGGGGGCTTAAAGCAAAGAGACATAGGCCCAGCTCTGGAAGAGAGCACATGTCATTGATCTTCTCTATAAGCTAATTGAGAACAATCCCAACCCTTGCCATACTAGTTCTAGATGCTCAGGACTTAAGAAGTACTCAATAGGTCAACACGAAGCAGTGTGCCTGCTGGATGCAGGGTCTGGTTAAGCAGTAATTCAGTCTGTCTTCTGAGCCTCTGCAGCAAAAACAACAGGGGCAGCTCCCCTTCTGTTTAGAGGCACCCCCACAACCACTACAGAGAAAAAGACTTGGCACATTGTTGAAAGCAGCCAAGAGCCAACTGCTTCCCTCCGTTCTTTTATTCGGCCCAAATATTCTCTTCTCAATTCAGCAATCAATCAGGCCCAGTGTCCCAAATGAGGCACCAACCACATATGAAAAGAGCAAAAGCCACCGTTGGTGACCTTCAAGCTGGCTAAAGACCCAGTCCAAACTTGTCGCCATATGGAGTTTCCATTTCCCTCTGAGAAACAGCAGGGGAGCATGGCTGGGTGACATCTATGGAGGTGCTCGTTTGTAAAATGTTATTCACATGCAACAGATCATTGTTATTGTTTCCTGTAATTATTCTGCCTCATAACAAAAGGGAAATAACTGATTTTGACACCCAAGTTTTGCTGTAAATAGGCAGAATGTTGTCATGAATATGCAAAATATTATGATCATTGCCATACCTAACTAATTGCATTTGAAACATGCTGGCCATAAAATAATTAATTAGCAGTGCAGGAAAGCATCATGATACTAGCTATAAATACTAAACATAACTAATTATTTCCGTCATAAAATGGTCCTGCCAAGTAATTTATAACAAACGCTAGGAAGAAGGCGAAGCCTGGAGTCCTCTGCAGTTTCCTATGGAAGGGCTGTCACGCAAGGCTTTCTATTTTGTGACATTGTTGGATGAGTGGATACAATTTGAACATAAACTCAAATGAAACTAAGCTAGGATTTTCAATGTCCTTTGAGCTGTTGGGTGATTGTGGTGGAAAATTTCGAGTAACCCTTTTGTTGTTGACATCAGAAAGTGGTAGGTCACTCTGGACCTACGGAGTACATTCTGAGCTCAAGCAAAAATTGATTTCCTTTTTTAAAAAGCAGCTGGCATTACAATGAATAGCCTTCCTTCGATTTTTCTTCTCCAGTGAAGCATTCAGCGAATGCAGCAGGCATAATAGGCTGAAGTAAACAGTGTCAGGTTCTGTTACATCAGAAGCTCTTTTAAACCAAGCAGACAAGCTATCATCGGTGCCTGAAACCCTGCAAATCACAGTCGAGTTGGAAAAAGGAGTTTGTTTCCTGACCAGCGTGTTGATGATATTTTGAAGAATGGAAGGGGACGCTTTGCTAATCACTCTGACTGCTCCATGCTCCATTATGAGGCCATCTCGTTAATGAGCAAAAATAATGTACGTGCATGAAACGGTAATAGAATTAAGGCCTCTTCGAGCTGGACGTAGGACTGTCCTACACAATCTCTGATCTTGTGTGAAGCATGTGAGAGGACCTTGGGATTCACCTCTTACAGTTGTTTACCCGAATCCTCTGGCCCCGTTTCTTTTTTCTAGTGTTCTGAAAACAGGAACTTGGCATTTAACATAATGGAGTATCTTGTCCTAGATTTTAGTCCTTAGGGCAAAGACTTCATGACCAAACTCAAATACATTTAGTCTAAAGTACAGCTTTTTTGTTTGCTTTGCTTTTTCCTACCATCCCAAAAGACTGGAAGAAAAAGAGTCATAAGCAAGTAATTGTTAAATACATATGCTTCCATCTAGTAGAAGCAGCTTGCTATGATTCAGCCACATACCACAAGGCCAAAGGAGATGAGCATAAGGAGACGAGCATAGTTTTCATTTTTAAAAGATTTCTAAGTATGTACCCTCTTACCCTCCATAACTCTAATATCAGTTGTAAAGCCCATTATGTCCTCCTTTATGCATAAAGGAGTCAGGGGGAATCTGTTAATACCACAGAGTCAAGCCCCTAGAACCCAAAGCAAGTGTGTCTCTGTGTCTAAAGTGAATTCTACCCACTGCTCTGAGGGTGTGGTACAGCGTGGTGACTAGAGAGACTCTGTAGACCTCGAAGGGTAAGTGCCAAAGACAAAATGGGGAAAATAGCACTTGCCAGGAGGTACTGGGGACCCCTTCTTCCTGTCCCTCACTGGCATAAAAATGCTTCCCCTCCAGGAGCCAGGAGGATGTTTCTTAGCAATCACACCTCTAAACAGAATGTAATTACGAAGGAAATTAACTTCCCAGCCAAGCACTGTGTTGTCATGATGATTTAGAAGATGGGAAAGGATGTTTTCTGAGCAATCTCTAATCTTTTTTTCCTTCTTCTTCTCTCTTTTTGGTTATCACTTAATGGTATTCATTAAAACCCATAACAGAAATTGCTTCTCTTTAAATTTCCAACTGAGTCTCAATTTAGTTGAGTTAGACTTTTCTTGAAACAATACATTAGTGTCATGCCCAATTGCCTTCTGTTGTAAAAGAAATAAATCTATGTGACTTCGTAGCCTGCATCTGGACGTGGTTAAAAACAAGCAGCCCGTCAGTTCACTGTTAAAAGAACAGCTTAGATTTCTATGTCCCTCAGTCTCTGCACAGTCCCACTCTGGTCTGCTGTGGATGAGTTCATGCGGGTCCTTCTGGCAGAGGCAAGCAGTGCTCAGTTTTGGAAATAATCCATGTTTAAAACACAGTACAGGTCATCATTAGTACCCATGTCACGAGGCTTTCACTCACACGCACTCTCTACCCTTGAAAGGATAGCCAGGGATATTTGCCATAATTAAAGCGGAGATTTAAAAAGTGCTCACAAAGATGATAATGAACACTGGTGTTTTGTTTTGTTTTGTTTTTAATTGAGTTGGTTCTTCCTCCTGCTCCTTCTTTTTCTGTTCCTCCTCTTCCTCCTCCTCCTCCTCTTGCTTCTTGCCTCCTCCTTCTTTATCACTACTGCAAAGGAAGCAGCCTTTGGATACAGGTTCACTTGGGGGCCAAGCTGGACTTGAAACCTCTCTCTCTCCAGCTACAGAAGACCTTGAAATCCCACCCCTCCTATATCCACTTCTTGAAGTTGGCTTGTAGGAATGAGGAATCACAGTTGGCTTCATGAAGTACTGGAGGCTGAACCCAGGGTTTCATGCTGTGTGCGTGTGAGCCAAGCACTGTCCTAACCGAGCTCCACCCTCAGCCCCCAAACTATGTTTCAACTACAAACAATTCATGAGAAAACACAGGGAGACATTTTCTTCTTTTACATTTAGAATCCTGAGTAGAATTTTTGGTGAAGTGAAGCCACTATTTACTTAGGAAGTTGAATCAGAACAAAGAGAACCTAAAGTCAGTGGCGGATGGATAACAAATACTCATTTTGGGTATGCCTACATCTGTACAATGCATCCAAACTGTGTGAGGTTGAATCCTTGTGTTCCTGTGATGCTCGAGATTCTAGTTCAACAAGAGTACTGACAGAAAATGGAGGAGGAGGGCAACGAGGAACGAGGAGAGGAAGAGCAAGGGGGGCCTTGTACACGGATGGTCTGAGACCCGGCTCTGTAGCAAGCAGTTCCCATTTATAATTCAAGATTGTAATTATAATTTTGAAGGCTATGGTTGCTAGAAACTTTCTTATTTTGATCTGTATTTCATAGAGAATGAAGTTCAGCAGTGGAGAGTTTGAAATTACTCCTCTAGTGAGCAAAAAGACTCAGATCTACATTCTGGGGTTTGGGTGTCTGCATGTCAACAGACTTGAAGAAGCCTTGCATGTACTTGACTTTTTCACTGGCCTTAGTCTTGGAAAACACAGTCCTGTTACTCTTCTATGACTGAATAATCTGAATGAGTATTGTTACAATGGATATTGACCAAGAGATGTGAAAATGTAATAAGTGAATCATAAGAGATAAAGAAAATGTGAAGATAACCAACATTTGCAGATTTGTTGGGTCTCTGTTCTACATATATACATGAATGTTTGCATTGTATAGATGAGGAATTAAATATCTAGAGAGGATAATAATCTGTTAATTTCATATAGTTTGGTAGGAGTGAACTAGATTGAAATTTAAACTTCCTTTGTTCTGAATCTCATGCTGAAATTAGGCTTCAAATTAGAACATCAAAGTTATGGAGATTTATAAGAGTGAATGCACAGGACTTTCCAGAGTCCTGATGCTACTGGCTTTAGAACTATCAGTATTTAAATCTTCAGGCTCAAAATCTCATGAAGCGACTACAGAGCAGTACTTTTAAAGTTATTACTCACAATTTCTTTTGGAGAAAAAGATTAAATACATGGGATTCCTGGGGTTGTTTAGGTTTCTGTAGATCATGACACATATCTGCTGGATGATACAGCACGCTCCATGAAAATAACAAAGCACAGTAGAAGGGGCAATGACATCATCTTGTCACAAACTGTATTTTCAGTAATTTTTGGTGTGTAATTTCTCACTAGTCAAAATCATCGAGCCCTCTAAAATCTGCCTTTTCAGCACATTCAGCAAATTGGCAAGGGTTTCTAGCTTTTCACTGTAGCATCCTCCCCCAACCCCCTCCACACTGGAACATTTCTTTAGAAGAAAGTGGCAGATGCAAACACAATAGGATGTGCACTTTTGCAGACACAAAAGGTGTTCTGTGGAGTACATAGCAGACACACACTGCAATAAACTGATGAGCACTGCATGATGGGAGAGAATAACAGAGTAAACAGTATTTGCATTGTTAAGAACCTTCTGATTGAAGCAGTAAATAGTCACGTGACATTGGATCTAGCCCTTAGAGTTGCAATAGAGCTGTTTTTGACAGTAGTCCAAATACTACAATTCTGGAAGGATAAAAACGTATTAACATTGATCAATATTCCAGAAAGGGTGGATGAAAGCCTCCATAAGAGAAAATAACCATCTCAAACTGAATATCACATTGGAATTTTCAAGCCAACTGGCCAGACTAGCCATATGACCTAAACAGAGTCATCCTACTCATGAATTACATGGCCTTATCTTATAATTGGTTACAAGATGTAACTCCAAGTATTATTCCACATAAGGCTGTAAAATGTTAGCCAATTCCAAAAGCTAGAGTGCTTAGCCTGAAGGCACAAGATTTTACATGTGTGCTTATGGGGTCCTTAGCAAATGGTTTCAAATACCCTTGGGGGAGGGGGTGTCTAAACATAATTGCCTCCAGTCCAGGAAGTGTGCAGTGTTTTAAATACATTATGCTTTTGCACTCCCAAGCTTGTTATAGAGCCAAGATGGCTGGAAGTTGAATTCCTGAACTAATGTGACAAAAAGATTTCTAGTACCCGCAATTTTTCATCTTGTTCAAATAAATTTTATTAGCGTATACAGCCCTCAAAATGGCAGAAAATGTGGCTGTGATTTCTGTCTCAGATTAACAAGACCAAATGTTTGATGTCTTATGGCTTCAAAAAGAAATTTCCAAGGACTAACGCCAACAAGATGGCAAGCTGGAGGATCCCACCGCTCATCTCTTCCATAGATAAAGGGTGGGAGCACCCAATTATATGCCAACCAAAATGCTCACAAATACACTCCAGAAGACAGTAAAGGAATGGCAGAACGCTGTAGAGCAGAGTCTGGGGTTACACTCTTAGAACCCCAATGCTGGTCAGTCTGGTCAATTTGTATTGTCTGTATCAGAAAATTGAAAGCCACCTTGCAGTGAGACTGTCTCAAAATCAAAACAAAACAAAAACCAAAACAAGGGCTAGGGAATGTAGCTCAGTGACAGAGTAGGTTCCCAGCATGGGAAAGATCCTGAAATTGATCCTCGGTGTGGCAAAAAGAAATAAGGTGGTGGGGAGGGGAAGAAAAGAGAAGAAAGGAGAGGAGGTGAGAGAAGAGGAGAGATTGGGAAGGGAAAGGACAGATGGAAAGTGAGGAGAGCTGAAAACTCTGCACAAAGTGAGAGAAGACAGCATCTCGTCTGGGCTACTCCTGTCCTGTCAGGATCTACTCCAGGGAAAGGGTCAGGAGCGACAGCCTCCCTCATCACTGCCATGGAGCCATGCATGCTTTCCACGGGGGACCCCTACAGCCTTCACCAGCACTGAGTTCCATTCACGACCATGTAAGACGTATTCCTGGAACATGAAGTTGGCTCCGCATGTTTATCGTGTAATATAATACTTTCTCCACTCAAAAGGAAGATTATAAACTGCATGTGTATCTCAATAAAGGCTGTTTGATAAAATTCAGTGCCCTTCTTTTTTTATTAAATGTTCAATAATTTACACACACAAGAAAATTTCATTAATGTTATGATGATGATTTCATACCAAGCTCAAAGGTAATATCAGAAGTGAGAGGGAAACCTGAAAGTTTGTCTTCTAAGAATGAGTGAAAGAATAGATTGCTACTCCTACTGCTTCTATGAGACAAAAGATTGGACAACATACTAGCCAGACATGTCAGGCACAGGGGAAAGCAGGCAAATCAAAAAGGAAGTAAATCATCCCTGTTTTTAGATGCTATGACCTTCAGAAAGAACCCTGAACATGTCACCATTTAAAAAAAAAAACTCAGAACTAGTAAATTAATTCAGTAACACAGGATTTTTAAAGATCAAATGCAGATTTCAGTTGCATTTCTTAACATAATAATCTCTCAAAAAACATAAGAAAGAACACAAGCAAGCTTAAGACAAGATAGACAAAACTTAGGAATCCATTTGAATGAGCTGGCAAAGGCTCTGGCCATTGAAAACTGGAGCATATTAATGAAAACAAAAATAAGACAATACAAATAAATAGATGCTCTGTTTGGGTTGGGAAAAGTCATGTTAAAATGTC
The DNA here is from genome assembly GCF_903995425.1 of Onychomys torridus. Lineage (NCBI taxonomy): Eukaryota > Metazoa > Chordata > Mammalia > Rodentia > Cricetidae > Onychomys > Onychomys torridus. Next base: position 43,171,144 of record NC_050455.1, read on the forward strand.
TGCACAAAGAAATATGTAGGTCCAATGTAGCTCTGTAGAAAACTCAGTAAAATTCTTCACAGAAACAGGAAAACCATTTTTTTTTAATGTTCACTGGGGTTTTGCCTGCATGTATGTCTGTATGAGGATGCCAGATCCCCTGGAACTGGAGTTACAGACAATTGTGAATGTGGATGCTGGGAATTGAACCCTGGTCGTGTGGATGAGCAGCCAGAGTGATCAGTGCTCTTAATCACTGAGCCATCTCTCCAGCTCCAGGGAAAACAATTTTAAAATGCATATAGACCCACAAAAAACTTAAATTTTTAAAGAAAAAATTGAGACATTGTACTTCCTGATTACAAGTTATGTTACAGGCATATAATAATCAGAAAGGTATAATACTGGGTAAGAATAGACACATAGACCACAGGAACAGAAAAGAGAGCCCAGAGACAAACAAAATCTATGTAGTCCACTAATTCCCAATAAGGGCAACAAGCTAATACAGTGAAGACATGTAATGTGTTCATTAAGTGTTAGGAAAGACTTATCTTTCAGCATACATAAAAGTGAAATGTAAGTGTATTAAAGAGCTAAAAATACACACACATGCACACATGCTCAGTCATGCACAAACATGCACACACACGAGTGCACATGCTTACACATGTCCCTAGAGGAAAACACATAGCAAGCCTTGGTCTTGATGACAATTTTCTTTTGGGGCATCTCACTAAAGCCTCAGCAAAGTACAGAGGAGCAAGATGACAGAAACCTGAAATGACACCACATTAAAGTAAAAAGCTTCCGAGTAGCAAACAATAAACAAAACAAAACAAGCCATCTACAATTTTATAGAAAATATTAGCAGATTGTATATCTAATAAAGGTCAAATGTATAAAACACATTATAAAGCACTCATAAACCACTGTAGCAAAGCAAACAAACAAAAAACAAGTCACCAGTTTTTAATGGATAAATAACCTAAATAGACATTTTCCTAAAGAAAGTATACAGAGTGGGGATGAACCTCAGTGGCACACTTACCCAGCATACATGAAGACTTGAGTACCACAGAAATATAAACATTTTAAAAAACATCCAAATGGCTGACAGATACATATAAATGTGTTTAGCAGCACTCATCATCAGAGAAATACAATAAAGAACACAATGGGCTATCACTGCCTCTGCCTCCCGAGTGCTGGAATTAAAGGTGTGTGCCACCACCATCCAGCTCCATTTCATGAATCTTAATATAACCATTTTCAAAGGGACAAATTGATCTGGAGAAATCGTGGGTAGAGCTGGAGAAGGGTAGATGGCTGCTCTCAAAAAAAAAAAGCACATTGAAAACTAGCACACGAGACAACAATCCTCTGCTGCATAAATACAGGAAAAAATGAAATTACAACAGTGTAAGCAGATTTTTCAAGACTACGGCCTCCCCAATTATGATACAGAGTCTTATTGTTAATTATGAAAGCCTAGCTAATAGCTTAGGCTTGTTTCTAACTAGCTCTTATAACTTAAATGAACCCATTTCTATTGGTTTACTTGCTGACTCATGGCTGCATTACCTCATTTCTGTAGTGCCCATCCTGCTTGCTCTGCGTCTCCTAGCATCTCTGCCTTCTTCCCAGCATCCTCTCTGACCCCCAAATCCTGCCTAGCTATTGGCTGTTCAGCTTTTTATTAAACCAATCTGAGTGACACATCTTCACAGTGTACAGGTTGTTCCTAGAGATGAGGAGGGGCAATAGAGGGGAGGGGAGTGGGGATGAGAACATGAGGGAATGGGATGGTCAGCCTGGGGGTGAGGGACAGCATAGGAGAGCAATGAAAGAGATATCCTGATGGAAGGAGCCATTATGGGGTTAGGGAGAAACCTAGTGCTAGGGAATTTCCTAGGAAACCCCATGGACAACTCCAGATTAGACTACTAGCATAGTGGAGAGGATACCTGTAGTGGCCTACCCTGGTAATCAGATTAGTGAATACCCTGTCATCATAGAGCCTTCACCCAATAACTGATGGAAGCCGATGCAGAGACCCACAGCCAAGCACCAGGCCAAGCTCCGGGATTCCAACTGAAGAGAGGGAAGAGAGATTCTATGAGCAAGGGGAGTCAAGATCATGATGGGGAAAACTGAACCAAGCTCATAGGAACTCACGAACTTTAGATCGACAGCTGTGGAACCTGCATGGGACTAGATTAGACCCTCTGCCTATGGGAGACAGTTGTTTAGCTTGGTCTGTTTAAGAGGCCCCTGGCAGTGGCATCAGGATCTATCGCTGGTGCATGAGCTGGCTTTCTGGAGCCCATTCCCTGTGGTGGGATGCCTTGCTCAGCCTTGATGCAGCCTGCAGGGGCTTGGTCCTGTCTCAATTGAATGTACCCGGCTTTGCTGACTCCCCATGGGAGCCCTTACCCTTTTGGAGGAGGGGATGGGGAGTGAGGGGAGAAGGCTGGGAGGGGGGAGCAGGAGGAGGGATGGGAGGGGGATATATGGTTGGTATGTAAAATGAATTTTAAAAAATTTTTTAAAAAAAGATTATTCCACAACAAAATAGGATCTTAAAAGCTGTCTTTGCCAAAAGTCCTGATTCTTCAGTTGATCCAAGAGCTTTCTCCTTTGAACCTAAACACTGGAGAATAGTCCTGCTCAGCTGTACACAAACCCCAGTCGAGCATTTAAGGAGTATCTGTCTCAAAGCAAAACAAGATCAGTGAGCCTGAAGTTTCTCTGACCTCTCTTCACCCACCCTCGAAGCTGAAGACATCAAGGGAAGGATAATTGACATACGTTCAAAACTCCAGAACAGGAACTGCAGACAAATCATCCTGGGATGGGATGACCCCTCCCCAGAGTGGTAGGAACTTCCCCCTGGCAGGAACCATAGTTTCCCCACTAAGCAAGAACACTCATGTTGGGATGAGAACCAGATTGTCACTCCTACAAGTAGTGATGATGTTCCTGAAGCCTACAGGACCCGGACAAGCCAGATCTGAGATTATACTCAACCAGACCTGTCTCGCCAAAACTGCTTATCTGTGTGAACCTCTTGCCATACCCCCTTTCCTTATATACACCCCATATTCTTCTCAAGATTCTGAACACAGAAATTAGGATATGGATGCCCCACCCAACACCTTTTTCTTCCAATTAGGACCACATTCGTTGTCACTCAGGTCTCTGATAGGACTTGGACTTGAGATGACAGAGATTGGTCTCTCAGGAACCCCAAAGCCATGTCTCTAGCTACAGGATTCTAGTACCAAAATCACCATGCTTAAGAGATGTCTGCATTCCCGAATTCATTGCGCATAATCCATAATAGCCAAACTATGATAACATCCTAAGTGTCTGCCAAGGGATGAATGATTATACATACACATATATGCATACTTATTACAATACATAATATGTAACAGAATGATTTTTTCACCTTCAAGAGACAATCTCACCATACGCCAATATGTCGAACCTGGATGATATTGTACTATATGAAGTAAGACAAAGACAGAAAGACAGGTATTGTGGAATCCCACTTTTCAAACTGTGAATATTTATAAACAGGGAGTACTGGTCTCAACATGTGGCTCAGTTAGCAGAATGCATACATACCTTGCATGCACAGGACCCAGAATGTGTGTTCCCCATTGCTGCACTGACCAGGCATGATAGCAAGCACCTGTGATTCAAACACTCAGGAGGTAGAAACAAAATAACCTTGGGATCAAGATCATCCTACACTGTGAAGCATGAATTTGCACCAGCCTAGGCTCCATGGGACCCTGTCTCAAATGAAAAGAGATGAAAAGGGTGATGTTACCAAGAAAGATAGAGTGAGGAAGAAGGCAGAGATCTGAAATGGTGGATCTATGTGGGGACAAAGGACACTCGAAGCCTATAATGTGCAGCATAGGGACCATTGTTACTAATGCTATTCTGGGCCCTAGAAATGCAAATACTCCTGCCACACATTTTTTTTAAGGGTAACTAGTGAAATGATAAATACATTAATTGGCTTGACTGGAGTAACCATTTTGTTATACATAAATGCATCAAAACATCATGCCACACACCTTAGCTGTACACCATAAAATCATCACATGAAAACACATTATGAAAGAGAGTGAAAATTCACATTTCTCTTCCTGCAGCACCTGCATTTTTACCCACTTACACTACCATACGACAATGCTGACAGCAACCATTTCAAAAGGCCTGCATTAGTGCTTATTCAGAGAGCAGAGTAAAGCCCTTGGTCTCTCAGGAGGAACTGTGTCCTCTCATAGAAAGCTCAATCTTATTTTAATTTTTAAAGAGTGGTCCTACTGAGCAGGAGGCTATTGAATCTCCATTGTGCATCTGAATTTCCTGCTTTAAAGCTACATGTGAGAGAGCATCTTCTAGGCTGGGGTTTGTTTATTTGTAGCACAAGTAGAGACAAGATGGCCACCCCCACCCCACAGCATCCCAACTGAGTGCCCAAGCCCTTGCTCCCCCTCCCCCACGTGTATGACCTCTGTAAAGAAAGAAGACAATTGACCCCTTGGGCATTGGCCTGATTCTGTAAACTCAACATCCCATTTGGAATGCATAACTATGGATCTCAATCCCTGGATGCCCACAAGCCTTTGAAAGACAACTTTGTTTCCTGGGATTAAGGCTTCCCTGTCTTTCATGATGGAGGTGATGGGTAATGCTGACCTACAGAAATTAATTAGTATAATTCACTTGAAGGCTTATTGCTAGCATCATTATAATTCATCCCCATAGGAGTCATTTGATTATTGCCTTTCTTGCCAATAAAAATTAAAATAGCCAGTTGCTGGTTGCAAGTCATTACCTCCTTTCACTCTCCCATCATACAGAGAAGTGGGGTGAAGGACATGGGGACCCTGACCCCTATGACCCATCTATTTTTGCTGCATAAAAATAAGTTCTATCACGTCCTTGAGACAGCTGCAGCTCTTAGTAATGCTGCAGGTGCATTTTATGCGACATGGCATGCTTGTGTAGGTAGTTTTTAAGCAGGCAAAAAAAAAAAATATATATTAAGTAATTAACTAGTTTGTTAACTAACTAACTAAGTAAATCTAACTTCCAAACACACCTCTGTCCACTGGGGACAGCTCCTGAGCCACACGAAAGTTCATTCTTTATATAAAGTATACTTCATGTTGTATTGCACACGACTTTGCATCCTTCCAAGGCATGTCATCCTAATCTACAAGCTGTACGGTAATCTCATTCCTTGTCCATGTGTAAAGGAGATCTTAGTGCCTCCCCGATTCTATCCCTGAGTAGATCCTTATCTATTTGTGTGTGCAGTCATATGTTTTTGCTTGAAACCATGTAAACATGAGGAGAAGCTCCTCTGGGGACAGCAAATCTGAACTTTGAGTGCCTTTAGGCCCAGGTATGGACTGGCAGAGCCGCGGGCTTATCGCTCCAGACGCCAAGGAACAAGGGCCTAATGCTCAAGGCTTCCAAATCAGAGACTTAAGGCTGCCATGTTCTGGTTGGAGGTGTACTGCTCTGAGCTTTAACCATCAGCAGATTAGGACCTGACAACTATTACAGTCCTTGGTGTCCCAGCAACAAGGTGTCCCAGCAAGAAGCACCTTTTAATATTGTAATTTTCATTTAGGTGTTATGAGCAAGGACCATTAGACGTACAGAGACAAGTCTTTCAAGCTTAGGCTTACAGCATCAGGAACTTCAATCTCAAATTCAGTGGTTCTCAATCTTTCTAATGCTACAATCCTTTAACACAGTTCCTTATGTTGTGGAGATCCCAACTATAAAATTATTTTCATCACTACTCCGTAACTATAGTTTTACTACTGTTATGAGTCATAATGTAAATATCTAAGAAGCAGGATGTATTTTCATTCTTACAAATTGATAGATTTACTATTAATTAACAGCAATGCAACAGTACCCAACAGTCCTCTCACGGGTCTTATGGCCTATCTCAGTACCTCACAGTAGCTCTGATCTATCTCAGTTACTTCATCTGGGTGGTGATTAGTTTTTGCAAATGAAACAGACAAGTGTGTGAGAAAAACTATATACTCCAGTGTTCTCTCATTTCTAGAATAAAGTAGCAATGTATAGCAACACTATTGGGATCGCAGAACTAAGTCCATATTACTGGTTTTAGTGGGAGGGGATGTACAGTTCTGCCCCCTAGCATGGGGCTCCCCCATTAAATCAATGACTCTCAGAGCTGCTTAAGGTGGGTGTCCACTCTACTGGACCATTTTCTTTGGTCAGTGCTTTCAGGATTGGACAAATTGTAGCAGTAAGCATGAACATGACCTCTATATTGAGGCGGACTTGGGTTCAAATCTCAAGTTTGCAGGTTGCCAGCTGGGTGTCCTCCTCCGGCAGGGACTTCATTTGCTTGGTCACCATTTTCCTGTCTGCCAAACAAGAATTCTTAGTGCTGATGTACAGAGGCTTTAATGAGTAATTTTTTAAAAATTATATACTTAAGGCACATTTGCATGACTCAACAAATGTTAAGTTCAACAAATGTAGCTATTTCAATAAGGTTAGGCAAACTTATGAGTGGCATTAATAACTACAAAGTAAATCAAATGTTACCCTCGTTTAAGATACAGAAAGGACTCTGCAGACAGTGATAAATTCTGCATTCTAGGCTCACAGGAAGGCTTCTGACTGATAGTTCTGTGAACATATTGTAATCATAATTTCTAGAAAACTTCTATTTTTCACTTCATGTGAGGAAAGCTATTTTTAGGCACCTTCACTCAAAGTCAAAAGGCAGCGATATGTCTTCCACAAATGGTTTGCTTTATTAGGAAGAATTTCATGTGTAGAGTTGAGGAAGCCCTGAGTGAGTGAAGTCCTGACTAATGTGTACTATTGACATGGATACAGGCATATTAAGGACCCGGTACCCTCAAACTCATGAGAATAGCGAAGCCTTCCCAGACACAGGGAGAGGCTCAGCCAGATGTCAAAGCCTTTCTCCAGGGTCCAAGTGCAAATGTTGAAGTATGTGTAGAAAATGTCCACTATGGCTTTCACCCACAGATATTTATTAACTGAAGAGTACTCCCTGCAGAGGCTACTGCTGTGGGAGATTGGCCAAGCCTGTCTCCTTGATCCAGCTGTGTACAATAACCTCACCTCTCTATTCAACTGCATATATATATATATAAACAACCCACTAAGCACAGTCGGCCCTAGCCAGTTTTCTCTGTGTCTGCTGATTGTGGCAGGAATCTTAAAAGGTCTTATTAATGAAATCAAACCCGAGGCCAGTTATTTTGGTGAACACTGGAAGATCAGAGACACAGAACAAGCCACAGCTACCTCACTTTGCTAGTTCTTCAGGTGATCCTGTTCCCTCCGGCTGGAAGATTCTGAGTCCTCCTCCACATGAATCTCAGCTGAACTGTGTTGCTCCAAAGCCTGAACACTTAACCAACCAAATGCTTAACTAACTACATGCTTTACTAACTTAGTTCCTGGTCCTCACGCCTTATATACCTTTCTCTTCCTGCCCCCACTCCCTGGGATTAAAGGTTGGGTTTCTGGGATTAAAGGCGTGGATCACCATGCTTAGCTGTTTCTAAAGTGGCCTTGAACTCAGAGATCTGATAGCTCTGCCTCCCAAGTGCTGTACCACCACCACCCAACTTCTGCTATAGCTTACTCTTCCCATTTTCTAGCCACCATTTCTGGCTCTGTTCTAGTGGCTGTCTGTTCTCTGACCCCAGATTTGTTTATTTCGGGGAACACACAATATTTCAGGGAACACAATACCCACCACAGCTGATTGTCTTTTCTTTTCCCTCACTACCCCAGTCTCAGCCAGATTCCGGAGGCCATGCAAAGATGTAGCAGTTCCATGTTCCACAAGTACATAGTATCCTGTGATCTCAGAAGTCACACTAACCTACTTTATTGTATCATTCCAGTTTGAGATAACAGGGTCTTGAAACAACTATATACTATAATCCACTCTGTTTCTTATTTAGGCATAAACAAAAACAATCTAAAATCTCACAGACAATACAACATGAAATAAGCAGAGTGAGAATGGAATACCTAGTTGTACTGGCTGGGTTTGTGTGTCAGCTTCACACAAGCTGGAGTCATCAGAGAGAAGGGAGCCTCAGTTGAGGAAATGTCTCCATAAAATCCAGCTGTAAGGCATTTTCTTAATTAGCAAGCAATGGAGGAGGGCCCAGCTCATTGTGGGTGGTGCCATCTTATTGTTCAAATGCTAAGTAGTCTTATATATATATATACCTGTTCCAGATATTGGGGTAAAAGCTGAAAGATCAGAGAAGCAGAGCAAGCTACAGCCAGCCTTACCTCGCCAGCTCCTTGGCGGATCCTGTTTCCATGAATCCTCAGATTGAAAGCTTCTGAGTCCTCACCCGAAGGCCACAACCAAAAAGAAGATGAAAGTTCTAGAATTATGGTGATCATAATTTTTTTTCAGAATGGATACTTTTCTTATGAAGAGGATCACATGGAGTTCCTAAGGGTCTCGAGGACTCTAATTGTGTTCATTATCCATTATTGAATGACAGAATGCCTCCAAATCCAGTGGCCTAAAATAGTAACCATTTGCTTCCTTACAGGTTCTGTGGGCCATACTCTCAGGAATGATCTCATTGGAGACGTTCTCACTCGGTGGTACTGTTAAGCTCTGACTAGGGCTGAGGTATTTTCTTCTATGCTCTCTTACTATAGGTAAGATATGGAATCAGCCTGGCCCCCATCAATAGACCAATGTATGAAGAAAATGCGACATACATGCAGTGTGGACTGCTGTTTAGCCACAGAGAGGAAGACAGTTCTGCCCTCTGCAATCAGACTGGGGATACTAAGTGAAATAAGCCAGATACCAAAGACAAGCTGGCTCTCATACATGGGAGCTGGGAACACTGGCCTTCGAGCAGAAAGGTGGTTACTGGAGATAGCGGAAGGGAGGGGGAGAGGCAGGTGAATTTGATCAGTGAGTGCATGCTGTATGTATGAGTAGAAATAGCTCATTGAACTCCACCAACATGTACAATTACTAATTGTGATGGAAAATAGAAGAGTAAGAATAAATCTCACAAAATTACTCCTAATGTTTTAAAGTAAAATAACAAATAAAACGTAACTGGTAGTACCGATAGGGATTTGTTAAATACTACATGGAACTGCACAAATGCAAGTGTATTACATCTGCAGAGAAAGTTCTTCTTGTGCATAACTACGTGTTTGGCTATGAATGTGCTTTTAAAAAAAATAATAATGAATAAGTTGGTTGGCAGGTACCAGTAATCTTTGAATTATCCTGAAAAATCTTATAATTTTCTGTGTACTTTAAGAAAACCCATGATGAATCACTTCCCTGCTCAGCAACTTCTTGTCTGGTGAATTTCGAGTTCTGGAACTTGGCCTTTCAGACCAGGATCTCCAGCCCATGGCCACTTCTCCGAGTGTTGCTCTCATTATACCTGATATTCACTGGCCTGAAACACTGCTGAGAAACTCCAGAATGAGTCTTTCTGGACCTCGAGCCTTTGAATTGTTTACTTCCTCATCTACGGCAAAGCCAAGCCCAGACAGAAATGTTTCCGTCATGCCCATGTCCTTTCCAAGTTGACCTTTCCTGACCTCCCCCATCCAAAATCTGGTCCTCACTGTCCCCTTTCCTCTTCCGCTTCTTCACAGCTCTTCTCACGCTCCAATTATGTATCAGTTATTCCACAAGTGAGAACAAGCGTCATGGGAGTGGTGACTATTTCTAACACTCTTGCACAGTGCCCGGTGCACAGTAGGCCTGTGTTATGTTGAGGTAACTTTGAAATATGTTAATAGGAATGGTTTCATGAGAAAAAAAAAAAGAAAACAGTTTGATCCTCTCTGCTCACTGGGACCAACACCTTAAGGCTGTTTAAAAATATTTTTTAACAACAATAAAAGATAAGAATGATGAGGGAGGGGTCTAGAGAAATGATTCAGGGGCTAAGAACACTTGTTGTTCTTGCAGGGGACTTGGGTTCAGTTCCCACCACCCACACAGTGAATAACAACGTCAGTTCCAGAGGATCCAGCAGCCTCTTCTGGCCTCTGAGGGCAGCGTACACACATGGTACACAGGCGTATATGCACAAAATGCACACACAATAAAAATAATCTCTTTTTTTTTTGTAACAAAAGAAGAATGCTGTGAAGACAGTGGAGTGAGTGTGACTTGTGAGACCTGAGGAGCTAGAACAATCTGGAAATGAAGTGTAACAGCTCGAGGACCTGGAACAAGTGTGAAATAAGTGGTCTCTCTGCCCCACAGGTAGACTCTGCTTGTGAAGAGGCCTAGATTAGAATGGCTGACCGGATGTCAAGGATGGACACTGAGGGGTACAGACCACTGGCTCCTGGCTTTTGGAGGGGGAGGGGTACTCCTCAGGAGTGCCTGACACTTGCCAATGTTTATGCACATCAGTGGAATCAAAAAGCACGTAGCTCTGATCACGGTCACACTCAGTAGAGAGACATATGAGCAAAGGATAAATGAATCAATGACTCTGCTTTCATCGGTCTTCCTAGGTAAATCACACTGTGGGTTTTACACTAAAATTGTTGTGGTATCTGCTTGAAGCCAGTCTTTTTGGGGGGTGGGGGAGTGGGGGGGGGGCACACTGACCTCATTTTCCCCCTCTGTATTTTTGCTGATGCTCTGTTCTTTCTTCTGTGACATAAAACCTCTGCTGGCAGTCCTAATCAACACCTCTGCCTAGTGAGGCTTCTGCTCTGCCGTCTGCAAATTCCTATCAGTTTTCTCTTTAACAGTCTTGTCATGTCTGCAGGGGGCGGGGGGGGGGATATGTATCTTGAATCTTTATGTCAGCAGGCAGTAAGTCCTGCTCTTCCCTGACCCATCACCAAAGCCACAGCAGGTGACTCCCAAACTTTTGACGAATTTACCTGTGTCCTTGATTCACTGATAGTGGGAAATGTTTCTTATGGAAATGACGAAACCAGCCTTGCACTCGGGGAATACACAAAATGATATGTCCCTTCCTGATTTTTAACGTGTACCAAATAAATTGTACTTTCTCCATAGCTCACCCTTGTTTTCACAGAATCTGTATTGTTGTGGGTATTTTTCCCTAAAGTTTGTTGTTAAAGAACTGTGGGAGCAAGAGACAGGCTATGGTGGCAATTTCACAGCCAGGAACATGACCACTGGCTGTTCAGAGACCACAGTGAGCCCTCACGTGATATAACCTGAAGCCACTATGTGGTGGTTCTTGGCCAGGACTCACTTGCTTTTTTTCAATAGTAGGCAGCTTCTAAATGACTTCATCATTTAAACATTATCACTTATTTCCATGGGCCAAAGCTAGTTATTCTTTTACTCATCTATCGGGTTAATGAAGAGCCATGTCCCTAGACATCTGAGAAGGAAGACCACTCCATGGAAATGTTAAATAGATTAATTGATTATACTTCGAAGAGAGAGTGTCCTCCACAGGTTCATTTGTGGAAGACTCATTTACTGCTCACAGCATTAGAGTGGGATTTTGAGGGAGCTAGAGAGCTCTTGGGAGGTGGGACAGAGCAGGTAGAAGTGAGTCATTTGGGATAGGCCTTTGAAGATGATCCTTGTCCCTGGTTCCAGCCACAATTTCTGCTTCCATGTTTACAACAATATAAACACCCACCACAGTACACTCATACTGCTGTGGACAAAACCATTCTTTCATTCCTACCCCACCATGATGGCTTGAACTCCTTCAGAAGCCTGAGCCATGAAAAAACAAAAACAAAAACAAAAACAAAAAAAAACTTAGTTATTTCCATCCAAAGCTTCACCAGGGACACAAAAACTAACCAATCCGGAGCTCTTCCGGAATTGCTACTCAGATCATTATCACTCAGCTCTCTCCCACAGTGGGACAATGAGGACAAGTCTACTGTTGACAGTCACACAAGAACTGTGGTGATAGCAACGCAAAATACGTGAATCCAACTGGTCTAGATGAAGAGAGCAACTCACTCTAGAGTACTCAGCCTCGGCTGATAAATAACATGACCCCTGCACCTAAGGCTTGGAGGGAGGGGGTAGAACCACAGAAAAGGAAGCAAGCTTGTAAAAGCCAGACAGGTATGTTATAAATTCTGTTTAATTTTTTTTTGCATTGACTTATTTCTTAGAACCATGTTTGATCATGTATGCATCATTAACTGTCAAAATACCATATGTTGAATTATGCTAGATGGTCAAACATCAAATTTGTGTCTAAATATAGACAACATATAAAAAAATAATAAAACAGTACATGAGCCTCAAAAAGTACTGTAAGAATTTGGATTTAGTGATGTCATCTGCCAATTTCTTCATTCACACATATGAATTAGTTGTTGAATTTAATAGGATTTCTTTCAAGAAGTATTTGACATTAACATCTAAATCACTTCTTACCCTTTTCCTCTCACACGCTGTGATTTCTCACATTCTGGGAAAAAATGGAGTCTAGTGTGTTGACACACACCTGTAGTTCCAGCACTTGAGAGGCAGAGGCAGGAGACCTGCTCCAAGTGTGAGGTCAACCTGGCCTTCATAGACGTAACAGTCACTGAGCTGCAGAATGAGATGCTGTTTCAAAAAGCCAAAAACAGACAGAAGGGGAGGTTTAGAGAAGGAAATTAGACTTGGTTATGATCCACCCTGAGAAGGATTTCTTGTAAATGATGATGTAAGACGATGATACTGAAAGTATTTTTCTTTACAGAGGTTTTGTTTGTTTGTTTTTAAGCTTCTGAAACTTGTTGTAGTTTAAGATATGTATAGCAGTAATCTGCTTCTAGTTCTTTTACAAGCCAAGTCAACAATATTGAGAATGGTGTATTTCATTAGAGACCTTCAGGTAACAGTTCACTTTGGAGCTTTGGCAAATGCCCAAATATTAATTATCTTACCCCCCCTGTAGTAATTGTCTATTACAAATGATATTTTTTTGACCAGTAACTAAGTTCACTGCATTAAGTGGGCACCCAGTTACTAGAAGTCAACATGATACTAAGCAATGGAAATGTAGGTATTCATTTCATACTCTCAATAGGCCTATAACCAGGAATTATTTTTTTTAATTTTCTACATCATTCTGACTTGAGGTGCAGGAAAAACTAGGAAGCCAGGGGTGAATCTAGAGACTCTGGCCCAAGGCTCACCTCACACTTCCCATGCTGACTTTCTGCACTCTAGCCAGGTACACATACCTTTCAAGAAGTATTCCAAGTGTCATATTTTACATGATCTTGAGGGGCTACAGAGATGGCTTAGAAGTTAAGAGCACTTGTTTTAGCAGAGGATGGGGTTCAATCCCAGCACCCACAAAATGACTCACAACAGCCTGTAACTCCAGTCCTAGGATATTCAATGCCCTGTTCTGACCTCTGTGAGTACCAGGCACGCATGGGATGCACATACATATGTACAAGGAGAATATTCATACACATAAAATAATAAAATTAAAGCACTTTGGGCTATAAATGAATGATACACTGTATGGATGTTTTCATTTACTCTTGCATTTACTTATTTATCATACAGGTGAATGTTACCTAGTAATAAATAACTGATTGGCAGAGTAGCATGGACAAATCTCATAGGTATAATGTTCAGTAAAATAAATCATACTCAAAGGAGTATATTCTTTATGGTTTTATTTGAGCCAGAAGTTTTTTGAGATCAGGACTGGTCCTACAGGCACTATATGATGGTTAGTACCACCATTGGCTTCCACGTACCACCTGACAACAATTCTCCTACCACCCTGCTCAATGTGACCATAGAAAATGTCTCCAGGGATTGTCTGCCTGGGTACAAAAATCCTCTTCAGGTGATTTATATGAAAATTTAAAAAATAAATGAGCAAGACTGGTCTGTAACATTAGAAGCAAGAACGGTAATGAGTGAGCATTTGGGAACCTTCTGGCCCTGGATTGCAGTCATGATTATATTCAAAGTCACCCAACTGAGCACCAGAGATGAGCATATCTTATTGTATGGAAGTCAAACAATGACTTTTAGAAAATGACTGGCTTAGGGATGGGGGTGGGGAAATGCATACTTTGAAAACTTCTAAGAAGCAATTCCTGTGAGAGAGGAAGATTAAGGAGAGTTCCAGGAGGGCAAGACTCTGATGGGGAGAGGATCTGAACAGCAAGCAGAACCAGAGAAAGAGGGCAGGCTACTCCAGGCACAGCACATAGCAGGAGGAGAGAGGAAAAGAGAGATGGTTGTTGGCGAAGAATATCTCATTGGGGGCTAGTTTCCAATGAAGATAAGCAGGGGAAATCCAAATGCCATGGTATACTTCACCGCGGTAGTATCTAGGTCAATGCTGTGTTCACAAGGAGACATAATTGTCACATTTAATAATGGTGAAAATTAAGCCTTTGAAACAAAATAGAATAAAAAAAACGACTGTGCCTTTCAGCTCATTACCTCACTATTGCAGAATTCCCTACTGTCATCTATTCTTGCTATTCGTCCACCCTCACCCCATCCCAGGTGGATAGTGCTTCCCACTACATCTTCTATACAGCTCCTGGAAACAGGAATAAAACTCTCCTGGGAAGTTCCCCACTGTTTTTCCAGCCATCATTTTCTTTCAGGCTACTAATTGCTATTGGTTACATTATTCGTCATCATCCTTAATTGAGCATGAACAATGTTCAACACTGTAAAGAAAATGTTAGAGGAGAGAGAGTCATTTCACTGAAGCCAGAGGATTTGGAGCTGACTCAAATAGGGAGAATAATGAGAGGTGGAAAGTCTGCCATGATAAGGTGGCCGCTGTTCAGCTCTGCGGAATGCGGAGCTTCCCTGTATGGATAAAGGCCAGTCGTTCTTTGTCATTCAGTACAGAAGGGCTAAGAGATAGCTGTCTGCCAAGTCCCACCTTGCTAATGGATTGGACTACCCATCATATCGGCGGTGGGGCAGCCTTACAAAGAATGTGGAGGAGAATGAAGTACAATATGCTGCTTTATGGCAGTCTGTAGTCCATACATAGAGCTAAGAGCAGTAAGTAGGCCAGAGGTCAGGGTCATCATCCCGTAACCTCCAAGAGTTCGTGTGATTCTCGGTTCCTTTTCTAGAATAGCAGTGCTTGTTTCCTCTGAGTACAGCCGAGGTTTACTTAAATGAATGCCATGTCTTCACTGTCTCAGTTCCACAGCACCAGTGAGGATAATATTTTAGCTACAGGTCATTTTTAAATTTTTACTTATTTATTTTACATCCTGACCACAGTTTCCCCTCCCTCTTCTCCTCCCAGCAGCACCACCCCCCCTTCCCCAAACACAACCTCATCCACTCCGCCTCCATTTCTATTCAGAAAAGGGCTGGCTTCCCATGGATACCTGGGACAAAACATGGCCTAGCAAGTTGCAGTAAGACTAAGCATTTAGCTTTATATTAAGACTAGGCAAGGCAACCCAGGATGAGTAGTAGGATCCCAGAAGCCAGGAAAAGAGTCAGAGACAACTCCGACTCCCACTGTTAGGAGTCCCACAAGAAGACCGAGAAGAGTGTAAATAGACCCATATCTATCACCCTGCACAAAACTCAAGTCCAAGTGCATCAAAGAACTCAACATAAATCCAGATACACTGAACCCGACAGAAGAAAAAGTACAGAATAGCCTTGAATACATTGGTACAGGAGACAACTTCTTGAAGAGAATATCAATAGTACAGATGCAGGTAACTTTTAATAAACGTAAAAAAATACTCACTGAAAACAGGTTTAGCAATACAAGTATTTATTACTTTGCTTGCTTATCAGGAAGTCTGCAGGCAGTGGTGGATGTCAACAGCACTGACAGGATTCCATCTTTTCTCCATGTTTCTGGTCTGGTACCCTCAGAAAGTATGAGAGAAGGGTTGTAACCAGAGTGGACAGAGGAGACTTTGGAGCAAAGACATTTAGTAAAGGTAGAATACAGCCAGGGAAGTATGTGAGTGAAGGTCGGTCAAGGCCAAGTGCCTCAGCATTAAGTGACAGTGACATGATTTAAAAAAAAAAAGATGCTCTGGCTGGAGTAATGCATGGGAGTCAGGGCCACAGTAAAAAGGAACTAAATCAGAGATAGATGAAAAATCAGATTCAGTTCATGCAGAGCCCTGTAGATGGGTGGAAGGGCCCTGGGTGTACAGGAAGCTGTTGGAGGAGTCTGGGTAGATGATAAAATAGTCTTGCATCTATTTTAAAAGAAGTGTCACCTTAACAGAAACCCACTACAGACAAGAGAAAAAGCAGAAAGGCATCTAAAGAAATGGTCATGACCATCCAAAGATGTAACAGGATCAGACAGTTGTTAGAGGTGCTGAAACTTTGCTAGTGAATCCCTCATGAGATGTCAGACTCAAAAAGAATTTAAGCATGTTTCTGGGTTGGGAAGCTGAGTATGGCCCTGAACATGACATTCTTGCCTCTACCTCCCAAGTGCTGGCATTGCAGCTGTGCATCATCATCTAATATGGCTTTTTGTGGTGCTGGGGATGGAATTAAGGACTTGAGGCATGGTGGACAAGCACGCCACTAACTGAACTACACCCCAGCCTATTTGTTTGTTTGTTCCTAGATAAGATTTCAGGTACTCAGAACATTCTTTGTTTAGTGGCCATTAGGTTGGGAGCTTGAGTAAATAAAAGAATGGAGATACTATTTACTGAAATGGAAAGATCATGGGAAAGCATGGGGTTAAGATCCAGACTTCCTGCTTTACCCTTAGTAGCATGAGATGCTTAACAGTGGTCTACATGGAGCCATTGGGGACACAGCTGCATGTATGAGTCTAGAGTCCATGTGTATATGGTATTTACAGACAATAACCATAAAAAAAAATGTAACTCATAGGTATGTGGTGTTTCAAGCTATTAGGTCCAAAGGGACAACAACAACAACAACAACAAAAAAAAAAAAATAGTGAAGCCAAGTGAAAAAAGTGTTTAACACCAAGTAATTTAGACTACTCCGATGTTGAGACTGACTAGGAAAGAACATGGCGGAGGTGTCCATGAGACCAGAAGTTCTAGCAAAGGGAGGAATTCAACAGCAATTCAAGCAGGCAGGGGTGATCAACTGTAAAAATGGCAGATCAAAACCTGCGCTGAAAACTAAGGAGCTCTCAGTGAAGAAGGGAATGTGAACGTGGTTATGGAAGCAATGTGGCCAGTGTGCATAAATGACACACTCACGCAGTCTTGTTTACATTTTATTGACTCAAATGTGAATCACTCATGATTTCCTCCAATTATCTTTTCCCTTGGTCATTCTAGGTTTTCACAGACATTTAGATTGCTTTCAGTGGTATTTTTATGCTTTACTCTAATAAAATCTGATTTAGAAAATCTAATCAATTAGGTATTTTCAGCCTCATCATTGACATTACAAATGGACTCTGGTTTTACAAAATGATGAACCACAAATGACAAGCCCACTGATTTAATTTATACAAATGCCCCTTATCTGTTCCCTATCAGGACCCATCTACTGCATGAACCAAGGCACTCTGGCCTTCCTAATAGATGACACTGAATTTCTAATGGGAACTTCTGCAAAAGCAAATTCATCATGTCAAAGCATGCCCTGCAGTATTTCATTTTGTCATTGGTTACACTTTTCTAAGCTTTTCCACAAGGCTTGTGGAACCATAGGGTACCATTTTGCCTGAATCAGGAGCTTTATTCCTCCAAAGAAGAAAGCAAATGTCAAAGCACTGTTTAAATTTAATAACCTGTATACATCATTTTGTTCCAATTTGCCATTTTTAATATTATTTAATCATTACATTTCACTTAAAACATTCCAATTATTTCAAGCAAGTCTATATATATCACTTATCAAAATTAAACTAATATATGACAATCAGAGCCTAAACATATGTATTAGGGAGGCACGTTCTGGGAACTCTCTGAAATAATCTACTTTATGTTATCTTGTTTTTTAAGTCTGGGCTCTGTCATAGAGCTATTTTTCTCCTGCAGCTGGTATCACATTTATGAGGAGGGGTTTTCTAATTTTACTTTGCTGGTGTATAAATGTGTCATTTCATACAACTCGCTGTTTTTCTTTGTTGTAACTTCCTCCTCTCTGTTCTAGCCCGAGGCCCTCCTCTTTATTTGATCAGTAGAGTTTATATGATATTCCAGGCAGCACTTCTTCCCAGGAGGAAAACAGGATTTCAAATTGCTACTCATGATTCCTCAGGCGAACTGAAAGGGCACCTCCTGAATTAATGTTTTCGTCTCTTCTCTGTGCTTATTGGTTTATTTCCATCAGCTGGTGGGGCACTCTTTTTCTATTTCTTAATTTTCTTTTTCTATGAATGCTAATTATTTGGGGCTTGCTTATTTCTTGTTATATAGTTGGATGATTAAATAGGAAAATTATCAAAATGAACAATTTGGTGGCAAAAATTTGAATTAACTTCTCAATAATTAACTGAAAGCACCAAGTTCAGAATACCCATAGTCAACTTCCAGATAATCCTTTATGTAAGGGAAGAAACTTAGATTTTATGTTTTCTGTCACTATTTGACACTGTGGCAACGGCTTTTACCATTAAAATCCAGATTCTATTTTAAGAGTATTTCTGTGCACAGCTGTGTAACAAAACAATGTATTAGTGAGGCTTAAAATATTTCTTACACATCTTCATCTCCAGATTGAAAAGAAAACAGGTGCCATTGCAGAAAACAGGAGAAATATTTTTTAAAAGATAGGATATTAGTTTTCCTATTAGTAAAATGTAAAGAGATATTCTGAATATGTTCCTATAATATTGATTTCTCAAAAGAAAGAAATTTAATATAAAAAGCTAAGTTATCCACAAATGTATATGAGGACTCAGAGAGAACAAAATAGTGTGGGGGTAGAGGGAGTGGTAGATTGCTTATTGGGGTGCCTGAATTGAAAATATGAAGTTGTGGGGTCAAAGTCCAGCACGTCATAAGTCAGGTATTCTAGTTCATGACCATAACCCCAGCACTCTGGAGGTGGATACAGAATGATCAGAAGTTCAAAGTCATCTCTGGTTACATAGTAAATTGGAGGTTCATCTGGTAGACCTGAAGCCCCAAATAGCAGTGTGGACATCTTAAGTCAGATGTGGTTGGTCAAGAGTACAGAAGAGAATGGAGCCAAGGATCCCAGACATTTTCACCAGACACAGACAGAACTCATGGTAACCATAGGTCTTGGGAAATCAGGAACACACATGCACTCTTTTCCAAGACAAGTAGGACATTCTAGGTCCTTCTCAGGCCTACCTTATATTATTAATGTCAATCATAATAAAAAGGGAAATGATTTCATATGGTCCCTACTGTCTCATCTTTCTTGATATAAGTCTATCATCAATAAAAAGAATGTCCAAAGTTCCTTATATTTCTGAAATGTATGATAATATAATCTTCTATATTAACTAAGCTATTAATATTCAGTCAAAGGTTTTGTGTGGGTAGGCATGAGATAGGGTCTCGTGTGGCCTAGCCTGACCTGGCATTCTCTGTGTAGCTGAGGTTGGTCTAAAACTCCTGTTTTTCCCACTTTCTGGATGCTGAGACTATAAGTGTGTGCTATCAAACACCTAGCTGGGACTTTTTTAAAAAATAGGCATTAATTCTGACATAAGAACACCTTCATTTTGTGTTCAAATTCAGTTCAAGCATTGATATCACTAGATCTCATTATACACATATTTGAGTGTAACTTGTCTCAGGACCAAATACCACCCACAGGTTAGAAGGACAGATAGATACCTATTTCATGTCAAATCATTTAACCCAACCACCTATAGCAATTTGAAGCTTAATTTAGAGGATGGGTGAATCGGATGTAACCTTTTCTCCTTAATATACTATAATTCATAACCGCTCTGCAGTACGAGTATTCCTCAGTTGCCTTAAAATGAAGCAGATTGGAAGAAGAGTGCTATTGTTTCACTGATTGTAAATTAAAATAATAAAATTAATGTCAAATGTCATTTTGGCATATACTTTATCACCATGGTAACCCATAGGTAACTGAGTTGGTAAAATTACAAATTACATATTCAGCTATTTAAAGACATCAATGAAGCAAAGTCATTTAATCAAGCTTTTCATTGCTTGTGCTATGTAATCAAGATGGCCCGATTAATGTCAAAGTCAGAAAGCCACAGCTTCCCCGCTCCTGTCTCAAATTTCTGCCGTCAGGTTCAGCCTGCTCATGGTTGCATGGTATGTTTTGGAAGCACATTACTCGGTATTTGTTTCCTTGACAGAAGAGGAATATAGTTCAAAGGTAATTTTATTGGCAAGTGTAAGATGGAGGAAAAGTTCAACTTCTTTGCTTATTCTTCATAATCAAAATCTGCTTCCACCAAAGAAACAACCAAGGGCCTCTTGACTTCTCACCCACAAGTCTATCCAACTCCTGCCTCTGGTTTCTAGTCCAGTCTAGTCTGTTCTCAGACTTGGGTGGTTTAAAGGAGACCGGCTCTCACAGGCTCATCTATTTGAATCTTTGTTTCCGGGTCGGTGGACTGTTTAAGAGGGATTGAGAGGTGTGGGCTTGTTGGAGGAGTACTGTCTCTGGGGGATGGAGGGGATCTCCAATTGGCTCTATTACCCACTGAGATAGTTTCTGAGGCTGTGAAACAAACCTGGAAAGAACAACAGAAAGGAAGAAAGTTTATTTGCTACATTGTTTTCAAAGTCTTAGTCTATGGTTGGTTGGTTTTATTTCTCGATGAGAAAGGCAACACACCTGTAGAGGGTGGATTTGTGTCCTAGTTAGTTTTTGGTTTTGTTAGTAGTGGTGGTTTTTGTTTGTTTGTTTGTTTGTTTGTTTGTTGTCAACTTGACACAGCTAGAGTCATCCAGGAAGAGGAAACTTTACTTGAGAAAATTCCTCCTTTAAGATTAGCTTGTAGGCAAGCCTGTAGAACATTTTCTTGACTAATGATTAGTGTGGAAGAGCTAAGTCCATCACGTGTGGTGCTTCCCCCCGGGCAGGTGGTCATGGGGTATATAAGAAAACAAACTGAGCAAGCCAGTAAGCAATGCTCCTCCACGGCCTCTGCTTTGGTTCCTGCCTCCTGGTTCGTGACTTAAGTTTCTGCCCTGACTTCCCTCAATGATGTGTCATGATCATAAAGTGTAAGCCCAATAAACCTTTCTCTCCTCAACATGTGTTTGGTAATAGTGTTTTAGCACAGCAGGAGAAACCTGATGTGGACCATTGTGGCAGAGGTGCCCAAGAGAGGGTGGGTTTAGGGAAGAAGAGAAATAGAGAGAGAAAACCCAGGGAATAGATATGCACTTCGAAGGCAAGTCCCCTGTGACCTTTTCCCCCAGTTAGACCCTACCTCTAGTCTATTCACCAATTAATTTATCCATTGATGAGATTAGTGGCCCTGTGATCCAATCACCTCTCAATACCTTGGCCAGCTGAGGACTAATTCCTAGGAGTTTTTACAGATGTTTTACACAGGAACCATTATATATTTTCATGCATACTGCTGTGGGGGGACCTCCTGGTGTTAATCCCAATATCTTCTTGGTATCTATCAAACACTATATCACTTATCACAAATATTAGTCTATCTACAACCAAGAATACCAGTGAATTTCTCTTGAAACAATTCACATTTCACCAGCTGCTTTCAATGGCCACTAACCCAAACCTGATTTTGATTTCCAGAGGCCATAGAGCAAGCAAAATGATCTGACCTATTTGTCTTTTGAGAGTAGGTCTGTGAGGAAGCATGGAGAAAGCAGGAGAATTCTGTTTGGCAATAGGTACTTTCAAGCCCAGAACTATTGTTTGCCTGTGAGATTTACATAAGTGATGCTTATTAACATAATCTTAATACGAGACAAGTTGACATAAGGCCTCTCTCTTCTCCCCAAGTAGCTTCACCAGCAGACAGAAAGAGCTCTCCAGTCTCTCCCAAAACACCTTGAAAAGCCACAGGCATTGTTGCCCTGGCAACAATCTATGAGAGCAAATCTTGACCCAGATGAGAGGGCAAGGCAGGTAATGCTGAATTTTCAAAGCAGAGTGAAGCCTTTTCAGAAAAAGACAGCTCCATTGTGCTCAATTGTTAGACCCCTCATTTCTCACTCTCGGCAGTACTTAAAGTAATTTCTAAATCCCAGGCTGACTGGCCTGGCCATTTTCATATGTTCAAACTTCCTCCACACTCTCAGTAGGCAGAGCTCCAGCCCAGGGTGGCAGCAAGCTCTCTTATATGGTAGCAAATGCAGTTGCTGTCTCCAGGAAGTGCATGTGCTGTGTACCAGGGAACTAGACTTAGTGATGCTCACACACAAGCAGTGGGCACTTGGAACCTGAAAATACCACCTTGGGCTTAGTGCCTCAGAGGTCAACAACAAAAGGAGAAAAACCTGTCAGAAAATACCCAAAGGTCCCTTCTTTCAGTCTGTGGGGTCACATGCACCATGCAGAGACCCTGTTGGAGAAGAGTTCAAAGAAGGGACAGGACTCTGCAAACATGAATTTCACTGGAGTCAAAGAAGAGTCTGGGTTATTTAAGAATCTTGAATGTTCGGGTGACGTCAGATTGGGTTTATCTGACTAAATTCAGATTTGATTTTAATCCCCCAGGTAGGGAGTAGGATCCTCAAAGGGAAGATCAGATCAGTTAGAAAAAAAAACAAGGATAAACGTTGCTGAGTAATCTGAGTTTATATGATTAGAGTTTATATGATTTTGCCCTGCATATTTCTGCATGCATGTAAATATTACTCTCATGCACGTGAGTGTGTATGCACATTCCTGTAAGACAGCACCAGGAAGAACAGATAGGAGAACACCAAGAATGGATATGATTCTAAATAATGGATAGGTGAGAAGATTTTGTTGTTGTTTTCCATTCTGCCCATTCACATTTCCTCAACGTAGTATGACAAATCTATCATACTTCATGTGCTAAGAAAATTGTTTTTAAACATGAAATATCCTTCCTCTCAGGTGGTACCCTGCTTTTCATTCTAAACAGCCACTTGACCTCATTCCTGGTGTAGTTTATAAAGCCCCTGGTACAAAAGGTTGATTCCTTCAGTATGTCTGAACCCCTAACCAGAAAATGACATCGATATATCATTGGCTGTAAAAATGAGGGTTTAAAACCAGTGGTGTAAGAGTGTAAATCCTGGATAGAGTGATAATGTAGTGATTAAGAATACCTACTCCTCTTACAGAGAACCTGAGTTTAGTTTCCAGCACCCAGGTCAGGTGACCTACGCCTGTAACTCCAGCTCCAGAGGCATCCTCAGTTTCTGGTCTCGGAGGGTAGCTACGCTCATGATGTGCATATAAACACACACGTATGCCCAATTAAAAATTTTTAAACTAAATAAAAAAATCTTTAAGAATAGTAATGGTGCCAGGCAGTGGTGGCACACACCTGCAATCCCAGCACTCAGGAGGCAGAGGCAGGCGGATCTCTGTGAGTTCAAGGCCAGCCTGGGTTACAAAGCGAGATCCAGGACAGCCTCCAAAGCTACAGAGAAAGCCTGACTCAAAAAATCAAGAAGGAGGAGGAGGAGGAGGAGGAGGAGGAGGAGGAGGAGGAGGAGGAATGGCATATTTCTCCATTTATCTTACTTAAGATTATTCTCAAATGTATCCAACTCTATCTAGGTATAGTCACCCACTTGGCACTATGTGGTCATGTGTCTTTAAAATTATCTTTTCTGGAAGAAGAATCCTGGGAGACATGGCTACATACTGAGAATTCTCGGAGGACACCACCAGACACAATAGGCCCCAATGCTAATGGTCCTAAACATGTTGTGGTTATGTCAGACCCATGTCAGAACTCAAAAGTCGGTCAACCAAGGCCATTCTCTGTGGCTCTACTGGGCTCTTGTGTTTTCTCAAATGCTGCCTTCAATGTGACCAGCTGAGAGATTGAAAGTGCTGGATCCTCCCCAGCCACATCTACTAGACATAACCAAAATAGTTAAGCTCTAAAAAGGCTCCAGTCCAAGAGAGAAGTCTAGACAGAACAGTAAGGGAAAGATCAGACTTGATTTCTTTACAGCCCTCTTCACCTAGTCTATGAAAAGACCCCTAATCCAACAGGTTCTAGGAAACATGTCTCTTGGACCAAATTTGAGCCAACACACATAAGCACTCCGAAAGATAGCATGCAACACTGCCTTCCAAGTAATTAGAGCTTCTTGGAACCTGCCTTGATTCTAGCAACAAAGCACCCAAAGCTCTTATTTGACAGGTTAACGAGGATCTGAAATGAATACTATTACTAATGAGAGTCTTTGGAAATTAATCATATCACGCTATCATTAGCAACTGCAAAAAATGAACTTGCAGAGATTAGATTACACAGGATAATTCTGAAATGTGAACAAGCCAATTTTAAAGGAACGGAAGGCTACTTCCAAGTGGGAATAAAAAAACAAAACAAAACAAAAAACAAGGCACTTGACAAAAATTAAAAATGGATTAGACAATTAAAATGGTTCTTTATTTAAATGTCTCTAAGTATTAAGATAGTAATGTTTATTTATGGTCATGTGTGTGTGTGTGTGTGTGTGTGTGTGTGTGTGTGTGTGTGTGTGTGCTGATGTTCTATCTTAAATACTACACTAAAGAAGACAGGAACACTGGTAAAAACATTCTTTATGGTGTGAAAAATGAGTTACAAAATATCATAATTTGTTTTATTTGCAAAGTTTGGGGGATGATATTGTCATTTTTTGGGGGGGAGGGGGAACAACCTGGCCTCAAACTTCCTACGGAGCTAAGGATAACCTTGAACTTTTCATTCCTCCACCTATAGAGTGCTGGAATTACTACTAGCTACTAGCACAGCAGGTCTTATGTGGTGCAGGGAATCAAACCGAGGACTTCATCCATACTAGGTTAACACTGTACCTATTGAGCTACATTTCTAGCCCCATTACTTGGAAAGCTTTGCTGTCAACACTTTTTATTTCTAGTTCTTCTGTTGCTTTCTTTAGCCTGGGTTCATACACTGTATCTAATCTGCAGATGTCATTCTATAAGTTCTCAAAGATACAATACCCACGTGGCTCCTCTCTCTATCCTTTAAGTGAGTGGTAGGTGGGACCAGTGATCAAGGACCAATATTTAGACTCTACCTACTACTCTCCTTCAGGCTTTGAGAAATACTCTGTCTTCCAGCAGAGAACAGTGGGATAGAATTTATTGACTTGATGTCATCATTCACTATTTGGGAGAACCAAGTGTGCTCAAAAGTGAAAATAAACACAGAGATGAACAAAACAGACACACAACCTGAGCTCATGAAGGTAAACCTCTAGGAATGGAAATGTTGGAACAACAAAATAAGTTGCAGTGGATGAGAAGGAGGCCAAGAATTGGAAAAGACAACATTTGCGGGTGGGCCAGGGCCTACAGTGTAAATATCTCGGAAGAAAAGCCAGATTGGAATGGAAAGACCACAAGGACATGGTAAGAGTAGTTCACTAAGGAGGACTCAGCACTTGGGGTCTAACTGAGAGGCAACAATGGTGGGAAATATAAATGGATTCAAGAGTGCTTAAGATGGACAAGCAAAGAGCTGAAATGGAGAAATGGGGTCTTTCATAGTCACTGTCACAAAGAATTCCCAGAAGAGCCTGTCAAGATTGTTGCCAATTACAGGTAAGAAATCCATAGCTTAGAAAAGCATAAGGACAAAACCCATTTCCCAGCCCAGCTCCGGCTTCGAGCCAATGCTTTCTTCCATGAGAAAAGTTTCCTGTGAAGCAGAGGGTGGGCTTCATGATCACCACCCACTATTTGGGAACATTCTCTTGCTGTGTCTGGCTGTTTTCTGTTCTCAGCTTTGCCCACAGAATGAACCGTCTTATTATACTTTCTGTTTAAAGAGGCAACATAAATCCTATGACATGTGGATTCTCATACAGCCTCTGTATGAAAGGTCAAAGTTCCACCATTGGGTGTGTAAAGGATGAGCAGTAACGCGTCCCCCTCTGTACCGTGTACAGTTGCCCTGAATTAGCCAGATGAGATTCCTGTTCCGAAGCATCTGTCCATGGATTTGCTTTTTATACACTGGTGAAAACAGATTTCCCCTCAACTCCCTCGCCTTCCCCTTTTGCTTTCTCTGCCCATCTGTTAGATATCTCACCAACTTGTTCCAGTCCTTTGAGATATTTTAAAGCCAAATTCAAAGTCAAGGCAGCAAATTACATCCTGAGACTTCCTCCACCCTCTACCTCCCCTCCTTTCATTCTTGTACCTACTTCCCAAGGGTTTATCCTTCTCATTTCTTGGTCAGCAATGTCACGTGTAATGCTGTCTCATCTCTGAAATGGATGACCTAGTCAAATTTCTTCAGCAGTTGGAGTGTCTTCTTTTTTGTTGTGGTTTGGTTTGGTTTCTCTTCAAGTGATGAAGTATATTTATGACTGTGTAGAGAGTTCTGGCAACTATTAGTAGGCCACCAAATGACCCTTTGGAAGTTCATCCATCTTCCAGGACCAAGCTGACACATTGTACATGTGAGGATTAGTGAGGGAGAGCATGGAAGTCTAGAGAATAGCATCAGCTATATCCTGGCCCAAAAGTTTGTCCACTTATAGACCACATTTTCCCCAGATTGTTTTTTACAAAGCAAATAAATTAAAAGACTATTTTCTAAATTTTCATTCTGCATAATGGCTTCATGAGTTCATAACTCCCAAAGGAGCCTCCCTCTTATAGAATCATAGAAGCCATTTCTTTAGGCAAGCGATCAACTCCTGCCCCTTGAAGGTCACAATGACAACTTTTTTCTAAGAAGTCCTCCAGCATCTACTTTTTAGCTCAGTACCTCCGAAACTTGAACATCCATTTCAGTCACCCAGGGTTAAAACACAGATCTTGCTAAAATGCAGGTCCTAGTTCAGTAAGTCCGGGGTGAGAGTTGATGGTCTCAATTGTTAAGTTCTTGAGGCATGCTGATGATCAATGACAAAGCCTACAACATAAGTCATATAAAAGATGACATTTATGACAATAAGAGGCATCTACTCATTTCCATCGCTTATTAGCTCCGTGATCATGGGCTATATAGTCTCTCTCGTTGAATTTTTCTCATCTATACTCTCTAAACTGTGTACTAGATAGATTTTTCTGAGGACTAAATGAACACATTTAGTCTACATGTGAGGGGCACCCATGAGTGCTAGTAAATACTAGTTCTTTACTCAGTTACAACTCGATTCCGAATTCACCCATGTCACAGGTTGTGTTTTTTTCACTCATTGCATCCTCAAAATTTTTCATCAAAGACTTCTTTATAGTAACAATAGGGTACAAATATTAATATTGTCGAATGACTATAGTATCTCTCTTAACTCTAATTGAGATTTTCCTATGCCATGTCTAAGTAGTTATTTGCCCTGTTTATGAGACCCCATTCCTCCAACCTACTCACTTGAGGAAGTATAGAATATTATTGATAGATATGCGTTATTGCATGCAAATTATAATAATGTATTCCTCCATGTTACTCAAAACTATATATATGGCATGCAATAGTGAACACTAACTTCAGAGATTAAAGGTAAGTTGGGGTCAGAGATAGCATCCACAGAGAAACCACTTGCACTGCTGTGCTGAAACATCTGTAGAAGATAGGAGTATTAAAAAAGAATTGGAATAATCTCATAACGGGAATGAGAACACCCGTGGGGACAGGAAGTCTAGCAGACAAAGCAATCTAGTGTTTGAGGTGTCCTTTTATCCTTCACAACCACAACCCTTGGACCAAATTAAAATTCACACCAAGTCACCCGACCTTCACAGACCATTTTGCCCACTGCAGGACCAACCATTCAGCTGTCTATTGAGAGGACTTGTTTCAATAATCTGTTGTTACACAACGAATCATCCAATGTTCTGTGGCTTTAAACAAGTATTATATTGTGTGTGTATTGTATCTTGTGGTTCTAGAGTTGATGGAGCTCTGTAGAATGGTCTTCCCACATGGATTCTTTCACGTGCAGTTGCAATCAGGTGGCAGATGAGACTGGAGTCCTGTAAATTGTAGACAGAGCTGATCAACTACAATGGCCTCACTGCTTACCTTCAGTACATCATCAGCTCACAGGTGCAGCAATGGAAATGCTCAGTAACAACCAGGCATTTCTCTCCCAACTTATCCTCGCCATGTGGCTAGCTTGGATTCCTCACAATGAAGAATCTCTGGGTAGTACCTCTTCTTCGGTAGAATGGGCTCCCCCTAAGAGATCTGGCCAAATGGACTAGACTTCTTCCTGTGCTTGGCTATGAGTTAGAGGTGTTTCCACCTCTATTTAGCCAGCCTAGATTCAACAGGTGTAGTTGACATGGCTCAGATTTCACTGGAGAGGGAACCATCTTTGGAAAGTAGCTACAACAAGCACAAGCTTCTCATGTGAGTCTTGCCCCACATGCTTTAGAGGATGTCTGGTAAGGACCTCCCAACTTTCTTCTTCAAGAATGGATAGGAAATGAACTGAGAGGCTTCTGCCTCCATGTGGTCCCAAGAACCGTCAGTAAAAATATCAGAATTTAGAAAGTCACAACCAAAAGAGGACAGTCTAAGGCCAAAGAAGTTATTAAATACAAATAATATTATTTCATATATATTAAATATAAGTAATAATGAAAAGAAGCAATCATCTTGCCCTCTTTCCTTCCTGGTCTTTGATGGCGTTTGACTATTGTTAATGTTCTTTCTTCTGAAATGCTTTCTCTTAAAGAAATGTTCAGGGAGCAAATATTACTAATTTTTTTAAAATTTTATCTGTTTCCTGAATAATGAAGTAAAATCAAAATTTAAGCCCAGTGACTAATTGCTGATTCTCTCTTGCCAAAAGCTCCATTAAAAGCAGGAAAGAATTCAAAGGAGAACCCTGCCTCTAACTTCTCGACTCCTTCCCCTTCCCGGAGGAAGAGTAAACCAAGAGCTTCAGGTTTTCATGAGCATGCCTAAGGGGCCATAAGTTAGTGGCTGAACTGTGTTCGAAGGAAATCACTTTGCCCAAGCAAATGTTTTGTTTTTCGGAGAGGCTTTTGCATGTCTTATCTTTCTCTCCCATTCATAAATAGGGTATTTAAAATTGATTGCCCATCCACTGGACATAAGGTAATATATTCAGCGGTCTTTCCAAAAATCCCTTATCTTAGTTTTGCCACAAAACAGAGGCTAGACAGACACAGGTTTTTTTATGGGTATTTATCTATGGACCACAGACAGGTGTTTCAGGCAGCTGTGGAGGTCACAACTGTGTCCACTCACGGGTTCCTTCGGCCTCATACACACTGGGGCCCTCGCGTTTCATTTCTATATTCACTGACAATGGTTCTGCAAACTGTTTAGAACATACAATGCGTGTGTACATCATGCAGTTCTTTTTTCCTCTTTCCACTAGGCAGCATTTTATCCTCCAAAGGCTTCCCTTTTCAGAGTTAACAGAACAGTCCTTATTCCCTTGACTTAGGCATACACTCTACCATTCACATGGTTTGATGAGGTGAGGAGGGCAGTGTGTAAGCTGCGGGCTCCCAGGGGGAATTTTGACCCATGAGAATAATTCAGTCAAAAGACAAAGCACCAGACACAGAGGAAAATCAAATTGAGAGCTTGATGGAAGGAATCAGAACCCTAGAGCATCATTCAAATCACCACCCCTGACCATGTCTAAAAGCTACTACGCTGCTGGGCTGGCTAGTTTCAAGGACTGATATCCCACTCCCTTTCCTTTTAAGGACTGAATCTCTGTCATGTATGGCTGTAAAGGCCTTACTAAAACACACAAGGACTTCATGTCGAACCAAAGCATCGCAGTTCATCTACATAATAAAAGCAGCCAAGAACTTGAAAGATTCATCTGTTTGGCAGCCATAGAAAGAATTCTCCAAAACTGTAGAGTCCATTGAGCTGTGGAGTATTTCAGTCACTATGTATGTGAGTGAAGTGGGAAGGGTATTGGCCGACGTGTTTCTTCTGTCTATCCACTTACTATATTCGTCAGAGCCCAGCAAATGCACCTTAATAGAGTAATTACTTGCAGAGGTGTAAGCAAGATTAGGAGAGGATGAGCCCCAAGATGAACACTAAGAAGCAGCTTTTAGTACCCTGTGTTATCAGTGGTTGGAGCTGGAACCCAAGGGGCCCAGGACTTGGAAAGCATTGGAATCATGTAGGAACTCATGCCAGAGACTCAACAACACCAAGGCTCAGAGGGAGCAGGAAGAAACGACTTGAGCTCCTTTCTTCCGCCCTCTGATCTCCAGCCAGTACCTCCTATTAACCAACCCAAACTGAAAGCCAGCTGGCAGAGGAGCCCAATGGTGCAGGCATTAAACAGTTAGCCCCCTGGGAGAGAGGCCTTTGCAGAGAAAGCACCAAGATTGGCAGACAAAACAGAGTAATTGGGACGCCTACCCACCCGGTGTTTGGGTAAAAATTATGTAATACCGCTAAAGAGTCATTGGGAGAGGAAAAGGGAAGGCACATTAGTTCTGACCCTGTATTCATCGGTACCACCGTGCTCCGCTTTCCAGAATTTCCTCACTGGCTTTGCCTATGTGAGCTACCAGCTCCTCTGGGCTGATTGTAAACACTCCCCCTTTTACCGTTATCCCCAGAAATTCTTGGCTCTCTCTCTCTGTACTTGTTCCCTAGATGGCCTTCTATTTTGGAGATAGAGAAGGAAACAGAAAAGGGCAGGGGAAACTGTAGCCAGACTTAGAAACGACAAAGAAAGCGTTTGATGTCCCTCACACTCTTTGAAGAACAAATGCACCCGAGTGCGTGCAGTCTTTAGCAAGATGAATGTACAAGCTAGGCTGTTTGGCTTTGGTTTTTTGTACAGTCTCAACATAAATCTTCAGGCAGACGTTTTCCCTCAATACTCTTTGCGGGGAAATTGGTTTTCTGTGGGGTTTTTTTTTATGGGGGGGGGGGGGGTGAGATTATAACAACACATGAAGAGCTCCAAAGGAGAAATTACAACCATGTATTGTAAATGCTCATTAAGACTCATGAGCTATACTTACCTAAACCTCAATGAATTCAGAGCGGTGGTGTCCAAAGGTGTCACAGATTAGTTCAAGATATAAAAGTCTCAGGGGGAGAGGGCTTTCCTCTGTTGTGTCAATTGCAACAACACAGGTACAAAGCCAGGACTGATTCCTTTTTTTTTTTTTTTTGGTTGCTTTTTAGAGATGCTTCAGCACGGAGGGTGAGGCTGTACACAAAGGAGTATTTATTCCAGAACATTCCCATGGTGAATTTCCCAGAGCTCTGTGACTTGGGCTAGTCCCTCGCATTCGGAGAGCATTGTGTCTTAGGCAGACAGCACGTCAATTACTGAGGCTATGTGCCTGGCTTTAGAGTCCACATTATTTATTACCTTGTTATGGCGGGGTGTGGAGGATCCTAACCATAATGTACAAAATCAGATTCTGCTATTGTTGCATTCCAAAGCTCATGTGACTCACTGGATTTGCTCTATCCAGGTCCATTCTAGGTTAACAGGAAGGAAAATATGGATTTTTTTCCCCATCCACATAAACAATGAAGACTTGTTAGAGGGTTGTTTCTGATGTTTATGGATTTCTCTTTAGTGCATACAGCCTATGGAAAATTGTTTTTAAGCAATAAACAATAATTGTATTTGGGAACACAGAGGTATAGTACTGGGTTGCATTCAGCCTGCTGATAAATTTCTCTGACCTATTTATTTTCTCGTGTAGACATAAAAACACAAAGACAAACAATAAATTTCCCCTCCCTCCACTGCAGCCTTTTCTGATTCCACTTCATTTTCCACAGCATTTCTCATTTGATATTACCTTTTTTTTTAAATGGCTAAATATAAATATTCCGCAATGAATGACTGTAATTAGGTTGTCTGCTCCCCTTCAAGGACTTGTTAGGGAGAGAAAGGGCTTTAATCTAAAGCAAACTAACAGAGCTGGAAGTTAATTAGAAATTAGCCATATATCCTGGGTAAATTATTTATGCTAAGCCATGTGTTACTGTAAGAATAATATACATTTACACTGACTACTGTAAACATAAAATAATTAACAATAAAGGGAAGATATTATCCCTTAATAGAATCCTTTTTGCCAAGACCAGTTTAATTTTCTCCCTGGTAATACTGAATGATAACCCAGAGCTCCTGCTTTGTGTAGAAAGCACCCAGGCTCTTTTACAGCCTTCTTGAATTGGCTTCTCTTCTCCTCTCCTCTCCCTGTCCTGTGGGCATACTCACTGCCTGATTTATATTACCCTGTAGTATGACTTTCTCCTTCCTCTTCTTCTTCCTCTTCTCCTTCTTCTTCTTCTTCTTCTTCTTCTTCTTCTTCTTCTTCTTCTTCTTCTTCTCTCCCCCTTCTCCCAGACTTTTTTTTTCCTTTTCATTAAAAACTGACTAGACCCCAAACAGGAAGAAACCTCTCTCTCCATTCTTCCCCTTGCGTCCATTCCCTCTCCTTTTATTTTTCCCCCCTTCCTCTCTGTGGTGTACAGTCTTATGTCATGCTTATTGTTTGAGCTGCTCAAGGAAAAAGAAAAGCCCTGAGGAGTTGCCATAAAATGCAGTATATTAAAATTCTATCTCCCTTTGCTTCCTTGTTCTGTTAGCAAGGACAGACATAAAGCTGGAAAATGGACCAGCCCTGAAAAGCCTCTCAACCCATTCAAGAGCCTTTAGATTTCACCCAAATACTGAAATGTGCTCACCTCCTGTGTTGAGCATGTAACTGTACCAAATTTCACAGCATCCCCTTCGGGAATAGGGCATTGGTATTCATATACTTCTATATGCATAATCAGTATTAAATACAATCTAATGAAGTGTCTTTGTGTCTAAACTGCAGTTACCTGAGGACTCTTCTTACAAAACATTCATTGAATTTTTTTCCCATTCATGTTTGACAGCAAGAAATGCAGTGCAGTTTGTACATGGTTAGTGTAGGTGTTGTTAATGTACTTTCCACACCCATTTAAATGCAAATCTTCATGCAAATAATCACTGGGAGGAGGGGAAAAAAAGAAAGAGAATGTGTTTAGCTCAAGACAAAGCTAGAGGGATAATGGAAAGCATGAATAGAGTGTGAGTGGAGGGCTGCACAATAAAAGCCTGCTCCATTCGAAAATGAAAACACATTAACGACAGCACAGAGGATTTCTCAATAGGTCCTTACAGCACTGTTGTATGTAAACATGAGTCCCAGCAGGTGAAACAAAATGAATGAATTTGGAAGACATTTAAATGCCTCCTGCAGAAGTGAAAGGTCAAGTCAGCTCTGCAGAAGCGGCACTTGATCACTGTGTGAAAGACTCATCGACCAAGGGCACATATGGACACTTTTTTGAGAAATCCAAAGTCCAGAACCAAATAGGTCATTGTCTGAATAGCTCAAGTGGTAGATAATGCTATAGGGAAGTCTTCCAAAGGAAAAGTAGGCAATGAGCTGTGACAGAAAAATTGTCATTATACTGGAGAACAGCAACTTTGAGGCTTCATTTAGCTCCGGGGTGGGCTGGATTTCGATACCAGGGACATGTCCAGTTTTCACTATTTGCAAAGAAAATGCTACAACAAAGGAAGTTTAGACACTAGCCTTAAGAAAAGCAGAATGTCCCAGAGTTTCCCAGGGTTTTGTTGTTGTTGCTGCTGCTGCTGCTGTTGTTGTTGTTTGGTGTGGTGTGTGTGTGTGTGTGTGTGTGTGTGTGTGTGTGTGTGTGTGTGTTTTCTAAGTGCCTCTCCAGGTTTCCCTTGGATATGAACAAGAGAGTCGACAAGAAACTGAGGAAATTGCAAAATATCAAGGCAAAAGGTTAGTCACAGTGTATAAAAGGGAGAAACGAGCTGTTGGTGCCATGGAATAGATAAGCCTATCTGTGGCACATCACTGTAGAAAGTCCTTCAGCATTCCTGTAGGCTCTGTGACCTGCAGTCTTTCCATTTGACAGAGCCAGTGGAGCCACAGTGTAGGAGGCCTCACCTGGGCACATTACAGTAGACTCGGGAGGTATCACACACTCGCAGCTTGGAGTGACTTCAGGTTTCTTGGAGCATGCAACTGGCTGGAATGGTCACTTTTGACTTCCTTGGCTCAATATCACCTAATAACCATCCCAACCCTCGACTTCTACCTTGCCAAAAGAAAATGAAAAGAAAGAAGTGAAAGAAGAAGGAGAAGGAGGAGGAGGAGGAGGAGGAGGAGGAGGAGGAGGAGGAGATTATCAACAACAACTTTGTAACAGTCAACTGTATGTTTTTGCTTTTCTTACAAGGAAAATATTTTATCTTTGAGATGTATTTCTCCTTTTCACTGTCGGGGAGGAGGGATTTATTTGGGCTCACGGATTCAGGGGGATTTCTGTCCATGGTCCATGGGAAGAGCACTACAGAGTTAATGGTGGTTGAGCCTATAGGAGAGGATCCCGGACCCTGGCAAACTGGAGCGCTGAGAGCTCAGGGCTCAACTCCAAGCTGGTACAGCCAGAGGCACAGCCCTTTTCTTTGGCTTGCCACTTTCAGCATGAATCTTAAATGTCTTTTAAAAAGTTCTCTTTTTTTCTTCCTTCCTCATTCCCACCTCCCTCTCCCTCCTCCCTGTCCCTCCTTCTTCTCCCTCCTCCCTGTCCCTCCTCCCTCTTGCTCCTTTCAGACTGTCATCAGTTGGATATGTTGAAAAGGGCTTGCTTCCATGACATCAGAGAGTTTTGAACAGAGAGCCAAGGGGAACTCTTTTCTCAGTGTACTTAAAAAACAGGCCAGAGAAAGGAAAAGTCTGCAGTCTGGACTTTGAACAGCCTGTTAGGTTTTTTAAGTGTTGCATGGTTCAACGGAAGAAATAATACATGGCTAAATTTTGGATGAATATTTGGGGCTGGAACTGGTCAGGAACTCACAATGTAGCCCGAGCTGCCTTCAAATTCATGATTATTCTTCCCGCTTTTGAGTGCTGACAAGTGGTAGACTTGAAATAAGACTTACGTTAAAATTATCAACTTATGCTAAATTATTGACTTAAGATTCTTGACCCTGTGGATGAGAATTCCTGGAAAGAATTTGTGCCTACAAAGGCTGATGGATTAGATCTTCATCCAGTGACACAAGGGGTTAGAATGTTGTAGACCCAGAGCCTAAATACAACTTACCTTAGACTGTCGGTAGCCCCTTACATAGCCATTCCTTGCCTATCTACCTCTGTGTCAGGTCTGATATACAGTGACTGACAAAAAAAAAATTCTTTGTAATAGATGAACAGACCCTAAGTTTCCACCAACCTAAGGACTAAAAATACCGTCCTCATCGGAGGTCTGTTGAGCTTTTTTCTGGTTTGTTATAACCTGCCTACCCAATGTACTCACGGATGTATTTGAAAAGTGTCTTGGTTTATGATGACCTTTGTTCAGTTAGTATAAAAAAAGCTTATAAAGGATCTGGAGAGATGCTTCAGTGAGTAAGAGTACATGTTGCTCTTCCAGAGGACCTATGTTCAATTTCAAGTACCCACATGGTCCAGAGGATCTGACGCCTCTTTCTGGCTCCACTGAACACTTCATGTATGTGGTAAATAGACATTCATGCAGGCAAAACACTCATACACATAAAGATTTTTTTTAATAAAAAAACAACTTCATAAAATTGCTGCTTCAATGAAATATGTTATTTGAGGTACACTAAATCTGTGTTTGGGGGCTATGGTCACTCATATTTGGCTCCAGAATAAGCCATATCTTTTATTCCTTTGAGTTAAGAACAGTTTCTTTCATGGAAAACCTATTGTTAATTTAATTATTTAAATATTTGTTAGATATTTAAATTAATAAATACAACTGTTACGTTTATATTTGTGCTTTGGCTTGTATGCCCCTTTTATCATAAGAATAGGCCATGTTGAAGAAACATTGTCCTGAAAGTGTAAAAAAGAAGCCTCATATTCCTGTGAAGGAAGCTAGCAAATGTTTACTCTTCTCCATTAAACAGCTAGTGTGTATAGCCAGAAGGTTTCTCTGGTCCCATCAGACTCCACAGTCCCGCTTTTCTCCAGTCCCACCCAGCCCTATGGTCCCACAGCCACTTACAAAATAATCATTTAGAGCCTTATATTAATTACCAATTATATGGCCTATGGCAAGCTTCTTGATAGCTAGCTCTTATGATTTAGCCCATTTCTATTAATCTATAAATTGCCATGTGGCCGTGGCCTTACTGGTCTGCTGACATCTTGTTGCTCCTTTGGTGGTGGCTGGTATCTCTTTTCCTTTCCTTCCTATTCTCCATATATCTGCTTGGATTTCCTGCCTGTCTCTAAGCTGCCTTGCCATAGGCCAATGCAGCTTGCAGCTTTATGTATCAACCAATCAGAGCAACACATATTCACAGCATACATAAAGACCATCCCCCAGCAAGTATGACTCTAGGGGCGTTTAGAGGCTAGCTAACTATCCACTACTCACTGACTCCATCCTAAGGCTCACAAGGGATCAACTTTCTTGTAATTAGAACATCTGAGGATGGCCACATCACCCATTAGAACAGAGCACTACAACCACTAAAACCTTCACTAGGCAGTGACACACACAGTGTTTTCTTGAAGGCTCTTGGCCATAACTAGTCCCTAGGCAGCAAGCCGTGACACTTCTGCCCACTCAGAAGACTGAAAGAGCCAAATCTGGATGAGCCATGGTCGCCTGTAACAAAGAAAACACAGCAGCCTTAGATGCGTCCTCCAAACCTGTAGTTGTTAATTAGTACCTTTGCTGGCACACTTGAAATTCATTTTGGGATGTAGTCCAGGCTTATCTATCTCAGTTCTGAGACCTGTGAGATTAGTGAATACATTTCCTCATTGTTTTATGCCTAACTGACCTCAAACATAGTGAGTGTTCCAAGCTATTCTTCCTGAGATATATGTACAAAGGCTTTCCTTTCATTACTTTGTCTGGGCATCAGGTCAAACCTTTAGAAGATCCTCAGTGCCTAGACATGCAGAAGTGAGGGGAAAGTGTGGATTTCGGTGCCCAGCTGACCTGAATCAGGAAATGCTGTGTAGCACATTTCTAAGTAGGATATTGCCTACTGTTTTCTTTCTCTGAAGGAAAATGTTAAAATGCATCCTTAGGGGAGAGATGCCAGGTGAGCCTGTTAAACTTTCTCTCAGCTAGAGGCTGAAAAATTGAGCTGGTCCTTGCTTTGCCCTTAATGTGCTTTGGGACCTGTGTATTCACAACAGCTCAACGCCAACTTCTTTGGAGAGTGGTAGGGTCAAAACTCTCCTGGTCTTTCCTAGTCACATGCAGTACTCCATGGGCTGTAGGGCTTAAGACATTTCTAGCTATTTTCTTCAGAAAAGGCGCCCAGGTGTGTTAGTGGGACCTGAGCACAAAAAGCTGTGAAGCTATAGATCTATTCACATCCTCTTACCCATTTCAACCAGAGTCACCATGACCCTGGCAAGACAGTTCAGTGTCCCCTTGCTCTATTTGTCTTCCGTTAAAATTTCTCTATCTTGAATTCACACCAAGGCTTGTTACTCCTGTTTTCCCTGGACAGAAGAATCAGTAAGTTTTAGATAAATAATTTTGAGCTGAACACCTGAATTCCCCATGAGTGTAGCTTTGAGTAAAACATTCTTCATCATTTTGTAGAAGTGAAGGTCACTATATCCTCCCTTCCTGCAAATAGTGGTGTCCAGCCTGTGGGGTGAATTGTGACTCAGAGCTGATCAACAGTGCTCCTGTTTAAGGCCAAAGAATTAGGCCCAGGTGGATAGGCAGATGTGATGGGAACCATTTTGTTAATTATCAAGAGAGTAGGAGGGTAGAGGGAATGTTTCTTTAGTAGCAGAAGGGCTGGCCTACAGTCCTAGAGGCAACAGCCTCATAGCCAGGGTACTTCTACTGAAATATGTTCATACCATGGCAGACTCTCATGACTCTGTGCATTTCCTCAAGCCCAGCTTTTTAACCTTCTATCATTTCTGAAGCCTCTAAGAGCTTTACAATAAATTTATCATTTTGCTTAATTCCATAGGAGACCACTTTTGTCCCTTTATAACAGAAACATCCCTAACTGATTTAGAAGGCTTGGCTGACAGTGGGGCAATGTACCTTACTAGGCAGAAAAAAATATGTTTTTAGAGACAGTTGCTTGGTATCACTGCTAATACTCCTAAGCGTGTAGCTATCTATATATTGTCACCCCAAAATACTAACTCAACTGGTGTTTCTGTTAATCCTAGGAGGGCTCAGGCTAGCAAAATTTGAGTTCCTAGCTTATTGATGGTAAATTTAAGTCTCTAAGAGAACCATTTATTTGACAAGGTCAATCCAATATTGAGTAAGAGGTCATAGTTCATAGCAAACACTAATTAACCCCATACAGACCTACCTCTATCTCTCTCTCTACTTCTCACCCCCCCTCTCTTTAACCATACCACCCCACCCTTCTCAAAAGGAGTTCCTTTAATTACAACAGCTCATCAAAGAAGGTCATTTCTTTCAGGCATGGAAGAAAATACTCCCGACATTTCTTCCAAAAGACTAGTGCCCTTGCTGGGCCTCAGCATAAGTTAGCATAGCCTTATCTAATCATGGTTTTGTAGCAACTCCACTACACAATGATTCTGTAAGAGGGAAAATTAGTTCTCAGAAGAAACTGGTAGATATATCAACATATGCAGCACTGAAGAGACATGGGAACCAAATGGATATACGAATTCTAACACCTTAAAAGTATAAAATGTACTTTTTTCATTTCAGCCTATCTATTTTTTCCTCCATTTTTTCATTGTGTATGTGAGCATACGTGTGTGTGTGTGTGTGTGTGTGTGTGTGTGTGTGTGTGTGTGTGTGTTTGTGTCTGCTGAGATCAGAGAACAATTTCCACTGAATGTCTTCACCTTCCATCTTGTACACTGCTGTGTATGCCAGGCTAGCTGGATTGTGAGCTTCCAGGCATTCTCCTTTCTCTGCCTTGTGTCTGCCTATAGCAACACTGGGATTACAGCCACATGCTTCCATGTCCAGCTTCTGTGGTTTCTAGGGATCTGAACTCACACTCTTACAATATGCAATTCACACACTGAGCCATGTCCCCAGCCAGTTCCTTCCTTGCTGACACTTCCAGATTGTCTCCCTCTTCTCAGCTGTTTTGACTTTTCTTGGATCTAAGCAGAGTGTGAATTCTAAGAGCATAAGCTCCCAAATGAAATCAAAGAGGCTTAATATGTTTTCTAAATTTATTTCCACCTGTCTGAAGTCTGCTGAGCACAGTCTTTCATTTTAAACACCTGTTTGGGGCCTGCTTTCTTAAAAGAATGGGCGTGCTTTGAAAATGACACCTTGGCAAATACCGGATAGATTCAAACAGTGACCTGAAGGATGCCACTCTTACAAACCAATGCCAGTGTCCTCGTGAGGGACCAGTCCTTCCCAGGACTGAGGAGGTGTGAAGCTAGTCTTGGGGACAGAATAAAGTGGCTGTAGATTTGGTTATAGCTTTATGTTCAGGCCAGGGACAAGAATGACCCCAGAATGATGGGCATATCGTATGTCCCTTCCTACACAAGTAAGTTGCTGAAATTTGAAAACATTAATTTAGTAACCAGGGTAGTTCACTCATTTGAAGGAGTTGTCTTGAAGAGATCCATCCCTGGAGACTGAAAAAGGCGTGGTAAGGAGATGGGTTTAGGGGGCTAAGGATATGCACACATTCATAGCTTTTCTTTCGGGTAATTGCAAACATTAAATCCCAGAAAAATGGAAAGACCATGACAGCTCAAAAGAAGAAAGGTGCTCAGGCCACATTGTGGGACGCCGTAGGGAGAAGGACTTGAAGAGGACTTTAGAGGGACACCGCCATGGGGCTAGGCAGAGAGCTCGGTCAGTGAGGCCCTTGCCACATAACCACGAGGACCCGAGTAATCCCGGCACAGGAGAGATGGGAAGCCGAGGGCACCCAGGGCTTGCTGGCTAGCCAGTCTAGTGGAATTATCAGCACAGGTTCAGTGAGAGTCCCTGTCTCAAACAATAAAATGGAGAGTAATTGAAGAGACTGTCTAATATTCACTTTTGATCTCCATACACACGTGCATACATGTGCACGTGTACCTATACACACATATGTGAACACACAAGAATATATACACACACACACACACAGAGAGAGAGAGAGAGAGAGAGAGAGAGAGAGAGAGAGAGAGGAGAGGAGAGAGAGAGGGGGGCACAACTGCTATCATGATTTTTCAAAGAATCTTATTCTGTCAATGGTGTTTTTTATTGTAGACAACCAAGTCCACTGTAGCTGATACAAAGAAAAAGCTTACACAAAACATAACACAAACTGGTGATTTGAAAAGACACACTGTAAAGCCAGTTTACATGAAGCGCCCCCCAAATGTGTTCCAGGGACCAGGCATGTCAAAGTGTTTGGTCTTAGAAGGGTCCTGGGTTGAAATTAGAAAATGCCCAGGCAAGAAATTCCTTCTGGAGCTCCCAGCCCCAGAATTACACTGTTCCTTCCGATTTGCCAGAAGGTCAGAGCCTGTTTAAAAAGGCAGTCTCCTCTCTTGCTTTCTCCCTCCTTCCACATCTCATATGAATGGGTCTATTTGGAGAATGGAGATGAGAGGCACCTCGGCCTGCCAAAGAACCTACCAGCCTTCCAGGCCAGCATGCTAGAAGGCCAGGCTGGAAGAAAGAAGTCTGTCTCCATGGGATCTGCCATAGCAATCCTTGGTTGGATGCTCATTGGCCTCTAAACCAAGGTTGTGGGGGAGCTGCCAGGGTATTTGCTTGTCATGAAGTAATGTGTTTGTTCTTGGGAAATTACAACCCAGATTTTATCTTAAGCACATAAGTCAGTCTCCCAATGGTGTTTCTTTGCTCTGTAGGAAAAGGCCATCAGCAATTTTGGCCAGGAAATTTCTGTGGGAGAAAACAGGGAGGATTAACCTGCAGCTTTCCTTCCCACATTTGCTGGAGGTGTCTTGGCATTAATCCTCTCAATTTAGATAGGAAGAGAGAGAGAGAGAGAGAGAGAGAGAGAGAGAGAGAGAGAGAGAGAGAGAGAGAGAGAGAAAGGAAGGAAGGAAGGAGGAAGGAAGGAAGGAAGAAGAGAAGAGAAGAGAAGAAGAAAGAAAAACTCTGTCAAATATCAAGGCAGAGCCAGTCTTGATGTTAGGGGCGAGACTTTTAATTAGGTTTGGAGAGTTTAAACATCAAGTCACCTGATTGGAGAAATTCATTTTAAATCCTTTAAAAACACAGAATGGCCTAGAATTGCAAATAAGAGGAAAGCCTGCTGTCGGGAAAGTACCAGGCTCTGAGGGACAGAGCAGAGGCTGTGTGCCTCGTCCCTCGCCTAGACTCATCGATTTGCTTCCTCCAGTGACCACAGTACTCTTCTTAAGCAAGGTTATGACATCAGTGTCGGACATGTATTCCACCCATCTACCTTGCTCCAAATTTCCAGTGTGTAGTAAGACACAAAAATTAAATGGTTACCTCCTGCCAGAAGATGCAAGGTTGGTTGCTTCTTTCTCTAGCACTATCTGTAAAGATAAGAATCCCATCATCAATTCTAATGAGAATTCATATGAATTCTGAGCATTGTTCTCTCTCTCTCTCTCTCTCTCTCTCTCTCTCTCTCTCTCTTTTAGTTTTTCAAGACAGGGATTCTCTATGTAGCTTTGGAGCCTGTCCTGGAACTCACTCTGTAGCCCAGGCTGGCCTCGAACTCACAGAGATCCCCCTGCCTCTGCCTCCCGAGTGCTGGGGTTAAAGGCGTGTACCACCACCACCCAGCAACATTGTTATCTCTAAAGAAAAAGATTCACAGGGTGGTAACATTGTCCTGCCTTTTGAAATACAGATGGCCCTCTACTAATCACACTTGTTAGTCATTAAGCCAGAATTACCAGAAGACAACGTGTTTATTAATTGGAAGTTAGACTCCCAAAACCAAAGCTACCTTCATCTTGAAAACTGAGAGGTTCCAGGAAGAAAGCCAATCTTCACTGGAAGCTGCCTTGTAAAACTCAAAATGACATCACCCTCCCTAAAAACTCTTTGCCAAATTTGTGTTCATAATGATCAGAAAAGAGCTTCTCATCTGAGAGGATGAATTCTCCTGTTCACCTAAAGAGTCTAAGACCATGACTTCAATTTGGAAATGAGAAAATGAATTGGGCATTGCAGCAACTATCACTATGAGGGGCTGGGAAGGTAAGAGTACTTGCTATGCACACAAGAGGATACAAGATCAAATCATAAGCATGCATATTAAAAAAGAAAGGCATGGTCTCTTGTGACTGTACCACCATTGGTGGGGGGAGGAGTCAGACAGATCACAGTAGCTTGTTGGGTCAACCTAACCAAAATAAGGAGATTCAGGCTCATCGAGAGAACCTGCCTCGAAAAACAAGATGGAGAGCAATTGAGTCACCTACCCAAACAAACATCCCTTTCTGGCCTTTCCATGTACTTGCATGGTTTTGTGTACCCACATACACAAGTGTTCATGCAAGAGAGAGAGAGAGTATTATTCATGGGGTACCCACCCAAGGGGCTTTCCAGACCCTCTTGTATTATATCTTTTACTTTGAACCTTGACATGACCACTCCATTTAGAAAAAAAATCAGGAATTTGAAATAGGCTGAGGTAGAGGCACAGCAGCCCCACAAGGCTCCATGATACTTCCTCTGCAAATTCTGCAGCAGTGTATGACTATTTCAGGGGCAAGGACTTTGCTAAAATGGGGTGAGAGTATGGGAACAAGAATAGGATAACTCTCCTTCTGATCATTAGGAACTCTCTGAGTTTCACCTGCCATGCCTTGGCACTGCCCCCAAACAGTTGATATGCCTGCATTTCTCTAGCTGAGGCAGAAGAGCCTATGCCCCAGGCCAGCGTGGCCTCCCTCTCCCAGACTCCCCTTTGTCTGGCGAGTATGCATCTACTCTCCTTCTTTGCCTTGCCTCTGGAGTTCCTTTGATCTCTACCTTGCTGAGACTCTATAGCCACCTGCATTTCTTTCCCTCTGACATCTGCTTCCTACTAATATCAAACTGTTGGACTCTTCCCAGACTCCACTCTTCATTCTGAGCCCTGCTGTCAATTTCCTTTCTTATCTACTCCCCAGTTTCCAGGCTCTCTGGCTATACTTTGACTAGAAGGCTCCCCCACCTCTCTTCAGCCTGCACCTGAGTATTCCTTCACCATGCCAACTCTCCATCTCCTGCCAGGCCAGCACACCCTGCCTTGCTCTCACCATAAGAACTGAAATCCCTATCTGTCATCAATATTTCTATAGCTGGATTTTCATTCAGCTACACTCCTACATTTTCACCGGCTTGAGAACATAATCATACCTTAAAAAGAGCTCACGGTATTCTTCACTGAGCACCTGGTGATAAATATAAGTGAAATCAAATATAGCTATGAGCTGGATGCTCACCACGTACACACATGCTGTGAGCTTTTGAAAGGAAGGGTACATCTCTAAGAACATAGTGCTTTATGGATGCCATGATTCAAGATGATACAGCTTCAGGTGGGTTTTCTTCTTCATATTATTGCCAAAATAAAACAAAAATATTCAGTAGTCTGGGCATGAAAGTAGAAATGACTGTATCCTCTCCAGTCATCTGGTCTACCTCATTGCAAGAGCAGCTGGAGAGGGTAATGGGTCTTGGCAGCCACTGCTTCGCTTCCATTACTGTGAAAGAAACAGGAAGGTGGTTCTGGTGGGCATTTAGCAATCTTCTCTGCAGCTTATTTACTACTTGATTCCACACAGGTCAGTAATTCTGGTTCCACTAAATGTCTTTTTACAAAGAAGAAAACCCCTTAGATGAAATTGCTTGATTCCTTTGCAGCAGATGGGATTTTAAATTTCTTAAATTGCTCTGTTCTACACACACACACACACACACACACACACACGCACACACGCACGCACACGCACACACACACACACACACACACACACACACACACACACACACACATGCCATATTGCATTTGCTAGTGGAATTTGATGATCCTACCCAGCTCAATTTTCTAGTCTGTTGAAAACTGGCTTTCAAAACCAGTGCAGTCTAAAGGTGGCCAATGAACAATAAAGATGTTTTCTTAAAGCTATCTGTTCCACTTTGATACATAAGAAAGTGAGCTACAAAATGGCAGCCCAAACTCATCAAAAATAGTGAAGGTGAATCCATCCAATAACCAAAGCTCTTCCAAGTGTCTGCAGCAAGCACCTGCCAAAGTTCATCTTCTCCATGTGGACTTCACTCTGTTGCTCCTGAGTCTAAAAATCAAAGTCTTTTGAAAGAAAATGTGGAGATCTGGGAGGACGTACCCCCCACCCTGTGTTTTATAGGATCTGGTGTGCTAACTCAGCCATACAAGTATTGGAACAAGCTAAGGATTAAGAAATCAGGTTGGCGGCAATCTGTGGCAGCATGCAGGATATTGCAGGAGATTTACTGCCAGGCAGCTTCTGTCAAATGTGCCAGGAAAAAAA
Source organism: Onychomys torridus (assembly GCF_903995425.1). Classification (NCBI taxonomy): domain Eukaryota; kingdom Metazoa; phylum Chordata; class Mammalia; order Rodentia; family Cricetidae; genus Onychomys; species Onychomys torridus. The sequence goes on from NC_050455.1 coordinate 43,215,746, forward strand.
AAAAAAGAGCCAGCACATCTATCATAACAAACAACTCCTGCAAGAGAGGCTGGCGAAGGGGGGCGGGGCGGAAACCGAGACTTCGCCAATATTTTAAACAGCTCTACAGTCTTGTATAAATAGAAGCAGAAAACATTAATGGCTAGGTAAAAGGAGCAGGGCTCACCACAAAGGCAGAAAGGAAAGGAAGCATGGAAGAAATTTGTCTCGTATCGTTCAGTAAAGAACACAAGCACCTGTGTACTACAGAAGGCCTTGCCCTTTAGTGAGGAATGCCTACAGCCACGCCCAGAAAACATCACTGAGGTCTGCTCAAAACTTCCCTGAAAATCTTTTTTGAGACGAGTCAACTTTGGAGGTTGGCATTATCCCTAACCCCAGAAAGTACCAATAGCAATACAGGGCATTCACAAATATCTGGTTTTAATGTGCTGTTTCTAGAGCATGAGAAATCTATCCACAGGACTATACAACATAATCTGCTGACCTCAAGGTCTCTGGATCCTTCCATGATCCTTAGATAGATATAGTGTTGGAGTCCTGGGAGAAGGTGAAACTTTATTTTCTCCTGATCCAGTAATATATGACCACTGAGACAAATCTCATTAATTTAGCACATTTCTCCCACTTCCATATTTAGAAATGAGTGGATTAGCCAGAGATCTCAGTGGGTAAAAGATGCCCATCACCAAACCCGATGACCCGAATTTAATTCCAGGACCCATCTGGTGGACAGAAGGGATTGAGTTCCTCAAATTTTTCTCTTACTTGCATATATATATAATATATAGCCTCCCCTAGCCCAATCAATAAATAATAGAAACAAGTCAGACCTGCTTTGCTAGAAGCCAAGCAATGAAAGAAGTTTTTGTGAGTTCACTGTATTTCCCATTTATATAACACATTCCTGTCTTAAAAATCATCAAAGGGCCTGGGCTGGTTAGAAGACATCCACAGGCCTGCCTGATGCCGTTTGGCACTAGGTAGGTGAGTGTCATTAGGATGAGCAAATGTATGGTGGAAAAAATTGGTGAGAAAGAATCAGAATGGTCCATGTGCTGTGGAAAGAGGCAGAATGGAAGAAGTGAAGGCTGTAAGGAATAGGCTGATGTGGTGGGCTGCTTGCCACGTGGGGCTATGGTGATATCTATCCCAAGCTGCTGCCAAGGGCCATATCTGTATCCATGGTCTTACCACAGCCAGGATCTGTGTTGACATCCATGGCCCATGTTACCATCAAAGGCTGTGAGGATGTCCGAGGTCTAGCCCATCACCTGAAGCCATATTGGTGTCTAAGAGCCATGCTGCAGCTATGCCACCTGGGGCCATCTCTGCCACCTGGGGCCACAGTGACCCCTGGGCCTGGGTTGCTGCCAAAGGCCGTGTCTGAGTCCATGGTACTATCATAGTCGGGGTCTGTGTTAATGTCCATGGCCCATGTTGCCACCAAAGGTCTCACGGAAGCCCAGGGTGTGGGCCGAAACCTATGGCCTTGTTGGTGTCCAAAGGCCATGCTGTTGGCATGCTGATCTGAGTGGTCTGTGCTGCCACCCAGGGTCATGGTGTGGTTCAGGCCCGAGCTGCTGCCAAGGACCATGTCTGAGTCCATGGCCCTACAGCTGCCAGGGTCTGAGTTGACATCCATGGCTTCTGTAGCAGACAATGACCATGTGGCTGCCCGGGGTCTGGTCAGCCACCTGAAATCACATTGTTGTCAGAGGACCATGCCTTAGCTGGGGTCATATAGATCGGGTTGGTCTGCACTGCTACCTGGTACTGTGGTGATGTCCAGGCCAGAGCTGCAGCTGAGAGCCACGTCTGGGTCCATGGTCCTACTGCAGCCAGGGTATGTGTTGATGTCCATGGCTCCTGTTACCATCAAAGACCATGCGGGTGTTCAGGGTCTAGGCTGCCACCTGGGGCCATGCTGGTGTCCAAGGGCCACACTAAAGCTGGGCCATGATGATCTGAGTGACCTGGGCTGCAACTTGGGGCCACAGTGACATCCAGGCCTAGGTTGCTGCTAAGATCATATCTGGGTCCATGGTCCTATCGAAGCTGAGGTCTATGCTGAAATCCTTGGCCTGTGTTGCCACCAAAGGCCACATGGAAGCTCTTTAACCTTGTTGGTCTCTGAGGGCTAAGCCACCACCAGAACTATATTGATCTGAGTGGCCTATTCTGCCATCCAGAGCCATGGTATTGAATAGCCCGAGCTGCTGATGAAGACTATGTCTAAGTCCATAGCCCTGCTGCAACGGGGGTCTATATCGATGTCTGTGGCCCGTGTTACCACAGACATGAAATCAGAGGGCCATGTTGAGCCAGTCTTGTCCTTCATTGGCCCTGAGAAATCTGGACTTGCCCCTTCCTGGACACTGTAGCAAGAGAGTTGGCCCCAACCTTCACAAGAGAGTTGACCCACCACTCTTGGGAGAGATGGCCTCACCCCTCACCATGGGCATGGGAGAACTGGTCCTGATGGCATGGGCCATTGGGGGAGGATCCAGTGGCCTGGACTAATCATAAATATATTAATAAATTATGTTGTTATAATTGGCTCACCCTGTCATCTACCCCATCTATGACCTATGGGATCTCCTGAAGGGACTAGTCCTGTGGAATGATACTTCAGGATCTCCATGGCTTGGGGCAGCCTCTAGAGTTTTGGTGAGGGTCCAATGATGATGGTGTACCAGAATCCAGAGGCCTCAAACATGACCAATGACTCATTGCAATGAACATTTGCAAGTGAAGCTGATTGGACAAAGGGTACACTGTGTGACATACCTCCCAGTGCCACTAAGACAAACGAAGAGGTGTTGGGATGGAGGAGCAAAGAGGTTTTTGTTTGTTTGGTTTGGTTTGGTTTGGCTTGGCTTTTTTTTTTTTTAAATTTTGTGTTGGGGGTGTGGGGGGGATGCTTCAAGAGTGAAAGGCAGATATAGGGGAACTGGTAAATGAGTGTAATCGAGGTGCATGATGAAAGTCCCAAAGAATCAATAAAGAAATTGTGTTAAATTACAAACAACAACAATGAAAATGATCTAAGCAATTTCTGCATGGGACTAGAGGCAAGAAAGAGACTTTGCTGGGTTTCACTGAGTCAGACAGGCAAAGAACTGTAGCTAGCCAAAAAACATTTGTCTTCTCCAGTGTGCAAACCCAGAGTGATATTTCAAAGCAGGGCTAATTCCCAATGGTAGTGTATGGAAGATGTGGGTTTGTGGCCATCTCTACTCATCTTTGTCAGCGTTTTCTTTGATGTTCTGATGGTCTCTGCATTCAGCTGGTGGATGTGGAGAGAATATTGAGGGTGCTCTGCCCTTGTCACCCAGTTCAGCAGAGGTACAACTCTATTACAAAATGGGTTTCTGAATGCTGCAGGTGCTTTCATTTCACACAAGAGTAGAAACTACTTCTAGGAAATGTACCGTCCCTACATAGCCCCACCAAAATTTTAAGTTTCTTCCCCTCATTCTGGGTGGCCTGTAGAATGACGAATGAAGTCACGAGACAACCTTTTCTGAGTCTGCCACGTAAATATGTTCACACTAAACAGTGTCAACACACTCGACGTAACTCGTTTTGTTTTTCCTTGGCTCTTCGTTCAGGCTCCCACTCCCATCCAGGCATCAAGCAGCAGCAAGGATTTAATCCATGATGAAGTAGTGTTGATTGGAAATACTCTACGATGCTTTGACAGTGGGAGAATGAAGTTTACACCAGCTTAGGGGGCTTCTAATGTGTTATGTACATTGATCCATAATGTGTACATGAGCTTTTAAAACAGAAGAATCTCATCTGCTTGTTGAACAGAAGACTCGGTTCTGGAGGAGAGAGATTTAAATGTCCGTTTTTGGAATTCTCACTTAATAAGCAAGAATAAACCATTGGCAACATATTAGGTGTTTTCTTCACTAAGTAGAAATTAGCCATTCTGTCTCTTCTAGATGTACTATACTATGCTGTCAGAAAGAGATCTGCTCAAATACAGTTGCCTTGGGGTTTGCATTTCTTATGTTCTCCTTCACTTCCTTCATCCCTCCCTCCCTCATTCTTTCTTTCCTTCCTTCTTTTTTTCTGCCAGAGATATGAGCCTATTCTGCAAGCAAGAAGCTGAAGGGGGGGGGTGCTTAAGAGTTCCATTCATGGAAGGCTGAGCTCAATGCCTTCTCAAATTGAAAGGAACATGAGCAACCATTTCAACACTAGCACTAGCAGGGAGCCTATGTGGTTTCCTGGAAATAGGCAACTCCTTCTCAGACACACTAATTTTTGGTATGGTGGAAGATGCCCTAAACAGATGTTTCTGGAGCCCTCTAATGCTAACGTGGCTTCAAGGTGTCTTCCCCAGTTATCCTTGAATTTGGTAAATGGCTTCATTCAACTCCAAGTTTCTCAAGCTATGAGACTTGGCACACGTGATACGCCTCTCTCTCACCATCATTCATGGCCAGCTTTAGCTCTGGGCTAAGTGGCCCTTGAATTACTGTGTAACTCCATGTCTCACTCATAGGCCTCTGCCCTTATGAAGGTTATTGTCCTACATGAAGCAGGCCATTGGATCAGCTCCTACTTACCCTTCCTCCTCAACATCATCCATGCTTCTCATACACCATACTTAACATTATGCTGTGTTTCTCAGTCACAAATCCTGTTAGGTCTCTGCTTCTGGCTTCCCTTTGGGATAAACTAAAAAGCTTTTCATTCTGCTTCACTCCAAGTTGTCTGATCCACACCCACCTGTTTAACTCCCATAGGCTTGCTGTAAGTCAGGCTTTGCAGTGGCGCTTCATGGCTGACATTTGTGGGCATGCCTGCACCTCTCTCTCAGAAAAGGCTTCTATTTCAACCCTGTGGCAGACTTACTTAACCTCTAAGATCCATTACAAACATCATCTTCCCCATAAAATGCCTTCTCATCCTGTAATATTGTTATGAACTCTTGACTTTAGAGATGATTATTGATATACCTGTTTCCTCTCTTCTCCATGATGCCCTCCAAGATTGGGACAGTAATACCATCAGCACACTCTAAACAGTGCCTGTTGTGAATCGATGAAGATTGGATTTAGGGCTTCGTGCATGCTGGGCAGGCACTTCACCAACCAAGCCACATCCCCAGCCTGAGGCTCACAATCTTTGGGAATAAAACAAAGAGAATGAGTGGTTAACTGGGAGCTGAGTTTATTTCCAGATTTGTAATAAAATTCTTAAACACTGCTCTCTTTAGGTTGTGGCAATGGCCACTTCTCCCTTTAGTGAAGGCACTTAAGTTGTAAAACTCAGAGCTCAATTTGGCTGGTAGTGATCATGGGCTCTGTGTTCCTTATAGCCCAATATTTATACAAATATACACCTACTCATAATAACAAAGCAACAATTGTATAGACATTCTGGAATTAGTCAAGAGAATTGTTATGTTGGCAATAAGAAAGCTTTAGTTTCAGAAGATTAAAAAGATTAAAAAGTCAATAATAATGCAGTCTCCATTTTACTGGTATGGGAACAACATGGCATTGACATTGTGTTTTCTGTGTTAATCACTTTTAGTGGGCCACATAGGGAAGTCCACTGAGATCCTAAAGAGCTGGTTGTCACGTGTATGCTAGGAATGTGGTGTAGGAGCAACAGGAACCCCTGCCACCACTCAGCCACTTCTAGAGGGAGCAATGTGAAGAGGGATGCTTAGTAGAATGCATAGGTGCATACTGTAAAGAACTTTAGATGGCACATATAGTTCCAGATCATTGTTTTTTGCCACAGAGAAGAGGGAGTATAACAATAATGAAAATGTAGGGGCACACCACAGACGTTCCCCCAAGACAGGACAATGAATCTCTGTAGGCTTGAAGGGATCATTTGGCAACTTTCTGTTGAGAGAAACATTGCCCAACATCACATGACAAAACTGATATCATTGGATGCACCACTACGGTGACAGATTCCCTTCTCTGCTAGCCTCCTTCAGTATGGCCCTAAACACTTGGTTCCATGTTCCGCTCTTCAGAGAAAACTGCTGAGCAGACCGCGATGCTACATGGCTGCCACTGATAGCAAGCCCAAGGCACCAGCCGCTGCTGGCACAATGGCATGTGTTCCTGGTAGGTTAATCGGTGACCTTTCTAGTTCTGAAAGTGTGTCACCTCACACTGGCTTAAGGCAAAGGAGGAGTCAGCAATTTGAGAGTGTCAGGAGGGCTGCAGAGATGGCTCCGTTGGTTAAGTGCTTAGCTTGTCCATGAAAACCTGAGTTCGATTCCCCAGAGCCCACATAAAAGGCTGGGTATTTTAGCAAACACTTGACCCCAGTGCTAGGGAGGTAGAGAGAGGGGGTCCCTAGAGTTGGCTGGCCAGGCAGTCTAGCCTACTTAATGAGTTCCAGACCAGAAAAAGACCCTATCTATTAAAAGAAGGAAGTGGACAGGGGAGATGGCTCTGTGGACAAAGCACTTCTCATACAAGCATGAGGACCAGAGTCAGGATTCTCAGGACTCACAGAAAACCAGGTATCTAGTGTGTGTCCATGTACGCGTACCTGTGGGAGGTAAAGACAGGATTCCGAGAGGCTCGTGGGCCAACTGGCCCGACATAAAGTCTTCCACACCAAGAGCCCTACCACAAAAGAAAGGATGCAACGTGAGGACCAAAGGCCACATGTGTCCTCTGACCTCCAAAAGCCCCAAAGGACACACACATATCCTCCCTCACACTTGCCAGCACTCATACACACAAGAACACTCACGGCACACACACATATACATGCTACACACATATACAAACACACACAGTTTTCAAGTGTGCCTCAGTGCCTCAAGAGTGGTACTCCAGGCTGTCCTCTGACCTCACACACACACAAACACATACGCAAGTGCACTGGCGCACACCTGCACCTGCACACATATGAACAAGCATGCAGACCTGAAGACGTCACGGACTCTCCTGCTCATCTCTCCCAAGCAGGACTGTCAATGTCCTTTCCTATTATGACCACGGCTGAAATGCTCACCATAGCCAAACAGAAACAAAGGGAAGAACATACTGTTTGCAAGAAATGCATACGTTCCTAGGCCAACTCAACCATCCTTGCATGTTTGCCACTAATTAATCCGCCATATTTCCACATGAACCTGCTACTCTTCATGGTGTCTCTATTTTTCTATTTTACTGTTTTAATCACCTCAAAATAACCAATCCCTGAGGGGTGTGTGTGTGTGTGTGTGTGTGTGTGTGTGTGTGTGTGTGTGTGTCTCATCTTTAATATTATCCATCCCCGGATTCTGATAAGCCTCTAGCTGTATTTCTCCCTAAGGATGACCCTCTGTCTAGCTCACAGCTAGGGCCCTCCTCCATTCCCATTAGAGGCCTTGTGCTTGCTTCTCTCCTGGGTTAGCTCAGTGATACTCTTGGAATCTGACTCCATCACTCCCACTCCATAGCCTGCCGTGGCTTTCCCACACCTACCTCTCTGGTTTTCAATGAACTCTCCTAAGAAATCTCCAGGCATTTGTTGCTGAGGGCTGCCATGACAAGTTGCTCCCAAACTGGGTGGTGGCTAAGGACAACAGAAATTTAATCTCTGAGTTCTGAAGGCCAGAAGTGCCAAATGAAGGTGTAGACAGAGCTGGGCCTTTCCAGAAGCTCAGAGGGGATGTGTGTCCATCATATCTAGCTTCCTGTTGCTTCAGTGGCTTGGTGTCCTTGTGGAGACATAGCTGTTTTGTTTGTTTGTTTGTTTGGTTGGTTTTGTTTTTGTTTTTTTTTTTTTTGCCTTCTTTGTTTCAGGATCTGTATCTCAGCTCTTCCTTTTCTCTCTTTCATAGAGACATTAGTTATTTGATTTGGATTCAGTTCCTTCCCCTAGTTGATTCAAGATGATCTCATCTTAGTATTATCAACTGAATCTGTACAGACCCTGTCTCAGTTAGTGTTTTTATGACTGTGAGGAGATGCCATGACCACAGCAACTCTTATAATTAAAACATTCAGTTGGGGCTGGCTTATAGTTCAAAGGTTTAGTCCATTATCATCATGGTGGGAAATATGGCGGCATGCAGACAGACATGGTGCTGGAGAGGGAGCCAAGAGTTCTACATCTTGATCTGCAAGCAGCAGGAAAAAGACTGTGCCACATTAGGCCAAGCTTGGGCATCTGAGACCTCAAAGCCGCTTGCACAGTGACACACTTCCTCCAACAAAGCCTCACCTCCTAATAGCACCGCTCCCTCTCAGCCAAGCTTTCAGACACAAATATGGGGGCTATTCCTATTCAAGCCACCACAGAGTGCATGACGAAATGAGGCTATGGTCCCAGGCACCAGGATTTGGGGATGTATTTGGGGAATATACATTAGGAGTGTATGTGCAATAGCTCTTGCAAGATAAATAAATAGCTAAGCCCTGAGTCCATGTGAGTCTTGTCTCCATGTTATCCATGATGTAGCCCTACCATCATTTGCTTCCTGCTCCCTCAGTTGGCTCCATTATCACTGCATCCATCGTGACTGGCCATCAAACACCTGCTGTTTGGGCTCCTCTATTGCCACAAGGCCATTCCCTATCTTGTCTTCACTTTGCTGGGACTGGCTCCTTACAAGGAATTCGATTCAGCCCTGCCTCCCATCTGACCCTTCGCCAACTGCCAAAGCAGTGTTCTTACTGTTAAAAGTGAAGTTTTACATCACATTTGACTTTTGCATATTAAATGAAAAGTTCAACTGATGATTTTTAAATTTTTTATTTATTCTTTGAGAAGTCATACACATATAAATGTATTTTAATCATATACACCCTTACTCCCCACTTCTAACTTTTCCTCCTAGACTCTGTCTCCCCTTCTCAACATTATATCTTCTTTTTTTTTTCTTTTACAATCCACTGAGTTCATGAGCCGGGTATGGTGACGACACCTTTAATCCCAGCACTCATGAGGCAGAGGCAGGCGGATCTCTGTGAGTTCCAGGCCAATCTGATCTACATAGTGAGTTCCAAGACAGTCAAGGCTACACAATGAGAATCTGTCTCAAAAAATAAAATTTAGTTCACTGAATCCAGGTAGGGATGTCTTTATGACCATAGATGTAGGACCACCCACTGGAGCACGAGCAATCTACAGGTGGTCACACTTCTGCAAAAAAAGCGACCTCTTTTCCCCAGGAGCCATCAATTGCAAAATGCTTCTTAGCTAGGAAGAGGGCCTCATAAGTATCCACGCATGTGGTGTCTAAGGCAAAAAGGTCTTGCCATCAAGTTCTGGTGGGCAACGTAGAGTGATGACACTAGCTTATATTGTTAATGAGGGTCTCTGGGGTACCCCTGACCAAGAACTTGAACAAAGGACTCTCACACCTGTCACTCAGCTCTTTGTTTGCTAACACACAGCTTCTGAACAATTGTCAACTTTTCAATCTGGAGATTCCTGCCAGACCCTGCACTCCAGGCTTCTCTCTGGTAGCACTGTCCTGGTTTCTGGTGTGACAACACAAGACTAGCCCTGAGCAGTTGTACCAAACATTGCTCTCAATTCTACCTTCATTTGGCCTGGGCGCGCGCGCACGCACGCACGCACACATGCACTCCTCCCACACTACTTGACTTGGGTGTTCTTTTTTGGTTTCCCTTTCTCAAGGTCTATCTTGTACCCTGTAAATGCTGTTCACCTCTAAGCCACAGCGTTGCAGCCATAGCAGAAGGTAGCTGCTGCCCAGAAGCACCACCTTACCCTGAAATCCCTAAACGCTTCTCATTTCTCCTTGCACACTTCTGTGTCGAGGCTGGGGCAGGGGCTCGCTCACTTTAACCTGCTGCCGCCAATACTAAAATACCATAGGGAACAGAAAACACTGATAGAATGTGTCCAAACCAACATATCCCCTAGAGATGATTCTTTATAGGCAAAGGCGTGAGGTCTCACTAGCCTGAGTTTTGTGCATCTGGTAAAGCTGCAGCATTTTGAGTCGTTATGATGCAAATTATCAATGAGTGGCAGGAATGGACACTTGAAATAAAGAAGTATAATTAAATAAGAGCTGGTGAAGGTGCTTAGGAAAGCCCAAGTTTCTTGAGGCTGATGTGTAGGAGCTTCCTTGTTTAAGGTCACCAAGAGCACAGGCTGTGGGTGTGTAGGCTTGGGCCAAAGGCTTCACCCCATTTTGCTTCTATTTCATGAGGCAGTTGGACAAACCAAATGGTTAATAGGTATGACGTGATTAAGACAAGCCACTGGCACTGGTAAATATTAGGGACTTTGGAGCAAGAAAGTCATTTTCATTTCTGAGAGAGGAAAGAATCCTGATGAGGAGACCTCAAAACTGAAGTGTTACAAGGACCAAAGCCATGAGTTGGAGAACAGTGATACCCCAGCTGACAGGAAGCTTGAGTCACAGTGAGGTCCAGAGGAACGCATTGCCCACTGTTTCAAAGCAGCCAAAAAATTGAGTTTTCGTGAAATGTCTAGTATTCAATGTTGTTCTGTTGTTGATTGATTTAGCATATTTCACCACATTACTCATGCAAAATGCAAATATAGACCATCACTGGATGTCTTTGGTCCAAAGGGAAAGGATTCAGTCTCTTGCTAATGTTCTCCCTGACTGCTGGGGGCGGGGGGTAGGAGAGAGGATGGAATTTTACTCACCAGCTTCCCCCAGAATGCTGCTTGCCCCCATACGGATTCCCCCATCTGACAATCCACCGTTCTTCACTTTCCCCTTAAATGGCTAAAAAGATTGAAAACAGCCATCAGCCATCCAAGAAAATTTTAATTGAAAGAGTAAATTGCTTCAATTACTCCTCTGCCTTCCTTGGAAACCTGTTTTCTAGAAGCACGCGGAGCTTCCAAATTCTTCCCAGTTTCGTTACCAAAGCTGAAGCCTGGGGCTGAAGGAAACCCACCCAAGCCCGCAGTTTGCCTGCAGTGATCAAAGACCGTGGTGGGATGTCCTATTTGGTTGCCCGGCTTCAAAGCTTGCCCCCGCTGGCCTCTGCTCGCCTTTCCTTCCACACGGTCAGTTCAGTCTCATTTCCAAGGATACAGTTTGTCCTTTTTTTTTTTCTCTCAAAATGAGCTGTACACATTAGAGCCATTTCAGCTGTCTGTCCTGATCGAGATGGTCTTCATAGCCAAGCAGACAAGAGAGGGTCATCTGTTGTTCAGCTTTCATGGCGGTCAAGCTCTCCTGGTCAAGAAAACAGTGCAATTTAACTAGGAAACCCATCCTGTCCGGACAAGACTGTGACTATTCTGTTTCTTTACACCACTGCAGTGCAGTTTTGCACCTGTGTTGCTCTCTATCACATCCTGCACGTGTGACCTTGGGATATCAGTACTTCCCTCTGAGACACATGGTTCTTAGTTTTGCAACAAATGAACCCACTGTGTGTTGTGGTCAATTGAAAAAAGGCAGCTCTTTGAAGGTTGGATTTTAAGGGGTCTGAATTAAGAGAAAAACATTTGTTTGGCTTATTTACTGTGATGAAAGGACTATTACATTTGCTCATAAACCGGTCACAATTTGGGAGATGGTAGTTTCTTTACAGCTTCAGAAGTGGCCCACTGAGCACCAACATATTTTCCGCATTGGTTCGGTAATAAAATAATGTTCAGTAAATGAAAGCCCTTGGCATTGGTTTGGATTTCTTTTCTGAACTTTTCATACAAAACATTTCTGTTCTATTAGTATAATCCTATTTGGCTTGCTTCTCTTGGCCAAAGAAAAGGGGGGAGGAAACTATTATGAGAGAGCCAGGAACAAAGGATTTCCCACCACTCCTTGGGCCTTTGATCCCTGCCTGGTCATAACAGGCCTCAGACAACAGCCAATAACTTCCGGCTTCAAAGGAGGAGAAACAGGCTTAAAGTGAATGCACCTCCCAGTGACGGCAAGAGGCTTGTGGCTGCTCTTCTGACCCCCACATACAACCACTTTCCGCCTTCTGTGATGGATACAATTACCATTTTACCTACAGAGAAATCCCTACTACTGTTTTATGGCCAGTGAATTTGCCTGCCCATGTCTAACACAGGCATGGTGTTGAACTTTACCATTTCACACTGTGTGTGTGTTAAGATAAAGAATGGGAAACCCTGAGAACCTTTTGTTCTAAGCAAAACAAAAAACAAAAACAAAAACAAAAAAAAAAAAAAAAAAAAACCCAAGAGATTTGAAATGATCCACCACAGCAAGGTTTTGATGCATGACTCTTATTCCTGATGTAGCAACTGTTTTACCTGGAAAACTAAAACTAAAAATTTGATGCTAGCCTGGATCGCCACAAACAAGAAAAAAAGTAGACATAATTTGGGGAAATTTTTCTAGCTCAGCAAGTCTAAGAATGTTCCATTAACCTTGGGACTAAGTTGGACTATAGAGCTAGCAGATTAGCTTGAAAACCTGCTAAAACCCTTCATTTTTTAGACCAGACCTTTTCTGGGTTTTAGGTGTCTCTTCTCTCATTTCCATGGTCTTCCACATCCTCTTCCTCCTCTCTCTTTTGCTCCTTCCCTACCCAATCCATCTACTGTATCTTAATTGTGAGGACTGGGAAAGCCCTGGCCTGCCAAGGTACCAGTAGGAAGAACATGCTTGCTTGAGAAGTTAGACCAAGGGATACAATCCCCACTAAACACGAAGAGGTAAGCTGCTTCTCAGGCAATGCTCAATCTTTCCCAGCATCCTTTTCTTTTTCCGTGAGTCCCTTCCACTCACACCCTGTCTTTCTCCAGCCTCTTACCAAATTTTAGTCAAAACCATTCTCCTTGGAAAGTGTGTGCCCTGAATCTACTTAGAAAGATTTGTTCTCCATCTCAGAATGACACTAAATTCTCACACACATTTTAAGCATCAGATAAGTAAGACAGCAGACCACGAACTGCCTGCCCTGCCTTGAATTCATGTGGCGTTCACTGTCCAGGGCAAGAACATATTCATGTAATGGAGTTTCTTTGAGTATCTACTGTATCCTCAACCTCATGCTAAGCCCTGCACTGTGGCAGATCATTTTTAATGAATAAAATTTACTCTAGCAAGAAGAGAAGATGACACATGACACATGTATCTGTATGACAATGCAGAGTGTGATGAGTGTCACGAAAGATATATAAACTCATTCTACAATTCAAAAGAAGAGGCAGATGACTTCTCTCCCCGGGAATTGCTTCAAGGGTTTTCTTATTGTGCCAGCCTAAAGGAGATGCCAATCTCCATCACATTAGCGTCTGTGGTCCTGGAGTCATCTGTCTGCTTCTCCTACTTGTTGCCTTGGTATTGTTGACTCCCATTTGCAGATGCTTCCGTCTTGACATGCTAACTAGATTACAAGCTCCTAATGGGCTGGATCTTGTCATATTTTATTCCCTTGCTCCATGGCTTCCTACATAATGATAATGCAATAAATATTTTATTTTCCCCCAACAAGTTCTTATTTAATCCCTCTCACTTTCCACACTCTCTGGTGTATGCAGGGCAGTTAAAAATATAAACAGAATTGTAATAGCCGTTGCTTTTGTAAGTGAAATCCATAGTCCAGTACTTTCCGCAATACAGTGTTTTTTATGCTTTGCTCTTTGGGGGCCCACCACCCAGCTCCCAGATAAACACACAGAGACTTATTCTTACTTATGAATGCCTGGCCTTAGCTTAGCTTATTTCTAGCCAGCTTTGCTTACTTAGATTATCCCATCTACCTTTTGCCTCTGGGTTTTTACCTGTATTCTATATCTCTTTCTTTCCTTCTTACTCCATGGCTGGTTGTGTGGCTGGGTGGCTGGCCCCCGGCATCTTCTCCTTGTTCCTCACTCTTCTCTCTTCTATGTATTCTCTCTCCCTGGCAGCCCCGCCTATCCCTCTCTTGCCTAGCTATTGGCCATTCAGCTCTTTATTAGACCAATCAGGTATTTTAGGCAGGCAAAGTGACATAGATTCACATAGTTAAACAAATGCAACATAAAAGAATGCAACGCATCTTTGCAGCATTAAACAATGTCCCACAGCACAAATGAATGTAACACATCTTAAAATAATATTTCACAGCAGGGTAGCTCAGCATCAGGAGTAGTCCCACAATGGCTGTCTCATACTAGAGAGGAGGAAAACCCAGCAGTTGCTTAGGCAACAAGGTTGGATGCTTCAGTAGTCCCAGTCTGGCCCTAAAGAACTAGAGAGTTCCTGGAGAGCTGCTGGTCCTCAGTCACTGACAAAAGCTGGAGATGCTGGTTCTGCTGTCAGCAAAGGATTCAGCAGCATCCGCAACAGGGTGAACCTACTTGGTGGTAGTGGGGGAAGCCAATCAAGCAAAATGCAAATAACCTTCCTTCTGCCATGCCCTCTTTTATCTGGGATGCCACTCACATTTGGGATGGGTCTTCCTACATCGATTAAGACAGTAAAGACAGTTCCTCAACTGAGACTTCTTGTTTTGTGGAAGTTGACAGGACCAACCATCACAGTCCTTAAGCGTATCTTCCTCTTCAGCATATGATTGTGAATTGGAACCCAATTTCCTTTAGATTATGGTTTGGGGTCATGAATTTCCCTTTCCTTCTGTCTCATAGGACCTCTTGAATCAATGTTCCCCTAAAATAAGCATCTTAATCGGTTACTCCATCCTAGGGCTATGACTCTTTGGACTGTAAAGAAGCAATAATTTTAGCACACGGGTCATTGCTCATCAGACACACTGTGATCACTTATTAAGGAAGCATTCCAAGAATGTTCCTTTCAAGCCACCTCCTAAGTTAGCACTAGAACTTGAAACTAGTAAGTTGGGGGGGCCTTTCTAGGAAAAGCTCTAGTCAATGGCCACTTGTATGAAGCTTCTCCAAGAGTTTCCAGGATTCCAGTAGGAAGCAAGCAAACTGGAGAGATTTGAACCTTCTCCATAGTTAGACCTCCTTGTCACTCACCACTGCTCCCCTATGGCTACCTTACCTGCAGAAATTGATAGCAATCCTCCTGTCCTTATGCTGTCTACAGACTTTTCTCCAGAGTAATGTAAAGATGTGGGCCACCAGGCCAGTGGACATGGCACTTTGGATCTTCTTCTTCTATTAGGACAATTCTAAAGGTAGCAACTTAGCCAGCATTTCTGAAGTCTTGTTGAGTGTGATTTAAGTACCCAACTGAAACATTAAGAGATGAGAAATGAAGGTGAATCTCCCAGCTCATAAAATTAATAAACAAATTATGTAGGAGTCCAGTCAAGGAGAGGAACAGCAACTCATTTCAAAGGATTCTTTTAGGTACTCAAGGGATATTGATGTCAGCAGGAAGTAAAAATATAAATGCAGGATGTGTCAAGGCAGGGTAGGGGTCAAATGTTCACAGCATGGATTTCTATTTGTCTTTTTCATAGTAACAGTGTTTTCCAAGTTCCTATAGAGCAAAGAGTTTTCTCTAGAGTAGTGGTGACCATGTTTTTACAAGTTTTGGAATAATCCAACTTGATTCTATCCTGCAAGCTGGGAACTTGACTCTTACATTCAAGCTAAGAAGTATCTGGTCCTAATTACAGCTCTGTCTTCTTTATCTCTCTTAGGATCTGTGCCAGGCTTTGGTCACAAGACACAGCTCAGGCTCCTTTTCTAGCTAATCTGATTTCTTAGTGCTATCAGGTCTTCAAAGGCAGTCAGTGTGTCACTAAGACCTACAAATGTCCCCACTGTTCCTTACTTCTGCTCTCTCTGCACCCCTCCCCCCTTGTACCTAGAGCCCTTCTGTACATCACAACAACTCGACACCTTTCTTAACAATAGTAACTATTAATTTCCCACCCACAAATTCCTTCCTCCTCCTCCTCCCCTCCCCCTCTGCCTTCCTCATCTTCCTCCTCCTCATACTCCTTGATCTGGATCTTGGTCTTGATCTCTCTAAAATGTGAACAGGGGAAAAATTTAAGAGAAAAAAATATTAGCCAGAAAATTTCAATTATCTACAAAAGAGCCAAATTGAACACTGTATAACACAGTAATGTATTTCTCCATCACCTGAGGAAATGTTGGTGTTGAGGACAATAATTATAATGGCTTCCAGATCTTTGGGAAATCCTCAGAAGTGGGGCCAGCTGTGATTTCACAGTGTTTTGGCATTTATTGCTCCATTCTCTGAGATTATAGCTCTCTGTAACTTTGCTGTGGTTGAACCAAGAAAGAGAGTATACACAGATCTCTAAAGAAATGACGATTCTTGTGTGCAGTCTGTCCTGCCTCCTGAACCTGTGTTGATGTCCGTGGTCCTGCTACTTGCTGCAAAAGGTCATGTTGTGGTTCATGGTTCTGTTCCATCCAGGGATCATGCTGATTGATGTCCGTGGTCCATGTTGCCACTGAAGGCCAGACAGATGTCCATGGTCTGTGCTGCTGCCTGGAGCCATATTGATGTCCAAAAGCTATGCTGCCATGTTGATGTTGGTGGCCTATGCTGCTGGCAAGGACCATAATGGGGTCTGTCGTCCATGTTGCAGCCAAGGACCATGTTGATGTCCGTGGTGGTCTGTGCTGCTGGAGGCCATGTGGATATCTGTGGTCCATCCTGCAGGCAGAGACCATGGAAATGTCCATGGTCTATGCTGCCACCTGAAACCATGTTGAGGTCTGTGGGCTGTACTGCCACCTGGAGCCATACTGGTGTCCATGTCTGGTGTTGCCACCAGAAGCCATGATGCTGTTTGTGGCCTGTGCTGCCTCCAAGGCTATGATGGTACCCATGGGTCATGTAGCAGCAGAGGGCCACATTGCTGTCCATGGTCTGTACTGCCACCAGACAATGCTGAGTGAGGTTCATGGCATGTGCTGATGCAGGAGGCCATGTGGATGTCCATGGTCTGTGACATTGACAGAAGACATGTAGAAGTCATGATCTATGTTCCCACAATGGTTAAAGGCAAGGGAACTAGTTTAACAGTGATATTGATGACTGTAGACTCACAGTTGAGAAAGGGAGACATAGAAGGCTTCTGTGACAACCCCTACCCCCACCTCACCCCACCCTCACCCCGTTCCCAAAAAAGTAACAGCATAGACAGAAAGTCATTGAAGAGAACTCTTAAAAAGCATGAGAAGGATGCTGAAGTGTAGCTCTCCACAACTGATGGTTTCTGACAGTGATGTAGGTGGTAAAGGACTCAGTTATCTTTAAGGGGCTAGCCACTGAGAATGTGACCATACTCCAGTGAGTATATGAGCAACACAAATCGGACTTTTTTTTATTGTTTTTGTTGTTTGTTTGTTTTATTTTGGTTTTAGGGTTTTGTTTTTGTTTTTTCTTCTTTTTTTGAAGGAGGGGGAGATAACTAGGGGGATTTTGGGAGGACTAGGAAATGAGAGTGATCAGGGTGCATTATGTAAAGTTCTCAAATAATCAATAAAAATATTATGTCACAAAAAGAAAAAAGATTCTATGACAACATTTTTAAAAGTGTGTGTGTGTGTGTGTGTGTGTGTGTGTGTGAGAGAGAGAGAGAGAGAGAGAGAGAGAGAGTGTGTGTGTGTGTGTGTGTGTGTGTGTGTGTGTGTGTGTGTAAACACAAAGATGCCTGTGAGGCCAAAAGAAGGCATCAGATCCCAGAGCTGGAGTTCCAGATGTTTGTGGCCCATTTAACATGGGCTGAGAACCAAATTCCAGCAAGAACAGCATGCATGCTAACCACAGAGAAATCTCTCCAGTTCATCCAAGAAAACTTTTAAGAAAATTTAGGAGTGTGATGTCTTTTATAATGTAAAGTGATTTTTAATTAAATTTCTGAGAATTTCACATACAAGTACTATATTTACATCATCCACCCCCTCCCTTCTCCTTCCAACTCCTCTGTGGTCATCTCTCTTTCCTCTCACCACTGCCTCTCCTCAGCATCAGCCCACATCATCTATCACAAAGTGGATCTGCTCTGTGCAGGATGGATAAGGAAAGACTGAGATGGGAATAAATGTCCCCACAGGTCAGAAGACTAAAGGGTACCAACACATCTGCCCTGTGAGGCCCTAAGAATCCTGCAAAAGGAAACACATGGGCTCAGTCTAGGGCTTAGTTGGATGCCCTTATGAGATCCCAGTCTTGAAGTTATGGCTCTTCTAAAGCCAAAGGATGAAAGAAAATGAGACAATGTTGGTTTATTCCATCAATAATAAGAAGAATGGGGTCTGCTTTGCCAGCATTACATGCTAAGCTAGGAGAATGGGTTTTCCTTAGCTTTGATCTCAAGGAAGCTGTATAGTCTATTGTCATAGTTTGTTCACACTGGGCACTAAACAGTAGTGTCTGGGACTGTCTTCAAGGGAGTGACCAGGATGGAAATGGATGGGTGGCCCACTGGTTGGACCACCTGGGGATTTCCACTTGAATTGAATGACTGAAGCCTGAATGGAGAATGTTTCATCAGCTCCCCAGCCGACCACAGGAGTAGAAAAGGGATTTCAAGAGAGCTCTCCTTAGACTCCTTTGACCTCAAATCTGGAGGAAAGGTAAAGGTCCTTTCAGAAGGGCCTTAGCATCCCTGGATTTCACCTGGTGGATTCTCCGTGTTCCCTCCTCTTCTTCCTCACAGCTCAGTTAATGCTCCACCAACATCCCTGCCACCTGATTCTGTAAATTCAAACCATCTTTGGCCCCTAGTCTCTGTAACTGCTATCATCTTCATTCAGCCAATCACATAATTCTAGCTAATCACCTCTGGAATACTCCTTGACTCGGCTTCCCCCTTTGCCTATGTCTTACACATGTCCTGGGACATAGTCACCTCAAATCCAAAACCTGATTCTATAAACATGCGCTTCTGTTACCTGCTCACAGATGAAAATGCACTGATGTCATCCCATCACTCACCAGTAGGATCTGTCTTCTATATTTTCAGGTAACCTCTTTTTGTGTGTCAGCTCTAACTCTGGTCAATGGTTGGCTTTTCGTGGTCTAGCTCACACCAGCCTTCCCAGCCTTGCCTTCTCGTCTTTGCTATTTCATTCCTGCATACCTCCAACTACTCCCTCTGCAAATGCAGATACTGATTTCACTATACTGAACACTCAGCTCTTTTGATAAAGCCACTAGTCCCTACCATTTGAATACCCTTCCATCTCTTTCTGTCAAGGCACTCCCTCTTGGAAGCTTTGAGCTCTCACATTTGGAGCTGCTATAAATATTCCCTACCTCCCAGTAGGGAGATCCACTTCCAATAGATGTGGAGCTGGAACAAGATGGCACATGGAAACTTAGG
Organism: Onychomys torridus; assembly: GCF_903995425.1. Taxonomy (NCBI): domain Eukaryota; kingdom Metazoa; phylum Chordata; class Mammalia; order Rodentia; family Cricetidae; genus Onychomys; species Onychomys torridus. The sequence continues at coordinate 43,234,951 of NC_050455.1, forward strand.
GCTATTTCAGGGCTTCGGTCCCTTTTCTCCCATCACAGGTCAATCATGCACTGACATGGGTCTGGCATTCATATGAACATTGCAGCCAAGCACCCAACCTCTGTCCGCAATCTTTAAACTTCTGTCTCCAGCCAATCCACAGGCGTGGCAGAGGTGACATCATTAATATTATATGCTCTGGACAGCTGTGTCTAGGATGTCCAAGAGACTTCTGAAAATGTGAATGCAGGATATTCAGTGATGAACACCCCGAGTAGGCTGGAAACCACATGCTTTAGACAGGAGTTACCCTGCTGACCTCAAGACTTCTAATTAGACCAGATGGGCCCTCCAGTAGTACCTTGCTAGCTGGGGGCAGCTGGCCCGACTGGGGTGAGGGGAGTACCACTCTTGCCATGATTTTAAACTCCAAATGAAATGTACCTGCCAAGCTTAATCACCATATGTTAAGCAGCCCTTAGCATAGCATGTAGTAGCTGTTCAATAAATATTGGCTAAATAAATAAAATGCATTACAAATTTAGGGAGACAAATCAGGGATTCTAGAAGGATTGATAAAAATATGTTAAGTTCAGAAGACATTTATTGATCCCTCATGAGTGAGGCACTAATGGAAGACTCTAAGTGAGTTGTGGCCCTGCATTTGACAGGTTACAACAGCAAACGTGATGGTCTCTACCATCTACAACTACAGAAGCCCAGGGTGAGAGATACTTATGGGCATCCATTCCTTTTCTGAAAGCATTTTTAAACTCTTATAAATTATATATATATATATATATGTGTGTGTGTGTGTGTGTGTGTGTGTGTGTGTGTGTGTGTGTGTTTCGAGACAGGGTTTCTCTGTATGGCTTTGCACCTTTCCTGGAACTCACTTGGTAGCCCAGGCTGGCCTCGAACTCACAGAGATCTGCCTGGCTCTGCCTCCCAAGTGCTGGGGTTAATTAAAGGCGTGCGTCACCACCGCCTGGCTTATATTATATTTTTACAGGTGTATATGCACATATATGAATATAGGTGCCCTCAGAGTCAAAAGAGGATGTCAGACTGATGCCCTAGAACTGGAGACTTAGGTAGTCATGAGCCCTATGTGGGCCCTGGACATTGAACTTGGGTCCTCTGAGAGCATAGTATGGGCTCTTAAGTGCTCAGTCACCTCTGCAGTTCTTGACATGTATTTGTTAAAGGAAAACATTTGCACAAAGAGAGCAGTAAGAAGTTAAAATACCTTCATGGTAGGTGAGGAAGTTTGGTCCACAGTTTAACCACGGTGGCTAATGTATCCACATCAGACTTTCTAGAGACTGAGAAGCCTCTGTTTCAGGAGATCCTCCTGACCGCATCTCTGCCTGGTCAGCGTACAATGGAAAGACTTGCTTTCTCTATCCTTTCCACCCTGAGCAGGAAAAGCCTCCTTAAATAATTCTGTCTTCCTGGGCAACGTAGTGTCCAGGAAATGGTAACTGTGCAAACTGGAACACTGCAGGGAGAGGGTAGAGACTGATTGTGCATTGTGTTCCAACACAATGCTTATTACTATTCTTTGTACAAACCATTTGATTGACACAAACAGCGGAACACAAAGGTTGCAGGCTTGCCGGCAACTGTTTACAGAAGAGTGACACATTTAATGTTCCTGGAATCACAATTGCCCATTTCTAGAACTGCACAATTTCACCATGGTTTGCTGTGTGTTTTGTTTTTTTTTTCTTGATATCTTTTTTGGTAAGCATGTCCCCTGACCTTCAGGTCCTCCCTAGCTGGCTCCATTTGATTACAATTGTTTGTCTTCATTCCAGGACTTCACCCGTAATTTAGTGTATTCAAGAGAAAGCTTGGGGAGTGTTTTAACTCAACATGCCATTGCTTTTATGTTCTAATCAGAGATCATGTCTGTGCCAGGCTTTTTCTTTCAGGCCACCAACCAGCTCCCAGATCATGACACGGTAACTTCTTAGTTATGAATGCTCTGCCTTACCTTAGCTCCTATTCTAATCTGTTTCTCTTTATCCACATTTTGCCTTGGGACTTTTTACCTTTCTTTCTGTATATCTTACTTTCCTGCTGCCTTTATGGCCGGCTGGCTGGCAGCTGCCTGGCTTCTGGTCCAGGGTGGGTCCTCCTCTTTCTCCTCATTCTCTTCCTTGTCTCTTTTGAGCCTAGATTTCTCCTTCTACTTATTGTCTCTGCCTGTCAGCCACATCTATCTCTCTTCTGCCCAGCTATTGGCCTTTCAGCTGTTTATTAGACCAATCAGGTGCCTTAGGCAAGCACATCTTTACATAATTAAACAAACGCAACATAAACAAATGTAACACATCTTTACACATTAAATAGCCCACAGCACGCATCCTGTCAACTGTGCACATATCTAAGGCTTTGATTCGGTGACTTGAGTAAATGGTTAGACTTTGACTCCTTCTTGATGCAAGCCCCGTATTAAAGGTATTATTTGACTAGTACCCAAAGACTTTAAGTCTCCCTCTATCTTCCCCCATTTCTGTTATAAAAGTTCTAGCTTAGCTAGCATCAAAAGCCTTCCAAGTGATTTAAATCAGTGGTTCTCAACCTTCCTAATGCTGTGGCACTTAAATACAGTTCCTCATGTGTGGTGACCCCCCCCATCACAAAATTATTTTGTTGCTGCTTCATAACTGTAATTTTGATGATATTATGAATTATAAAATAAATATCTGATAGGCAGGATATCTGATCTGCTATCCCTCAAATGAGTCATGACCCACAGGTTGAGAACACTAGTTTAAACTGTCCTATTACTAGAAATAGATGGAATGAAGTTTGGAAATCTTTTGCTCTAGAGAGCCTTGAGCAGATAGCCAGCTAACTTCTAAAGGGTCATGGGATTTGCTGCTCATGGGGGTTTTGTTTGTTTGTTGTTTGTTTGTTTGTTTATCCTTTCTTTGTCAGGATATCAATACCCCATCCACCTTACTCTCTTAGCTTCCCATTGTTTCTTTCAAGTATCTAGGCTCACTGCATTTGCTGAAGCAAAGAACAGTTGCTGAAGCAAACAGTGAAGTGAAGGGAAGTCTCTGTCTCTGCCATCACAAAAGACAGATACAGTCTACTGACTGATTTTAAAGATGATGGTGTTGATTCACATTACCAGAAGCTCAAGAGCAAGATCCAGTGACCCTATCAGCTGGAGCTTTTAAATTAGCTGGAGTTCTAAATCTCTTCCTGATAGGACCCATATCGTAAAGATCTACAGCACCTCCCCAAAACACAACCACGGATACCTAAGCATTGTTTATGCTCATTGGCCTGAGGCCTGCAACCCCTGGGAAAAGCCCTGCAGACAGTCCAGTTACCATCTGTGAGCAATGGTATGCTCCAAGAAGCCATGACATTTTCTTCTTATATTCCTCCAGTATGTCCCAGGGGAGACTCTGGAAGAGCACATCTCTGTGACAATGATGTCAATCTGGCCCCAGATTCTGTTGATCCTAATAATCTAACAATATTTTCAGTTAACCCCAACACTCATGAACTTTCAAAAGACCAGGGCACAAATTCTTCATAGGAAGCTGAGGTCATAGCTAGCTGCAGTTAACTTGATACACCAGGGAAGAAGAAACCTACAACATGAAACTCTGTCACATTGACCTGTGCTTATATCTGTGGATGTTTTCTTGATTGCTAATTGATATAAGAGGACCCAGCCCACTGCTACCATCCCAAGGCAGGAAGGCCTAGGCTGTATAACAATGCTAGCTGAACATGAACCTGGAAGCAAGCCAGTAGGCAGTACTCCCCCCATGGCTCTGCTTCAGTTCCTGCCTCTGGGTTCCTGCCTTGAGCTCCTGCCCTGGCTTCTCTTGATGATAAACTGTAACTTATTAGCCAAACAAACTGTTTCCTCTGCAGAGTTGGTTTTGATCAGTGCTTTACCACAGCAACAGAGAAACCAACCAGGATAACTGGTAACATGGAAAGATTAAGCTCTTACAACTTTATATGGATCCAACTGAGTTCAAACATCCTCAAGCCCCTCTGTCATTAACCCCTGAGCCTGACTTTAGTAAGCCACACTATCAGATGAGAATTTGTAAGACAACCAGAAATACAGGTGATCATCTCAATTCAACCCAACCAAGCTTCATAGGAACTAGCATATATATTCAAGGAGTCATCAAGACCCAACCAGTAAGCCATCTTGTCTTCTTGGCAGCCAACCTCTGCTGTCCCATTTTGGAGCTCTATGTGGGTGGCTAACTATCCCTGTAGGTGGGGCTCTGGATGCTTTTCTCATTTGGTCAAGAACTAACTCTGACTCTCTGGAGTTGGAGACACTCAAGTGACAGGGCTGATTGGTCAGCTCATGTTGAAGCGCTGAACTGAGCTCAGAAACCACATCCCTCCAAGGCTATATAGATCAGCCCATTGGAGAGCTCACCAGGAACTGGACAGGTTCAGTGCTTCCAAAAGCATGGTGGGCCTTGTGTTTACTCTGTGTCTTAATACTGAGGGGTAGGGAACCAGTAGATGCTCCACAGAGAAGATCAGGATAACTGCTAGGGTAAACTTTACAAAATGATGCTGGTGATTTGCTTTCAGTCTCTGGAAATCCAGCACCAAGGGAGAAGCAAACCAGCCAGTGTCCCAGACCTCCTGAATGAGCTAGTGCTGGAATCTGGTTCTCTTCACAAACGAGTAACCTTCAAAATATAAGTACAGATTAAGAGGCATGCATGCAACGTTCCGGATTTGCCACAATCCTAACACCATTTTATGCTGATGTGGCCAGAGAGAAACACAGCGTATTAACCTTGCAGCAGGCACCGCAGCTGAAAAGATTACTTTATCTCAGATGCAACAGCATGTTGAGGGAACATAAGGCCAGCACTCCTAACTCAACAGTTCTTCAACCACCTGAAGCCCAGCCAGCAATCTCTCTCCCACAGAATGGGAAGAATATGTAGAGTACAGCTGGCCCTTAAGCCCAAACTTCTTAATGTCTGTGCCAGCATCCTCGGTGGGATGTGTTGCATGCTTGAGGCCTTTAGACTTTGCAAAACATCTCCTTATACAGTGCTATCTTGAATTGCTTTTCCTGTGATGGTAAAAATTAAGTGATGGTAAAATAGAAGTCTGTGATTATGCCCAAGGATATGAACTTGAACTACTCAAGATGCTATACAGGCATTTCTGCTGTAACTTCATGAACACACACTTGTATTTTGCCAAAGTACATGCAGGACTTTGAAACTGTAAGCTCACCATCACCCCTGACAAAAGAAATAAAAGCCAAAAACCCTGTTTCTTTTCTCAGTAGCCTTGGTCATGGTATCTTCACATCAATAGACAAGTAACTAAGACATCATCTGTTCCTAACACTGAGAAAGCCATTGTAATGGTAGCTTCAGTTTTCCTCTTGGGTTCTTGGTGTATGACCAAATGTTTCTCTTTAATTGTGATGAAACTTGCTCCTGATTACTTCAAAGCATCCGTGTGCCAGGGAGAATCTTGTACAAATCACACGACTTCTGCATTCTCCTGACTGCTCCCCAGTTATGAATGGTAAGGCTGGTACAGTCACATTAAATAAAGCATTCATCCTAGCAGGAGGGGCTGCAGGCCTGCTGTTGTTCTGTTCGAGGACAGAGGAGGCCATTAGAACACCACTGCTCTTCTGGCATAATGGATTTCTACTACTGCATAGAAGCAGAACCCTGCACTTTAGACATAGTAAGACATAGCAAAAAGAGTATTTAAGAGCAGGAAGGTTCACCCAGATTTTCTGAGAGTTGAGTCTGGCACCACTGAGCTGACTTATTGCACCGAAGCAAATGCCCAATTGAACAAGACAGTAGGATGGGTTATCCCTCTGTGGGTCCTGTTAGACTGTGTGTTAAGACTCTTTAATGAGAACTAGAACAGAAGGTCTACTGGGTAAGCAAGCAGAGGTGCAGCTCAAACCAATCAAAACAAGATGAATGAATGAACATACCTAGAGGATTCTTTTCTCTAAAAAAAAAAAAAGAAAAGAAAGAAAAAGAGAAAGAAAGAAAGAAAGAAAACGTGGCAGAGAAAAGTGGGAGAAGACTGAGAATCATCTGAATTCTATCAGGGACCTAAGCACTAATGACGAGGTATGATGAGGACTTTTACATTCACACCATGAACTTGACATTGTGTAATGCTGTCTCTTTCTCTCACAAAACCGGTTCCAGGACCCCCACAGTACACACCCCATAATGCTACTTACTACCCTCAGCCCACAGGTGAAGGGAGGTCACCCACTGAGGATTGTTGGTGTAGGTGCTAGCTCAGTACCAAGGAGAGTTCCTAGCCAACCGTGGACTTGGGCAAGGAGTGTGCGTCCTTGCTGGTCACCAAAGGAAAACGAGTCCACACGCTGCTTCCCTCGGCTCTTAGAGTGTGTGCTCCGGGTGGAATTCAACCACCTATGATGCTTCTGCTTCTGGTCAGCCTGGCCTACCTCAAAATGTCAAGCCCCTGCTCCAGAATGGTTTCCAGAGTCAAGCTCAAGTACAAAGGGGGAGAATTCAAATACAATAACAATGAATCTGTAAGTGTACCAGTAAAAAATGGGATCAATGGTGTCCCACAGATGTCCTGTTTATAACTCTGTGTGTGTGTGTGTGTGTGTGTGTGTGTGTAAAACGTGTGTGTAAAACGTGTGTGTGAAGTCAGTTCTCCATTTCAGGAACACCATTTTATGGAGACAAAAAACTACTATCTCCCCCAAAATTCTGAAATTGAGATTTTACTAAATATTCGTCAAGTGGAATTTCCCTCAGTTGAAACATGAACACTGAAATTCAACAAAAGCCGGTCCACATTGGGTTGCATCTTAGATGTGTCTGTTTTTATCCTTTTTTACTTCCCCTCCCCAAGATCGGCCTCTCTTGAAAGAAAGTGAAGTAACAAGAAGAGCATGAGGGAAAAAAAAAATGAGCCATGACTCACATGGCCTTTTTTTCTTCTTCTTCTTCTTTTATTGCAAAAGAATAATCTGGAACAGGGAATACTTTTGTGAGGTAAACCATCCTCTAAGAGGACTGCACATTGTGTGAGCAATATTGATTTTTCTTCCTAAGTCATTTCAGAGATACAATCTTGAGCCGAGTGACCATCGATAGTAAATGATTTCCAGCCAGACACTCAATCGTCCGGCCTGCTTCTCTTAAAGGTTTAGCGTTTCTGGGGAAAATACATACAGGGATTTGGAGGCAGTGGTGGTGTGATAGGAGACCTAAACTTCAGGAGATTGTTTTACTTATTATAATAAATGTTATACCTTGTATTATAGAGGTGAGAAAGAAAAGGGAACAATGTTTCCTGCTATGTCTTTTTATATGTTTTTATTCAGTTCTTCAGAAATTGCATTAAGTAACTAAATCTGTTGCTTCCTCAACCCTAAACCTAAAGGGATAGCAGTAAATCATCTAGGATCAGATTTCTCATGTCAAAGAGCACGTGAGATGATACAGGTGGCAATGTCTCAAGTAGCAGTAATGCCACCCCCCAAAGGGCAGTGACATCGTGTTCGATGGACAATAGGGTCGATGGAACAGCATTTCCCATTCCTAGTGAGCGCCCCTGAAGCACTAACTCAGCCCACACTCAGCATTAAAGTTCTTTGAGTTTTACAAAACACCTCGGATTTGATCACCAAATCCGAAATCTCTTATGCGTGTGTGTGTTCACCTGTGTGCATGTTTGTGGCTGAGTGTGTATGTGAATGATGTATATGCATGTGTGTGTGATATGTGTGTGTGTGTGTAGACTAGGTCATTTCATCAGGTCACTTTCTCGGTCATTTTTACTTACTTTCCTTTTGAGATGAAGTCTCTGACTGAACGAGGAGCTTACTGATTCAGCTAGGCTGACTACCCAGTGAGCTCCAGCAATCCTCTTGTCTTTGCTTCCCCAATGCTGAGATTACAGATGTGCACAGCTGCACCTGGCTTTTTTTCTTTTTTTAAATATGAGTGCTGGGGATCAGGCCTAAGGTCGGCATGCTTGTACAGCAAGGGCTTCGCTTACTGAATCATTCCCCATCCCCTCCCCTAAATTCAAGTCTTCACACAGCTCTTAGGAACACAGCCCTAAGAGTTCAAACTCATTGAGATTCCATTTATAATTTCCCAAGCACACATTGTCTTCGGGATGCCTGAGGGCCAGAAGGACTCTGGCTGGGCTAAGACAAGCTCTCAGAAAATTAGAGTGCCAGTGAACTACATTAGACCAAGCTGATGAAAGTGAGCGGTTACCGGAGATAAAACGAGGGACACTATGGGGAGTCGAACCTCAGGTTCCAGCAGGTTCTCCCAAGAGAGTTTGTGCAAAGACCAGCAGCTGAGTGCTTTGTCAAAGCAGCAGAAGTTTGGCAGGAAGGGGAAAGAACAAGACACACCTCCAGTGTTTGACAAGCCCATGGTGCTAAGCTTTTATCACCTGTATAGAAAGCATTTCCACAGGTTCATGGGCTCATAAATTTGGCCAGCCAGGTGGCTAGGTTTTATCTTTGTTTACTGAAAGGCAAGTCTTCTCACCAAGTAGACATTCATTAGATTTGCGTGTTCCAAACAACCTATCGTCTGATATCGAGCTGATGAGTTTAAATTCCCACTAACTTCACTATAATTGCATCTCTAATTATAATGAGACTGGAAGACTTGGGAAATTATTGCGGCTCCATCAGCTCACGAAAGCTTTAACCTCCCAGGTCTTAATGATGGGAATCTGCGCACCCCCACCCACCCACCCCCAAAAAAGACTCACTGAAAAGAAGAGGGAGGTAGAAACAATGAAAGGAGGTAAGTTTCTAAACCCAAAGATTGGCTTGTTTGGAGGACTATTTCTTATCTTAAGAGAACCGAGAAGAGGCTGTACAATTTACTTTAAGATGGGTGGCTTACAGGCTGACAAAGTACTTGCCTGTGCTGACAGGTACAGAGAGAGGTGCTCAGAGACGGATCAATATGCTACCTTCTGCTCCCACTGGTGGCAATTGTCATATAATAGCCTGTCACAGGCCTCCATTCCACACTAGTTTCTCACCTTTGAACTATAGCCCCCAAGTTTTACTTGTAAACAATAAGATGCCTTTCCAATCTTCTCACTCCTATCTCCAACCTCCTGAAACCGAATCTGCTTCCACTTATCCTAGAGCCAAGAACTCAGACTCCAGAAGGAGTAAAGTCAGGGTAGAGCCTGGAACCCACCTTTGAGCTGAGCTTCAAGCACTGAGAACCACAGGTGGGTGAAAGGACCTGGGAAGCATCCTCAGCCGACAGCCCCGTAACTACCCTTGGACCCCATCACCGGAACCAGGCCTCACCACTTCCTTGTCTCTTCCTAAGTCAACGCCTATGGCTGAAGGTGGTACTACCATTCAAACAGTAAGTTTCCCAGAGTTCGGGCCTGGTATTTCTCTTAAATTGCCTAAGGGACCCCAGGAGCAAATGTTACCCCACAAGGTCCTTCATCTTGTTCTAATGTGAACCAGGAGCAGATCTTTCAGTCCCCTGGGTAACATTCCTGTTTATTCCTTTGTATATCATTTGGAACCATTAATCACTCGAACAGCCGCTGCTTCTCATAGGAGATGTGGGGACATGATAGTGTTTTATGTGAGTAATTAATCCTGTGGCAGATGTGGAGTTTCCAAGACTACGACCATTAGTGAATAGACAGGCTTCTGAACGCACACTCCAGTACTGGTTAGTAATGATTTAAATATGCTAATACTATGTTGTTCATGAACAAGAAACATTTGGGCCTGAAATTTTATGGAAGTGCTTTTATTTGCGTGGGTTTTTTAGAGAAAACTGATGGTAGGTTTTGCATATTCTTAACGTTACTGTAAACAGTGTCCAGTTAACATGCCGGCTCGAAGGACACCATTCATCTGTTCTACCTCTCTTTCTAGTAGCCAACATTCTGTAAGGGGGGAAAAACAGTTCAGATGAAGCAAATTGCCATTTGGGGAAGGTTTTTTTGTTGTTGTTGTTCGTTTTTCCTAATAATGTGGGTTTTAGTCTTAAAAATTGCAAAAGAAAAGAAAAATAAAAAGAGATATCGAAAGAAATGAAAAAACATTGGGTTCATTTATTTAAAAGATTTCCCCGAACGTGCAAAGCTGGCCTATGACCCAGCCTGGCCTTGCCTGGCTGGGATGGGGTAACGCTATCTCTGAGTGACAACCATTCTATTTATCCAGCATTGACACTGTCTAGTCAGAAACTTGCTTTTTTTTTTTTTTTCCTTTCTCCCTGTTGGCTTCTGTTGGGTAATAATCCCCCAGATAGTCCAAGTACCTTCTGTCTGCCTTTCTTCTTGTCACATTTGCTCTTTAAATATGTTCTAGTATAATAATAAATTGCTACCCACGGTAAGCGTGCTTCGTCATAATTCCGCTTCATCCTGAATTTGTAAGACGGCCGCAGCTCTGACAGGCAGTCTGGAAAGCTAAGAGCAACAGCAGCCTGGCTGCCGGAGCTCATTCAAGGTCAAACTCTCAGCTACGGAGGATAAAAAGCTGCCTGTTGCAGAGTCTTGTTTCTTATTTTGACACTTGCTGTTTTGTGTTTAACTTGTTAGGAGGAAAGGGCCTCGTCTACTAGAAAGACATTGTAATCAACATTTTTTTAAAATACCTCAATATAACAAATTGGGTGACATTTTCTTTGGAGTGCTTGTTGAGGCAAAGTCGGGAGAAGGGAATTAGCAAAAAACCAAGGGACTTGAGCTAGAGTGGGCTTCTCCCCACCGACCCTGCAGATAGACTCTCCTTCACTCCAATTTATCCCTCCACGAGGGTGGGTGTGCTTGGCTCATTTTGTTCAGATAGCGTCGCTACCTTTCATGAACAAAATTCTGTCAGGAATACCACCCAGGCCCACCATGACCAGGCTTCAGACACAACACAGATGCGATAGTCAGGAGAGGTCAGAGGCCAGGCTCTTTCCAGAAGGTACCTGTTTTCGGCAGGTACCTGGAAGGTTCCCCCCCCCCCCATTTCCTTTGTTTCCTGGCTCAGGGGAAGGGTATTAACATTTGATTAGTGTCCATGAGGACATCCATGTCCCCAGCACTCTCTTCATTTAATGCTCCGAGCAACCTTAGGAGACCAGAGCTGTTTTCTCCATTACAGATGAGCCACAGCGTGGGTAATTAAGTTACCGCAGGCCCAGAGTTTCAAATCCAGTTTCGTCTGGCTCCAAATTCAGCTTTCATTAGTTCCTCTTCTCATCTTCCCAATACCAATCATATTCTCTTGAAATTATTACTGAAAGTAAAGTAGGGTAAAATTACGTCTGCTTTGGAGAAAGCCAAAATTTAGCTAACCATTTTAAAATGTGTTCTTTATATTATCTGAAGACATTTTCCCATGACAGGATGTTTGCTAAGTAGAAACAACAAAAATCTAAATTTACATGGTAACTCCTATTGAAATTGAAAAAAAAAAAAAAAACAGAATAAATAAAACCTACAGCTGACTCGAAGCCAGCAAGATGGCTCAGCCAGTGAAGGTACTGGCTATGAAGGCTGGCGACCTGAGTTTTAGTTTAGTCCCATCCGCATAGCGGATGGAGAGACCTGACTCCCACAAATTCTCATGTGACCTCTAGACATGTACCATGCATGGCGTGAGTACAGCCACGCCCACAGAGAATAAATGAGGGAAAGCAGTAAAGCCTGAAAAAGCAAACCTCAGCAGACTTCAAAGTTCGGCTAGCTGTTCTCTTGATTTGAAGAACGCTTCTTTTGAACAAAGTCAGGCATCAGTTTGATGAGACAGTAGAATGCCCTACCCATACAGTTAGAAATCTTATGATCAAATTCACCAGTTTCAGAGCCCATCCACTGTACGAGTACTTCACAGGTTAACTATAGGTATGCCTCAAAGACTGAATGTTGCTCCACGGCACACATCTAACGGAAGACGCTACCAGGTGGTGGGTCAGAATCACCTTAGAGTGGTGGTTCTCAACCCTCCTCATGCAGCAGTCCTTTACTACAGTTCCTCATGGGGTGGTGACCCCCAACCACAAAACCATTCTGTTGCTACTTCATAATGATAATTTTGCTACTGCTATGAATCATCATATAAATATCTGGAATGCAGGGTATCTGATATGCAACCCCTGTGAAAGGGTCTTTCAACAGACACCCAAAGGGGTTGCAACCCACAGCTTGAGAAGCACTGCCTTAGACACTCTACATCAGTGCGTGTTGTTATAGCTTTCACCCCTCATATAGTTATTATGTGCTGTGCACAGAGTTTTGTGAGGGCTATAACAGCTTCCTTTACTGGTCTACAAAGGCAAATGTCTTCGGGGTTCAGTGCTGTGAGCAGTGGGAAATTCATAATCGTGACCCCAGATAAGGTCTGTGGAATCTTTTGTCTATTCTTTCTTTGGAAAACTCATATTTCAAGCTGGGTATAGTGGCACTCACCTTTAATTCCAGCACTTGGGAGGAAGGGGTAGATGGAGCTCTGTGAGTTTGAGGCCAGCCAGGGCTACAAAGTGAGTTCCAGGACAGCCAGGACTGTTGCATAGAAAAAAAAAAAAAAAACTATCTCAAACCCTCCCCCCAAAAGAAAAGAAAAGAAAAACTCCTCATATTTCTTCAATATATAACTTCACTGATTCAACAAACTATTACCTCACTCCCATGGTGTGCTAGGCAATATACAAAGGACAGTAATGAAGAAACTGAGAAGGCTGGGCAGGCAAATGGCTGAGCAAGTTTAGGGATTTCCTTACATGTACCAGGACCTGAGGTGGATTCCAAAATCTCATGTTAGAAAAACAAAAACAAATACTGCCCAGCATAGTGGCTGGCATATGGTGTAATCTCAGTGGTGGGTATGGAGAGACAGGATGCTTTCTAGGGTTCACCCACCAGTTAGCCAAGTCAGCCTTCTTACCAAGGTGCAGGCCAAGGAGAGACACTGCCTCAAAAATAATAAGGTGGATGGCACCTGAGGTTATCCTCTAAACTTTATATACAGATCTGCACATGCACAGTTTTGTATACATGAAATCACACATACACACACATAATTACGGTGGCTCACCCTGTAATTCCAGAATTCAAGAGTCTGAAGCAGGAAGGTGGATGATCACTCTGCGTTCCAAGTTAGTCTGGACAGAGTGAGACCCAGTCTCCCAAAATAAAACCAACAAGCAAAAATAACCCAACACAATACTTATTCTTTACAGCTCACATTCCATATCAGAAAGATATAGAATCATTTTATTTTGGGCTTTTGTGGCTCATATAGTCTCCAATGCCAAATTTTAGCACTGTAAACCAAAAGCAGCCACAGAAAGTAAATGAATGACCATGCTGCTTTCTAATAAAAAGGATATTTACAGAAATAGGTAGTAGAACAGACTTAGCTGCAGCCCATAGTTTTCAGATCCTGGCTCTATTAGACTCCAGGTTGTTACAGGTCATGCTTTTTATTGTATATGTTGTTCAAGAAAACCTAATGTGTGTGTGTGTGTGTGTGTGTGTGTGTGTGTGTAATATTAGTTTAAGATATGTTACATTTGTTGATGACGTAGAATATTTGTTTAATGATGCAAAGATGTGTTGCATTCTTTTATGTTGCATTTGTTTAACTTTGTAAAGCTGTGTCATTTTGCCTAAAACACCTGATTGGTCTAATAAAGAGCTGAATGGCCAATAGCTGGGCAGGATAAAGAAATAGATGGGGCTGGCATGCAGAGAGAACAAATAGAAGAAGAGAAAAGAGAGAGGAGCAAGAAAAGGAGGAGAGGAGGACACCAGGGGCCAGCCACCTAGACACATAACCAGCCATGGAATAAGAGGGAAAGAAAGGTATATAGAATAGAGAAAAGTAAAAGCCCAGAGGCAAAAGGTAGATGGGATACTTAAATAAGAAAAGCTGGCTAGAAATAAGCCAAGCTAAGGCCAGGAATAAGCCTCCATGTATTTATTTGGGAACTAGGTGGTAGGCCCCCAAAGAGCAAAGAATAAAATAAAAACCAACTACATGTGTGTATATTTATATATGTTGGTTTTATGAGATAAGGTTTCCCTGTGTTGCCCGGACTGTCCTGAAACTCACTCTGTAGACCAGACTGGTCTCGAACTCAAAGAGATCTACCTGCCTCTGCCTTCCAAGTGCTGGGTTTTAAGGCATGTGCCACCACCACTTGGCTGATATCTAAGGTATTTTTAGTTAAAACTGTTTCTTTTAATGCAATTGTAAACTCACAGGAAATTAGTAGAAATAATACAGGAAAAGTATGTGCATCTTTCTCTGAAATGATTATGTCTTCAAAAACTGGAGCAAAGTATCACAAGTGAGATTTAATCTGTCAGCACAGGAGTCCTGCATATTGCCCTTGTTTTGACATACCCACTTCCCTCATAACCTCCACACCTCTCTTAGCCCCTGGTGACCTGCTCTCCATTACAACCATTTCTTATTCATCTTTAGAGCTTCAATGAGCAAGCATAATATTCCTTTTGGATGATAATTGTTATTAAGACAACACAGAGAGCCAGGCGGTGGTGGTGCCCACCTTTAATCCCAGTACTAGCAAAGCAGAGCCAGGGGGATCTCTATGAGTTTGAGGCCAGCCTGGTCTATAGAGCGAGATCTAGGACAGGCACCAAAACAACACAGAAAAACCCTATCTCAAAAAAAAAAAAAAAAAAAAAAAAAAGACAACACAGAGAGTCACAGCTTACTCTGCAGTTAGATTTTAAACCTATAAAGATTAAAAAATTAATAACATAAATTAAATTTATCCTTAACTCTAGCTGGAAGGTTATATTATTTACAAACTGTATGGCCTATGGCAGGCTTCTTGCTAGCTAGCTCTTTCATCTTAAATTAATCCGTTTCTATTAATCTATGTATAGTCATGTGTTCCATGGCTTTACCTGCGTCCCATGACATGTTGCTCCTTGGACAGCAGTTTGGCATCTCCCCTTACTCTCCTTTCTTCCTTCACTGTCTCTCCTGGATTTCCCCACCTGCCCTGCCATCAGCCAATGCAGCTTTTTTATCAACCAATCAGAGCAACACCTACTCAAAATGTACAGAAAGTCATCCCACAGCACTTAATAATCCTTAAAAGAAAAATAACTGCTTTGGAGATACACGCACTAAGTCACTGTAAATAAGCTGAGCTGGCAGTGCCTTCCATGGTAGGCCAGATGACTTTATCTCTGTCCCAGCATCCGCAGCAGGCACTGACTGATATTTAAGTTACATGTCTTCGATAATCACTATAACTGAATCCAATACTTGGGGAAAAAATAAGCGTATGAAAGCTGGCATGGTGATGCATGACCATAACCCCGGGTCTTGGGAGCTGAGAGAAGCAGATCTGAAGTTCAAGGCCTATCTGGAATGCATAGCAAGACCTACACAAAGATCCTGTCTTTCAAAAGTGTGTGTGCCAAGGTAGTGGGTAGGGGATAGGTGTGGGTGGGAGGCAACAACATTAACAACAAAGTTACCCAAAACCAGAATTTCCGCTTCCTGTTCCCAGTGACTGCCACATTTGATCACTCATTGAGCTGAATGTGCTTTTCTGTCCCCCAGTGTCTTTTTCTTTTTTTTTTCCCCCCGTGGTTTAATGCAAGCTGCATCTTGCTTCCCAGTACATATGGAATTCCTCCCTCGTCACTGGAGCATTTACAGCACACTTCACGGTTTGGGTTGAGCTCGGCTAACTCACTAAAAATAACCAAGTTACTGCCTACTTCTGGGCGGGTTCTCTCTATCCAGTCTGACTTCAGCCAGCTGGCATCTGACAACTCTATCTTTATCAGAGAAAATAAAAATAAAAACACTTTCTTTCCTCCTTTCAGCTGACATTATCCCACTTTGGTGTTGTAAGTTCGGACGTAGCACTTGAAGGATCTTATCTAAAATGGGGTTTTCTGTGTACATTAAGAAGACAAATTGGCTTCAATTTTTTTTCCTTTGAATCTTTCCCACAGTGTAGAATGCAAACATCGACTGGAAGAATTGATTCTGATACTAAGAATTTTGTTGTCTTTTGATTTTCAAAGGCCTTGCTTAATGTCAAACAAATCTGTAGAGAGGGCAGAAGAGAGAAAATGGTACACATTATTCTCGGGAGCTCTACAGTATAGCAAATACACCTACAATAGGAAATGCTCCCGACAAAGAGCAGGGACCTCAGAAGCTTGCTTTACTATTGCTTCCAGAAAATTATCTGAAATACCCAAATGCCTTCTACCTTTTTCCATCCATGTGTATTCTAAGTAATTTCCTAGTCCGAGTGGAGGTGTGTGACAGAAAAGCTGTGTGAGCCGTCCAGAATGTTCCCTCCAATTTCTGCAGTAAACTGTATCCTTCATATCAGTCACTCTTAACATGAAAGGGACTTCATTTCACTTCTGCCCAGCTGCACACTCGTGGACTGTTATGAAATTGAAGCTTATATTCCATTCAGGAGCCTGATCCCCTGAGCCAGGCTGTGAGAGTGAGGACCCCTCCCTTCTTCCCTTCCTCCTAGCTTTTGAATACCATAAGGTCTTAGCTCCATTTCAGCACACTCACCTGGTTGCCTTCTAAGATAATTTCTATTGCCCCACTTCAGCTGTCCAAGCAGATAGCAAACTCTCAGGGGCTTCATTCTGGATAGCATGTGTCAGAAACCCTGGTGTACAGCAGGTGCTCAGAAAGTGCATTTGAGAATAAAGGCCTTGAGAAATATGCTTATGGCTGTGAGCAAAGAAAGTCTGAGACATCAGCCTTTGGCAACACACAGGACTGGATATTCACCAATCAGGACAAGCAGAGGTAGCAACTTTTTAATACAGGATTGTAGATGTAACCGTCTTATTAAAACAGAAACACAGAGCCTAATGCAGAGTTGAGACCCCCAAGAGGTCAGAGCAATAGCTAAGACCTAAAAACCCTTTCTTACCCTTCACTGCTGCTGCTATCCTTCTCCTCTGCAAGAGAGCTACTTCCTGTGTCTCTGTCTTTTTATTGGCTTTCTGTTCTGCCTTCTCATTGGTTGTAAACCCAGCCACATGACCTCCTCATCACTGCCTGTCTGTACAGACCTCCAGGTCTTCTGTGGTTGGTATTGAGATTAAAGGTGTGTGTCTCCATGCTGGCTGTATCCTTGAACACACAGAGATCTGCCTAGCTCTGCCTCCCAAGTGCTGGGATTAAAGCCGTGCACCACCACCGCCCAGCTTCTGCTATGGCTTGCTCTGACCCCAAGGCAACTTTATTAATATACAAATAAAATCACATTTCAGTATAAATAGAATACCACCATACAGGATGAGGAATGTGGGAAAGGGGGATTCTGGTAAGGGAAAGAGATAATAGGAAAGAGATTGAGATGAAGCAAAATCGAGAGAAAAATAGCAACATTAATTCTGAGGTTAAACTGAGGGTATAAGAGTGGGGTGTGTCTCAGTGGTACAGTGCCTATCTGGCATGTATAAATCCCAGGATCCAATCTGTGGCATCCCTAACACTAATTCCAGGGGTAAACTACAGCTCTGGTGCAGGGCTTGGGGGGCTAAATCTTGTGACTGCTGCCAGTTGGAGAACTGAGTCTGGAAAATGCCCTCTAGCTAGCCTGGATCCTCCTAAGAGTCAGGAGTCTTGAGTCAGTAGTCCTTGACCCCAAGACTGGAGAGAAGCAACCTCAAAGAATGGCCACCACAGGCTCACCTCATTCCTGGATGTTCAGCTGAACCCAGGTGATGCTCACAACATCGAGAAGTCACCAAGCATGCAAGAAACATTCTCAGAGCATTCAACAGAAACATGAACATGGACTTTTAGGATCACTGTGATTTCAATATCAGGCCTTAAAAGCTGTGATTGTGACAAGGTGTGGTAGCAAATCTGCAATCCCCACACATGGGAGATGGAGTCAAGAGGTTTGGGATTCTCCAGAAGTGTGTTAGAACAGAAAAGAACATTTCTTGTCCTGTGTGTTTTGCATGCCACTCCCAGAAGGACAGATTAGATCCTTCTATGAACTCAGAGAGGAAACTACATGGAGAGATTCCCCCATGGCCCTGGAGACGGGTCTAGACTCCTTGGAGGGTTTCTGAGTATATCCTACAAATCCTTACGAAAGATAATAAACAACCCCTTCTTATTTGTTAGGCAAAAGTTAGAAAATTCAGTGATGCCAAGTGTTGTGCATAATGCAGAAAAATAAGAATCCTCCTATATTGGCTAGAAAGATTTCATTTTGGAACAAACTGCTTGGCAAGACCTTCTAAAGTTAAGGATGTACCCCCCTACAAGCCATTAATTCTTCCACAAGAAATCCATCGTAGACATACTCACACTTGATGCCATGTAAACTATACAAAGATGTTTGTATAGTACTTTTGTTAGTAATGTAAGAAGTCTTCAGTATAAATATGCAAAAAAAAAAGTTGGAGAATAGCATAAGGCAGCCAAAATCGACAGATTATGTCAATAGATGTCAGCACAGATAAATATGAAGTACATCTTATATTTAAGAAATAAATTAAAGAATGTGTCCAGTATTATGCCATTTGGTAACATTTAAATAGTAATATGTAGACTAGATCTTGTTTGGAACATGTAAGTGTGGTTAAAAAAAAAAAATACACAGCAGAAATTTACCTGGTCTATTCAATGGGTTGATGTAGGATGCCAGATGTAAGAAATCAGAATTAGCAGTGGCTTACATGCATTAGAATTTTATTTTTGTTTGCTGAATAAAGATATTCATGTAGATATAAATAAGATGTGATATGTGTATATGTGTATGAGGTGTGATATTTATACATGAATATAAGGTGTGATATATGAATTCTAAAGGCAAGAACAAAACAAAAATAGGACTATTCTATTTTATAACTCCACTGTCTTTAACACAGTCTACGTGATAGACCAGGCTATCTCCCATCACAACCCATTCCAGCCAACATGAAGGAGAAAGGGACAAAGGAGATGCCCCTTCCATGATATAGACGGCTCCCATCTTAACTTCACTTGTCAGAACTCATCATAAGCCAACACCACATTTCTCCCTCACAAACCCATTCCAGTGGGGCTGAAAAAGTGGCTCCGGGACCAACAACCCTTGTCATCAAGCCTGACAACAAGAGTTTGATCCCTAGGACCCACACAGCAGAAGGACCCACTCTGACAAGTTGATTTCTGACCTCTACACCTGCATGCACACATGCTGGTACAAGTGCACACACACACACACACACACACACACACACACACACACACACACACACACACACACACAAGAACTTCATTAAATAAATAAAAATATATCAATTAAAAATCAAAGATTACTTCTCTGTGTGCGTCCTTGTGTGTAAACACTCATCAGTGCACAGTGTATATACCTGTGTATGTGTGTGTGTATGTGTGTGTGTGTGTGTGTGTGAGTGTGTGTAGAATCATTATACTGCATGTGTGCATATGAGTGTGCATGGGCACATGTCTTAGTTGGGGTTTCTATTGCTGTGAAGAGACACCATGATCAGGGCAACTCATAGAAAATATTTAATTGGGGTGGCTTCCTTACAGTTTCAGAGATTCAGTCCATTATCATCATGGTAGGGAACATGGCAGTGTGCAAGCAGACTTGGTGCTGGCTACATCTTGATCAGAAAGCAACAGGAAGTTGACTGTGACACTGGGAGTAGCTTGAGCATAAGAGAACTCAAAGCCCACCTCCACAGTGACACACTTCTTTCAACAAGGCCATACCTAGTCTGAAAAGCCACACCTCCTAATAGTGCCACTCCCTATGAGCTTAGGGGGCAATTACATTCAAGCTACCACAACACATGAAAACCAGAGGTTGACATCTGGCATCTTCCACTATTATCCACCCCCACCCCATTATCTTTTTTGTCACAGGTTCCTCATTGACCCAAGTACTCATAGACTGGGTTGAGCTCTAGGACCCGTCTGTCTCCATGGATTCACCTGTCTCTGCCCCTAACTCTTGCACTAGGGTACAGATGTGCACAGCCTTTTTGTTTTTTAAGTAAGTGGTGGGGATCTGAACTCATGTCCTCAGACTTGTACAGCAGGCATTTTACCAACCACGTTACCTCCCCAGCCCTAAGGACTGTTTCTTAAAAGGAGAGAGACAGGAGTGGGTCAGGTTGCCTTCCTGGTACATTTCAAAGAGAGATCCAAAGCCAATGTGGCAAAACCTAGCATCAGTTTAGTCTTTGTGGGGACCCAAAAACTCTATTTTTAAAGAACTGTATGCCTACTAAGCGTGGCCTCCCCTTCTCTTGCCCTCGCTAGCCTCTGACAAACACTAATGAACTTCATCTCTCTGTCTGTCCTGGACATCTGCTGTAGGTGCCATCACATTGCATTTTATTTTTAGCATGGAAAATACAGAAAAGCAACGTGGAAGAAAACACCATGACTCATCCATAGGACTCACACATACCCTTGAAAATATCAGCATTGGGATTTGGGTAGCAGTTCATTCTGTCTTTCTTTTGTACATTTTTTAAAGCAACCATGTATTTCGCTTATTTTCTTTTGGCCCTTCTTGAGACAGAATCTAGCTGTACAGGCCACGCTGGCCTTGAATTATCTCCAATCCTTCTGCCTCAGTTTCCCTAGTACTGCGATTACATATGCATGGCAACACCTTCAGCTTATGGTTGGACATTTAATATTTGTGGACTTTTTATTTTCTTTTCAATTTACTACACCATAAGTATTTCCCATAGGTTTTTACAATTCTTCTGAAAGAATATTTAATATCCTTTTAAAACATAATGCTGGAAGCTAATTTACTACAAAGAGACCCCAAGGTTTAACCCTCTATTGTTAAACATAACAACTTGGAGAAACTTT
The DNA here is from genome assembly GCF_903995425.1 of Onychomys torridus. Taxonomy (NCBI): domain Eukaryota; kingdom Metazoa; phylum Chordata; class Mammalia; order Rodentia; family Cricetidae; genus Onychomys; species Onychomys torridus. The sequence continues at coordinate 43,255,829 of NC_050455.1, forward strand.
AAATGAATTTCATAGTTGTGGGCTTTAATTGTACATGATTTACATTCGATTATTTTGTCTCAAGATAGTCAAGGCAGAAGGAATCACTTGGCATTCCATGGGTCCAGTCATGATTCTTCAAAGAAGCAATTTCTGCTGTGGTAAGAAAATCTCCCATAAAACTGATTTCATATGAGTCTCAGATTATAAGAGGGGCCTTTAAACAGAGAAGCACAGGTGGAGACACTGGCCTGTGGGAATAGTCACACACACACACACACACACACACACACACACACACACACACACTGCTCCTGCTCCCAACTCTATGGGTCAGAGCTTTTCCATTGGAGTTACATGTCCTATGACAACACTACCACACTTGTGAGTGAATGGAAAAGACTGTGTGGGCACACTGGTCAATCTCACCATACTGTCTAGCTTATGTCAAATTGACACAAGCTGGGCTCAACTGAGAAGGAGCTTCAGTTAAGAAAAATGCCTCTGTCAGATTTCCTGCAGGAAAGCCTTTGGGCCATTTTCTTGATTAATCACTAATATGGAAGGGCTCAGATCACTGGGAGTGGTGCCACCCTTGGGTAGGGGCCCGGAGTTGAGTAGAAAAAGCAAGCTGAACAAACCATGGGGAGCAAGCCAGTAGGCAGCATTCCTCCCAAGTCTCTGCTTCAGTTCCTGCCTCCAGGTTCCTGCCTTGAGTTCCTGCCCCAACTTTCCTCACTGATGAACTATATAAGCTGTGAGATTAAATAAACCCTCTTCTTCTTAAGTTGCTTTTGGTAGTGTCATTATCACAGCAGGGAAAGTAAATTAGGATTGTTACCAAGATGCTAACTTCTTTCAAATGCTGAGTTCATCCTATGGATGAGAAGAATTATTATTTTTATTGTGGTCCTTTACTCCCTCATACACTTAGTAACTTCCTATTTAAAGAAAAAAACATTACACGTTACCTTCCTTAGACCCTCTCATGGATCATATTTTGCCACACATGCATCCAAACATAGTAGAGTCTTGTTTATTACCACCACCATGAACTAGTATTGAAAGACAGTTCAACCTTATTAAAAAAAAAAAAAAAAAAAAAGGTGACCATCTCCCTCCCTGCTGGATAGTTGTGAACATGGCCAACTACAGCACCAACCTGCCAGGCAAGATGTGTTCACTGATGGAATAGTGGCATGACTATTATGGGAGTATCCAACCTCTCTCTGCATTTGAGGCCCATTCCATAAGAGGAAATTCTAGTACTATAAACCTGGTTGTAAAAAAAAAAAAAAAAATGGCTAAGGAGGATATAAGTACTAGGACAAAGTTACTACTGTTTTTGCAAATCTGAAATGTCATTAAACTGCCATCTAAATACTTACGCCAGCCTTATTTGGAGAAGCTTCTTGGCAGGGAAGAGCAGCCAGTGCAGAAACTGACAGATTATCGAGGTGCTAAGACTAAGTGACTAATGAGTGCCACCCCTCTAAGGCTCAGGGAACCCCATGAGAGAGGGGGCAAAAGAGTCTGATGTAAGAGCCTGTTGATGGGGAGGAGGGCCATGAAGGGCTGTCTTCTGGACACAACCACTATATATTAGTCAGGGTGCTCTAGAGGTACAGAACCAATGGGATGGACATATATACATTTTATACATATATGTGTGTGTATATGTATATGTGTATATATGCATATATATAATACATATTGCATATTATATATGTATGAATTTATCAAGTCAGCTTGTCTGAAAATAGCAACAACACCTGAAGGGCTAAAAACTGGTATTTGCTCAGTGGTACTTGATGCTCGGTGTCTCATAGTAGGAGTTCCACAGGAACTAAACAGCCTGAGACCTGAGAGTAGCTCAGTCCCCAAGGCTGGATACCTCAGCAGTTGTCAAAACCTGGAACTTCCTTAGATAACCCCTCGTCTGTAGTCCATGAAAGCCTGGGAAGGCTGCTTCTGATATCAGTGATTGGATCAGCAGCAACAGCATCCACAGGATAAATCGACTTATCTGGACTGGTACCACCTACAATCTGGGTAGGTCATCCCTCATCATTTAAGGCTAACAGCACAGTTCCTCAAGTGAGGTTCCCTACTCAGGTGATTCTAATGTGTGACAAGTTGCCATTGAAACCAACCAAAATACACTGCAATTACAGACTCAGAGCAGCCACAATAGCCTGCACTGGGCCTGCCCAAGACCGAGACTCTCAACAATCAGTCATCCATAAGTAAAGGGCTCCTGAGACCCACCCTTCTCTGTGGAATTACTGGCAAGGGATGGCAGAAGTCATTGTCTTTGTGTGGCTGCTAATGAGCCCTCCAGCATCTAGTGAACAGGCTCCCACCTACAGTCATGTGAAATACCCATGAAACCTAGTGGATTACAAAATGAATCGACATGAACACAGAAAGGGGCTTTGTTAAGGAGGTGTTGTGGTGGGTGGGGTAGGAGAGATGTAAGAGAGTAATTGGAATGAATTAAATATATTTCTGGATTTGCCAAAGAATAAATTGTATTCTTTCTGGAGAAAATAAATAAAGGTTGTTATTAGTACAACTTCTCAAAGAATTCATTTGAGGAAAAGCTTTCGAAAAAACCCAACTTGATTCAGTCATCTGCTCAACAAATCTACATTAGAACATACACACACACACACACACACACACACACACACACACACAGATATAGATATATAGATGTATAGATATAGATAGATATATAGATATCGATAGAGAGAGAGAGAGACTCCATTTCTAGTGCTCCAGAAATTGGGAGACTAAGCATGGATGGACACCTAAGTAAACAACTGAGACAGTGTAACAGATGCGGACCGTGACAATACGAGCTTGCAACTGTGTGTGATGTGTAGAGAATAAAGATCTCCTCTTTCCTTTATCTCTGCACGGTTGTTCAGACCCACTTTCTGCAAGATTACAGGGGGTGGTGCCCCCTTTTCAGAGCCTCCCTTCTTGCAGCTCTTGACTCATCTCTTCCCAACCACCCCCTCAACTTCATCATCATCTGAGTATGTTTCTTGCCTCCTTCTTAGCTGAGTCATCCTCCGAGAGCCACATCACATTTTGAACGTTGGGTGTGCCTGGACCTCCCCAGTACTGTCGCCACTACACCATAGCACAGCAGCTCCTAAGCAGATTCTATGCAGAGAAGCACACAGAACAAATCGGATAAACTCCAATAGCGCTTGAATTATCGTTAGCCAGGGTTTCAAAAATGGACATGGTAAATGAAACCCACAGTAAAGAACCAATAAATATTTGTTCAGTGGAAGAAAGAATAAATCAATTATGGAGCTTCTAGCGTCCGCTTAGCAGAGTGCTGAGCACAGAGCCTCCAATACATTTATTTCCCTTGTGGCGTGAAATTATGAATGTAGCCATAGAATTTTTTAAAACTAGATACTCCTTTTCTAGTGATGTAGGTTGATGATTGGTATAAAATATAAATTCAGTTAGCCTGGTTCAGAATGTGTAGTTCATTCTACCCCTCAATTTTGAGGTAATAGATGTGAAGCCTTATTTAACAAACTCTCCACCCCAGCATAATGGTCTCTGGAGTCTCTCATAGGCTAGAACACACTCAGAGATATTCAGTCTCTATGAAAAATATATAAAGGTCTGAAAAAATACATAAAGGTCCTTCCATGTGTTATCTGATGGTATTTCTCTTTAAGGAGAGATGCAGCATGTAACGGTACCCAGAAGGTCAAATAACATTTCCCAATTTGCTTCCATACAAGAATCAACAGTGACACGTTTTCTTTCTCTTCATACAGCCTGGAGCATGCCCTCCAAAATACCTCCTATGCTGAGGTCCTAACTCCCTGCTTCAAAATGAAACTATCAAAGGATAAGATCTTAAGAGAGATATTACATTAAAATGAGGTCAGAAGGATAGGCTCTGATCCAGTACGGCTGATCCCTTGATAAGAAATGAAAATTTGAACACAAACACGCTAAGAAAAACTATGTAAAGACACAGGAGCAGACAGATGGACATCAACAAACCAAGAAGAGAGCCCTCACCAGGAACCAGCCCTGCTACTACCTGGATGTCAGACTTCTCAGCCTCCAGGACAGTGAGAAAATAAATAAAACACTCAGTGTGTGGCACTTTGTAATGGTAGCTCTCTACATTTCCATTGGTGACTCCATAGGACCACCGGGTAACTTGCTTTACTGTCACTAGTATAAGAAGGAACTATTGGAGACATGCCTGTGGGCTTAAGAGATGTACTAGGAACCTGAAAATCTGTCCATCTGCCGAATCAACCCTTTTCTGGGTGGCACAGTATAGAAGACCATCTCTCCCCTACCAGCTCTTATTCTACGACACTGTGTTACCATCCTTGTCAGTCCTATCATAAGCTATGACCTATAATTATGACCTATAAACATGCAGGGGCATGAGCTGCATGAGGACAGAGATCATCTCATCTCTACCTTGTCCATGTCTGCATCCCAAATGGCCAACACTACGCTGTGCCCCAAGTACTACATGTATTTTGTCAAAAGTACTACGGTTTTTTCTCACAGCAGCAACAAGAATAGGAGCTGACAGAGAAAAGTGGTGGGCGAGGTGGGGCTGCTGCTGTGGTAATCTGACAGTGTGCTTTCCAGGCATCTGAAACCGGTGGGCAGAACAGACGTGGATTTCACAACGCGCGTATGGAATACTAGAATGCCAAGACAAATGCTGTCCGTGGGTGCCTTGCCCGTGAGGTTACGGAGGAGAGGGAGAGCTCTATCAGGGATGGGACTAGAGACCATGACTGTTACGCTCCTGAGGAATAATCTGGCTGCTTTCGTCCTGTGTGCTGAGACTCTGAGTGAGATTGAAAAGTAGCAAACCAATTTGGTCAGTGTCGAAAATTTCAGGACAGGCTAGCACTGGGGGCTCTCTCATGGTTGTTACTCACTGTTCTCATGGAGATGTACAATGAGAATGGGCGACATGGAGGACAGAAAACTGTGTTTGAGATGTGCAGTTTGGACTGCTGACATGGGTCAGTAACTAAGGGCGCTCGCTTCCCACCCAACCTGATGACCTGAGTTCAATGTCTGGGACCCACATAGTAGAAGGAGAGAACTGACTTCCATAAGTTGTTTTCTGACTGCCACATATCTGTCATGGCACATGCACCACTCCCCCCACCCACCCCTGACACACACAAACAAATAACTAAAAAAAAAAAACCACTATGAGTTTGTGGTAGAAAGAAGCATGAATGAGTCTGAAGCCAAGGTTGGTGTAGAGAAAAATGGTGTAATCACTAAAAAGATTACAATGGCCAATTTTAGTTGTCAATAGGACCACATCTATAATCAACTAAAATGCAAGCAGATGGACATATCTGTGAGAAATATTCTTGGATCATCAAGGTGGGAAGATTCACCCTAAATCTGGCCCACACCTTCTGGTGGCAGCCCCCATCAAAGGACATGGAAGAAAGAAGTTCTTGCTTTTTGCCTGCTTGCCCTCACTCTCACTGGCAAGCTCATTATCCTGTCACGGGGCATTCGATCCCTGGTATGTAAACCTACTTCTTTGGGATTTGAATGTAGACTGAAGACCAGCAGCTCTCTGGTACTTGATGGGATTGAGAATCACCTTGAAGACAAAGTTCTGGGCATATCTGGAAGAACTTCTAAGAAGTTTAGCTGAGGATGGAACACCCACCTGGAATGGGTGATACCTTTCTACGGGCTGCGGGGGATGAAGTAAGTAAGCAAGCCAAAGACCAGCATTCATGTCTTTCCTCTTCATAACTAAGGATGCGATGTGACCAAGTGCCTCCCACCCCTGCCTCTGTGACTCACATCCCTCCTCAGATGGACTCTCCCAATACACTGCAAACCAAGGTAAACACTGCCTGCCTCCTGAGTCACTTGGCTCAAAAATTTTGTCATAACACTGAGAAAGGGAACTAACACACCCTCTCAATGAAATTTTTACCCTGTTATTATGAAGATTGGTCCTACATTTTTCTAACTTACCAAGCAATGATAACCCCACTGAATGAACTGGACAGCCCTAGCTTTTGCTTAAACCCAGTTGTCTAAAAAAAAATAAATAAATAACAGCATTGACCTTTGTCCCCTCTCTCTGCTTCTTGTTCCTCTCCCTCACCACCAATGACCTCCCCTATAGAAAACTTTCCACTGAAATCAATGTGATAGGAGAAAAAATTGGCTAAGAGCTTGAGCAGGAAAGGAGAAAGGAGGGTTAGGTAGGGGTCTGTGTGATCTGTGGAGCTCTGTTGCTGCCAGTATGTTACAAAACCTTGACCCAAGCTTTCAAGATAAAGCCTCAACTTAAAAAAAAAAAAAAAAAAAAAAAGTACTACATATTGTTTTAATCACGGGAGGGGTACATACATGCCATAGTGCATCTATAGAAGTAAGAGGATAATTTGTTAGAGTTGATTCTCTCCTTACACCACATTGGTTCCAGAAATTGAACCCTGGCCATCAGGCTTGGTACCAAATGCCCTAATTCTCTGAACCACAGAGTTGGCCCATCTCACTTACAGAAATAACAAAATGCCTTAGGCTGTAGACAACAGAATGTCTTAACTGACAGATGCCATGAGATCTGTCGTGGGACTCTGAACAATCACAGAAGTCACATATGATGTAGCCAGAGACACCATAGCTGTCTCCAAAGACCAGAGCACTCCTTCTGTGGCTAAACATCACTGAGGTCACAGATGGGTTGTTCCAGTTACATAAAAAATATTAAGGTACCAGGGTATTTTCCTACACACGTTCAGTAATAAAAGGCCTGTATCCACCCTCGCTATGTGGGCTTTTATAGAGGAACATGTAGAGAATACCCCCGCCCCAAAAAAGGAGCTATGGTCCACTGTGATTGGGAGGGAAAAAGAGTTACCTTACTTCATGAATGTACTACCCGCCTCATAAATATTCATGAAACATCTTTAAAATCTATAACCAAGAACCCAGTATGCTCTGCCCCTCTTGGGGACAACCCACTCCATTTCCTCTCTAGAGCGATGGCTTGTTCTGTTAAAGCAACTTCTTCTTAAATCTCTTTGTTTCCTTCCTTCAAGAAGACAAGAACTAAGTGTCTTGGTCTAGGTTCTCTAGAGGAACAGGACCAAGTGAATGAATATATATGTGTGTGTGTGTATATGTATACATATATAAAGGAGATTTATCAGATTAGCTTCCACAGCACACACCGGAGAGTCCAACAGTGGCTGTCAGTAGTACATGGGAGAGAATCCAGTAGCTACTCAGTCCACAAACCTGGATTTCTCAGTAGTTCCAATCTGGTGTTGAAAGCCTGCAAGACTCCTGGAGGATTGGGGGAAGATAGAAGCAACAAAGTCAGAGTAGATGCACTCACCAACAAAGGTGAAGGCAGGCAGGCAAAAGAGCAGCAGCATTTTGCTTGGCCCGCCTTGTAGCAGATCACATCCCAGTCTGGGGGATAGAGAGTCTTTCCCCTTCAGTTAAACCTTCTAGAAAATGCCTTTCAGTCGACTTGAGGGGTGATTCAGCAGTTGAGAGAGCTAACTGCTCTTGTAGAAAACCTGAGTTCGGTTTCCAGTGTCCATGCCTGACATCCCCGTGACTACCTGTGACTCTGACACCAGAGGAATCTCCACCAGGCAAGTGAAAAGTCAGGTATGGCAGTGTGCGTTTGCAAATCTAGTGCTGAGGAAATGAGAAAGAGGTGTATTCCCTGAGGCTTCCTGGCCAGCTAGCCTCGCCTAATGGTCAAGCCCCCAATCCCAGTGAGACCCTATTTCAAAGCAGAAAGCAAACAGCTCATGAGGAACACTAGTTGACGCTGACCTCTGGCCTTGCAGGTGCACCCTCACACACACACACACACACACACACACACACACACACACACACACACTGCAAATGTACACATATAGAGGAAAAAAGGTAACTTCAAAAATAACTAGTATGTCATTATGTCTTGGGATTCCCTTCAATATTTTCATTTTAAAAGGCATGATCGATGGCTGATCACCTAAACATCTCCTCATCCAGCCACACTGAAATCTAAATGATGTTCTGCCCAGTGTTGTTTGAGTCTGGGACTATCTTCAATAGGGGGCGGGGGTGAGGGGGTCGGGGGTGGAGGTCACTTACTCTGTCTAACACCAGACAGGAGACTCAGACTCCGGTGTGGTGATCCTGTGGGAGAGGTACCAGCGTCTATACCAGGAGTGAACACTGCCTGGGGAGGCTGTTGAAGGCAGCCTCATTGACCCCTGACCCTTCGTCTAGTATTGGACAGTTGACAAAGCACGCTGTGTACTTTATTCTACAACATCTTCACTACAGTCCAATAAGAAACAAACATTAGTCCCATTTTTCAGCTGAAGAAACTTGAGACTCAGCAAATTGAAGGGATTTCTCCAAGCCATAAGGCTGAAAAATCATGTACCCTTTGCACCACACCTCAAATGCAGTTTATGCCTCCAATTCCAAAAAGAACCAAGTTGTCTTTTTTTTTTTTTTCTCTGCTCTTCATATCCCTGCACCACCATCACCAACACAACCCCGGTTGTCCCTTCTAAGCCAGTGAAAGCTCAGGTAACAAACAGCTAGCGACAGCAAAATCACCCGATGCTCACTGGAGCCCTGACAGCATCGACAGAGTCCTTGGCAGGCCTTTCTACTTTGGTGATCAATGGTACCGCAGCCAGGAACAAGCTGCCCTGGCTCAGGGCTGATTTCTGCCGTGAAAATGTACACACAGAGTACATGGTCGTTTATATTCTGAGCACAGGAGATGAAATCACTCTGCATCGTGTCCATTTTTGTGCTGTTAAGGCAGACAGTTGCTTTGCAAGCAAAACAGTAGACTTTTATTTGCCAGTGACATTCCACAAAGTGCTTATAATTCAGCGTTAGCTTATCAGCCATCCGATCTCCCACTCTGGGGAATGTGTCAACCATCAAAAGCAGCCGTGGAGGCACACTGCATCTTAATGGCGTTCATTTCATCAGCCTTACTTTCTTAAGGGCATTTAATCAATGAGGACAAGTCGTAGGCAGATTTTTAAATAAATGTGTCACTTTAGGTTAATCCACAGCACAGTTGAATGTATTTGTTTATGCGGCTCCCAAATATGTCTCCCTGTTGCTCAGCAGAATTGAAAAATCTGTAAATCAAAACATGTTACAAGGAGTTCGAAACAGCTTTATTTGACCTGCTTGAGTAGAGCTGGCCAGGAGCTTCAGGTACAAGGGTGTTGAATGTCAAAGCTACGCTCCAGTGAAATGCCAGCTCCACTTACGACAAAGCTTTCTATTCATCCTTTTCTTCCTCGCTTTCTCTAACCAGGTGAACAATGTGCTTTTTAAAAATGTGTTTGAGGTGACAATGAGGGGAGCCAAAGATGGCAAGCTCAGAAGCAAGGGGAGCTACAGGAATCTTCTTCCCGTAACCTTTGGTTACAGTGGCAATGTAGAAGAAAAAAAAAATTGATGGTGTACAGGGGCCATACTGCTGGGCGCCTGTATCGCTTTGCATTGATAATACCAAAACATTGGCTTCTGTTTGCTCTCTTTGCTTTTTACATCCTTAATGTGGCTCAGGCAAACAGCAAGGCTGTAATTGTGTAAACACAGGACCTACATCAAATAGAATCCCTGCATCCCCACCCCACCCCGCCCTCACCCCCTGCCATCCGTTATCAGCTATCGGAACTGTCAAAATATGATTGTCGCATCTGCTGGCAGTGTATTGGCCAGGTTGGGATGTGAATGTGGCAGTGTTAATTGTAGATTGATTTTCTTAATGCTTCTCTTAAGTGTGCCCCTGTGCAGGCTGGTGGAGCCTTTCAGTTTTCTGAACAAAGCTTGAACGGTGTTGACGTTCATCCTCGGGCAGTGGTGTCCATCTGGAGGTGGATCTCTGCTGAGACTTTTGTGGCAAGTGCTTAAAGAATCTCATTCTTCCTTTTCTCCTCTGAAACAGAGAGTGTTTACCATATAAGACTGAGACTGTATGATCCTTTCCAGACTGCGGCTAGCGACAATTATTAGTATTCTGTGGACTTCAGAGCACGAATCTATTTAATGGTTTTAAAAAAAATCATTCAAATCCAAGCACAGCATTCACTACAGCTTTTTATAGAGTGTGTGTGTGTGTGTGTGTGTGTGTGTGTGTGTGTGTTTGACATTGCAGGGGAGACTGAGGGTTGATAAGAACTTAATAAATTATGTTCCCTTTTCCCTGTCTTTACAGACAGCAGTAGAAGAAGCTGGCTCCTCTGGCCTTGGGAGGGGCCGTGCTACGCTGGTATGCATGAATGAATTCTATAAGGTGGCCATACTTTCCATTTTAATTCATTTGACTAATAACAATAACGTATCATCTCTCTTAAGGTGTAGGAGGGACTCTGCAGTTCCTCAGAATGTCACCTCTGGTTCCTCAGGGTGCCAGGACCATAGAGTTCCTAAGACAATGCCACTCCTACACACACCTATAAACATACACACCTTACAAAAGAAGTGAGTCAGGAGGACGTTCCCACGCCAGTTTGCAACCCAGTGCAGCTTCCTTCCAATTGGGAGGCAAATTAAACTCACTCTGTGCATTCTGCTGGGCATGTATAATTAGCTTTCAGATGCTGTGGTATATTTGCTTATCATATGGAGCCTTTGAACATTCAAGGTCAACCCCTCCAGTCCCCGTAACCCTATCATCTGAAGTGTGTCGCTCTCCCAAGTTAAATAAATCAAACCATTTGGTAAACCGTGTTGTAACCTTTTCCAACATCTCTGTGAGCTAGCTTTAACGTCATTATAACCCATTGTGATGGAAATGGACTCTCTGTAGCCAGCGATAATGAAAATAGCCACTTTACACAGGTTCTGCATGCAATTATCCAGGCTTTCCTCAGACTCCAGAGAAATCTAAGCTAATTGCTTTGGGACTTCACCTACATTTCCATAAATTCTTTGTTAATTTTTCATGAGTAACTGTTATTGCAGTTGCCCTTAAGACTCCCATTGTATTCAATAATGTAAAGAAGTCATTATGGAAACAGAGGTGGCTTGCTAGTGTCCAGGCCAGAATGCAAGTCTTTAACTCCTGTAGATTCTCAAATAAGGTGGATCTACTTCTCTCCCCCCATCCCTCTCTCTCTCTCTCTCTCTCTCTCTCATACAAAACTCTTCTTCATCTGAGTGTACTCAAAGCCAATCGAAAAGCAGTTCTGTGCAGCGCCTACCTCATCATTACAGACCAGGAATTGAGTTTGCTTTATCTGACGGCTTGCCCTGGAATTGCTTTCATAGCAACTCAGCAACCCCAAAGACAAAGGACTCTGTTTTAAGTGATAGAGGAGCGGCTGGATGAGCCCCGTTTCTCAGGGAATGCTCTGAAATTACCTTAGATGTTACATTTGATTTATTGATTGCTTCGAGCCAGACTCACAATTTCTGTAGCTCCAATAAAGTGCAACCTTAGAACTCCTTGGATGTACTGAAGGATTTCCACCCCCCAGGGATTGTTTTTTTCTTTCTGGTTTGGTCTGATCCTCCTGTGAAGACTCTTGGATAAAAGCGCATGACACTCTGAGGACACAGTCTCTGCCCTCTCAGGCAATACTTACTGCACTGAACTGGTGTTTGGGACGTTCAAAAGTGCGCACAGAGGAAGGGAAGGCAGATGTTAGCTGTACTTTATCCAGAACCAGCAAGTGAGGCTAGAGCCACATTACCTTGAGTGTGGCTGAGGTCAGAAGCTAATTAGGGTCAGGCCCTGTGTATGGCAGGAAGCCCCACAATTAGCAAGCTGAAAACCTATGAAGGAAACTCTCGTATTTAAGGATAATGCTTGTGTTTTATAGCTTGGGCTTCAAGATCTATTTCAAGTCACATGGGAGATGGACATAAATTCATCGCCCACACTGAAGATCCATGTAGACTGCTGTGGACAGGGACACCATCATCAAGTGACGTGCAGGAGTGAAGAAACAAAACCAGCTACCTGGTCTTCGAAAAGCCTGGTGTTTATGGAAGGAAAGTAAGCACTGGGGAAGTTACCAGGCCAATGTGGCCTGCTTGACCTTGGATTTGATGGGTTTGACTTTGGATGGGTTCTTGAAAAAAATAGCGCCGTCACTCCCTCTGCTTGAGGACATTATAAGTAGGAACTTGGTTATAATTAGGGACAAGCACAGGGTAGCTAGGCTCCACCCTTCATGTGGGCACAGGAGTGGTTGGTGGTCAGTGTGACACAGGCCTTCTTCCCACAGGGAACGATGGGAGGCACTGACTTTCCACAATGGGACATGAAGGAACCCTGCTTCACAAGCTCTGTGTTCTCTAGGGATACTTTTAGCATGCCCAGTGGGAAAACTGCTCATCTGCAAAAAGACTCATGTAACAGAGCGATTGAAGCTGTCTGAAGTCATTCAAGCTTTCTTAAGGGAAACAGAATAAACCACCATTTTCTGCAAATAAGAAAGAAACCAGCTGCCTTCCAAAGTCATTGGTTCTTGAAGACCAATATCTTGGGAGTATTAACCCAAGGTGCAACTAGGAGGCAGTATTCCTAAGAGGCAATTGGTAGGCATCTTAGCAAATATGCTCTAAGTTAAATGAAAACTAAACAATGGAGTTGGGCCATTGGAGTACACTCTGTTTAGGATGTCTGAGTTTTTATCTTGTTCTCTGTCCCTGCTGGAGCTAAAGGTACCCCAGCTTCTCATGTGTGCAGCCTACCCATGGCTTTCCCCACACTCTTCCTCCAAATCACCGTGCAGGCAACAGTCCTCTCTGTCACCATCAGAGCACTTCCTCCTTCCTTACAGGGATTCCTGTTCCGGATGGGCAACAAGTCCACCAGCCACACCACATTCAATAATAACACCGGTTACATCATTTAGAAGCGGGAAATGAAGGACCTCTGAAGTCCCTGTTCTTTGTTGTTGGAAAAAAAAGTTGAATGAGCCTGGAAAACTGGATGTTGAATTGAAAGAGTTTTGTTGTTTTGTTTTCCTTTCTTACCAATGGAACAATTCCTTACATATCAGCATCCCCTTGCCTAGCCCTGCGAGTAGTGTGATTTAGGAAGTATCATTCCCATTGTATAAGTGAAGAGACAGTTCTGGAAGCTGGACTAAGCTGCCTATGAGGACTGAACAAGTAGCAGCAGATCTGGGATCCCAGTCTGCATCTCCACAGAGTTTTGTTTCTTCTCTGTCACATCCAAGAGCTAGTTCCTCGTTGGCAGTGGTTCTCAACCTTCCTAACGCTGCGATCCTTTAATACAGTTCCACATGTTGTGGTGACCCCCCAACCATAAACTTATTCCGTTGCTACTTCATAACTGTAATTTTGCCGCTGTTAGGAATCGTAATGTAAATACCTGATATGCAGGATATGTGACCCCTATAAAGAGTCTTCAACGACCCCACCCCACCCCCGCCCCAGGGTCTCGACTCACAGGTGAAGGACTGCTGCTCTACGTGCTTGTGACCTAACGGATAAGAACGGGCAAGAGAGACTGTTTGGGTTACGGCAATGATCCCAAAGCAGCAGTTCACAGAAGGTCCTTGCGGATGTCCGGGAGCACCAGGAGATAGCTCTGGATCCTGGTTCCCTGTTATCTCTGCTTGAAAGTCATATGTGAGGACGTGACTGAACAGAGATGGGTGACTTGGATACTTAGTCGAACCAGGCTGACCAGGTCATCTACCTCCCCAGGCTTTACACCAGTTTCTGCCACAGGTGTTTTTTTTTTTAAAAAAAGCCAAGGTTTAGCACCTCTATGGTATTGCATTCCTAGGGGCCCTTCCTGCTCTTCACAAGCTCTGTCTTCTCTTTCTCCTAAGCTCCTATCTGTGAATCTACAGTAACCTTTTCCCTAAAACTTACCTTCTGTGGTAGTGGATTTCCCTCTTTGTATTGGCAAGACAAAACCCCCCCACAGACACCAGCTTGGGGGGAAGTCCTGGTGACCTTTGAACTTTCCAGGACCCTAGCTCCAGAGCTAAGAGCAACTGAGAGAAAAGGCCAACTCAAACACACCCCAAATTTTCTTTTATCACTATCGCCCTGAACGGTGCCGAGAATTTCCCTCCTGGGTTCAGGTCTCCTGCAGAATTCTGTGTGAAATTCTTCCCCGGTATAGTATGAGATCACTGATTTTCTTTGTGTGTTCCTTACACTTGAGTACTTCTTGGTCCTGGGCCTAGCACGTGTGTGCTAAGAGAATGCAGATGTCAAACAAACGTGTACCAAGATACCCAAGTGCTTACAGGAATAGAAGAAAATTCAAAGAAGTAGAATCTTAGTTTTTCACTGTCAGACTGGCTGCTAGTAGAACATTTTTTAAAACAGGATTGTTTTCCAGGATAAGAATACAGCAAGAAAGCCGGGCGGTGGTGGCACACGTCTTTAATCCCAGCACTTGGGAGGCAGAGGCAGGCAGATCTCTATGAGTTCGAGGCCAGCCTGGGCTACCAAGTGAGTTCCAGGAAAGGCGCAAAGCTACACAGAGAAACCCTGTCTCGAAAAACCAAATAAATAAATAAATAAATAAATAAAGAATGCAGCAAGGACTCAAACACTTGGTTGATTTGCATCAGCATTAAAACAATTTTATATGGTAGTGATACATACCCACATTTTTAGTATACACTCCTTCCAAAGCTAAAAAAAAAAAGTAAGTGCACAAAAATAACTACAGAAGTATTATTTGAAGTAGAAAGAAATTGAAAGTTTCCTTAGGTGGGCTGTGGTTTGGATCCGAGTGTCTCCAAAAACACAGTTGTGGAAGGCCTCCATTTGAGGCTAATGGATGACAACCAGGGCCTCCCAGCGGGAGGCTTTAGGTAATTGAGGGCACGTCTTTGAAGGAGATTGTGGGATCTTATGTTCTCTCTCTTTCTCTTGCTCTCTCTCTCCTCTCCTTCTCCCTCCTTCTTTATTCTCTCTCTCCTCTCAACATAGCCATGAAGTCAGCAGCTTCTCTCTGTAATCCTCCCAGCATGCACTGCCTTGCCCATGACAAGTGAGCATAGTCTTAAACCTGGGGCCAATATAAACCTCCTTTTGCCAGGCAGTGGTTGCACACGCCTTTAATCCCAGCACTTGGGAGGCAGAGGCAGGCAGATCTCTGTGAGTTCGAGGCCAGCCTGGGCTACAGAGTGAGTTCCAGGAAAGGCGCAAAGCTACACAGAGAAACCCTGTCTCAAAAAACAAAACAACAAAAATAAATAAATAAATAAATAAAATAAAAAATAAACCTCCTTTTGATAGGCTGGTTGGCTAGAATATTTTGTTACAGTAACAGAAAGCCAACACAATCTCTTCCCTGTTTAAATGGTTTCATTCATGTCAATGCTGGAATACCATCTTACGAATAAGATGTAGCCTAACTGTTTAAGAATAATCACAGCTGGGTGTATTAGAGGTAGGGGGTTCCAAGGTCAAGTCCCCACCTCAGCTACCTAGAAAGTTTTAGGTAAACATGTTCTTCAACAACAGACACTGTCTACATTGCTCTTTGAAGAAATATAAGAGGCACAGAAAGAAAGATGCCCATGTATATGGAAATAAGCAGAAAACTAAGTGACAAAATAGTAGTTATTACTGCCTTTGAAGGCTGTTCTAGGGAGTGCGGAATGGGAAGGGACATTATTAAATAAGGAAATGCTTTCTTTGTGTTTTATATTCATTGACATATCATTGAGTTTATGTCAGTCACATTAATTAGATCATAATTATGCACAGGTATATGGAACTCTTGTAAATGACACTTTAAATTCACATACTATATGGCTATATGAATGTCTCCCACTTACCCTAATTACCTATAATTTTTTAATGACAACGTGGGATCCAGACGAAAGCATAGGATTTGAGGTCAGAGAAGCCAAGTGTTTTTTAATTCATATCCACTACTTGTATAAACTTAAGAAAATCCTATATAACCTATCAATTCCTTATTTCACCCTCTGCAAGGCAGGAAAAATATCACTTCCTTCCTAGGACTAGTAATGGGGGTCAGGGCATTAATAAATGTGAAATATGCAATGTAGCACCTGGCACCAAGTATGCCTCTAATAATTATGATAGATATCCCATCCTCTGACCCCTCCAGACACTGGCTTTATTTATTAGCCATCTTCGCATGCACAAAACTTGGAGACTGAAAAATAGAAAACCTAACTAGTGAGTTTTGAATAACAACCTACAGAAAAGATTGGGAGATCAGTGCAACACAAAGAACCGGACAATTCTAGAACCCCAGGTTTGCTATGCATTTCATGCTCGCCTCAATGGACGGTGACTCAGGTTTACTTGGTAAAGTAATTTTGTCCTCCAGCTTGGGAGTGGGGGTGGGAGGGTGGGGAGTGGATTGGTGTGTGGCCTCAATCTCCACAGATCAAGACAGCTGGTCACTCTCTATAATTGATAATTTGCACAACATTCACGCCTCCACCCTCCAGAGGTGGGTGGGGAGAAACAGCTTCACCTGAGCTAACCCGACCTTTTCTCCCCAGGTGCTTTCCGAAATCAGCCAGTAGCCAGAGAAGGCAGCTTTTCCCAGCCAAGCCTGCTGGGGGAAGCTTTTCAGAAACCCAGCCGAGTGCCCAGCACCTAATTTGCACGTCAAAGCCATTTGAAAGAGCGGTCCTGCCCCGGCTGGTCCCTCCCAGGGACAAATGGAAAGGTCTGTGTGTGCTTGTGAATGCGCCCCCATTCTCTTTGCTTTGCTGTGCTATCTGTCACCTCGGATGGTGTGGGTTAGACAAACAGTGCCTTGATCTGTTTAAAGGAACACTAGCCCTGCCCAAACAAGGCCGGCCAGAATTTTTCTCAACCCAGGGATAACGATAAAGAGATTGGACCTGGGCCTGTGCGTCCCAATCCAGGGCCTATTGAAGGATTGAAAGAGAACGCACTTTTCCTTAAAAGTGGTCACCAAATGAAAAGGAAAAAAAGGCTTTGTTTAGGTCTGGGCTTGTTTTCCAGCTCCTCACAAGCCTGGCTTTCATGCACTCCAACTGTGCAGGTCAGTCGCCACAAAGTACCTCCCTTGGTGACTCCCTCCACAGCTGCCCTTCCAGCCTGCTTTGCTGGCTAATGTGGGCCCAGCATTCTCCCGTCTCAAACATCAGTCCTTATTCAGAACAGACAATTGGTTTTTTGAAATCCTCCGAGAAGCCAGCGTTCCATGCTCCAGTGGGGGAGAGGGTAGAGACCCAGCCATACAAACAAATTTTAACCAGTGAATCTGCCCTTCCCCGCCCCCAGCCCTCGCTGTCAGGACTACTTCCCAGGGAAGCTGTGTCCAACAACCGAGAGTCCAGGTTTCTGAAACAGTCCTAAAACCTGGGTGGCCCTGCACACCAAGCCCCGACAGGGCGACAGTGAAGTGTCCTGTGCCTCCCCGAGATCTCTGCGGCTCCATTCTTTTCTGTGTTCACCAGGAATTTTCAGAGCTGCTGTCCAAAGACAAGACGGGTTCTTTACTTGAAGATCCTGTTTTGAGAAGCAGCTAGGCTGTCACTATTTAGCAGCCCAGGCGCTATAGTGAGGACGCAGGTCTGTTGTTTTTATTAAAGGGGTTGTCAGGATGGATAATTCACACATCATTAGCTGCTTCATTAGGAAGACAGTAGCCCTGTGGGCCCTAAACTTGTAGACATTTAAAGACAAAGCAAATGAAGATTCTGCTTATCCCAGCCAGGAAGCAACTCCACGCGCACTACCTCCATCAGTGGGAGTGTCTCAGAAACTGCTATTTTTTCTAGGGGGGTGTGGAGGGTGGGAAGCCTTTCCCTGACTCTGGAGCCTAAATGTGTAAAACATATTCACTTAAAACTGATTTGATTTCAGTTAAAAGCATTACTTTGCAATGAGCTGCGCAATCCCACATCATCCATCAAAACCCATCACGAGCTGCAATGTGGAGTTGCTTAAGCATTTTCATATGCCTGAGCCTTTTTGTGGAATAAAAAGCAAGACCATGAAATACACAGAAGGGAAAACATCAAAAAAAATGTGTCCACGGCCCATGACATTGGTGTTGCTCTAGCGTGGATTTGACTAAGCATCATTTATACAAACAGTGGAGTCAAATCCTGTTTTCTTTCATAATGCATGTTTTCTCAGCAGTAATTCTGCAGATCTTGAAATACAATATGGGGGCTCTGGTTTCCTAGTGAAATCATATGGTTGATCTGTTTTCTCAAACTCCAAGTGCCATATGGAGCCGGCCCCAGGGCATGCCTGCCTCAAGCTGAGAAATAGCTGAAGATTCTGTACCTCTTTAGATCAACCAGCCAATGTCTAGGCCACAGTTTTTCAAGTTCAGTTATGATGATTTTTTTCACATGCTTTCCAACTGGCTATATGAATCCAATATTGCCTCTACAGGTTTTAATTTAGGTTGTAGAATCAATTAGTTGTAAGTGCTTAAGACTGTTGCTTTGTTTTGTTTGTTTATTGTGTTTACCTGATCAAGACTTTACTTTTTGTTGATTTCCAAAATGTTCTCCAAAGATTCTTCTGTTGGCCACTTACTCCCCAAGTTAACAATGTGGCAGTGAACTGGATTAGATGGACAGAGCCCCTGGGATGATGTTAGTGGCTTTTTAGGAAGAAAGATAGTATTAGCAAGTTCTATCTAGCACAAGCCAGTACACTCTGTCTTGCCATGAAATGCTATTTGACAGGTTGGGATGGACTTTCTTGTTGGACTTTCTTTGGATCTCCAATAATGACACAGAGACTTATTATTAATTATGAAAGCTTGGCCTTTAGCTGAGGCTTATTCTCCACTAGCTCTTATAACTTAAATTAGCCCACTTCCGTTAATCTAGACTCTGCTGTGTGGCTTTTTCCCTCTCCTCTGTTCTGTATGTCCTACTTCTCCATGTCTCACAGGACTCTCCTCACACCTCTCCTGCCTAGCTATTGGCCATTCGGCTCTTCATTATAATAATTAGATGGCTCCAGCAGGCAAAAGAGTGACACATCTTTACATAGTCTGCTCAAGTGTCCTGCAACATTCAGCAGACGCCAGCCACATGTCCTTGAACTTTCCAGCCTCCACCACCATGAGCTGAAGAATGGAGCTGATAGATGAGGACAAGACACTGTGCTCATGCATTCTGGGTAGCATTTGAACTTACAGTTCAGTCTTTCAGCCTCCTAATTTAAAAAAAAAAAAAAAAAGTCAAGTACAAATTATAGGCCTGAGGGGTTGGTGTGGGGGGATGCCACAGCTGGATTTGGAGGAGGCCTCCCAGCACTTGAAATCACACTTATTAGCAACTGTCAGAACAATGATTGTCTGTGTGTGGTGCCCAGGCTACCCCAGCCTCACCTGAGAATTTGTGAGAATTTGGCAAGTAGCACCCCCAGATCTGCTACTTCAGAAACTCTGAGCCTGGAGCCCAGAGCCAAGACTTTTGACAGCTCTCCAAGCCACTTACTTATAGTACACATCAAAATTCAAGAGTCACAGACCTCCACTGGTGTTTTAGGTCTCCTAGAAGCAGATAGTCTGGGCTCAGATTCTCTTAAGAAAGTGTTCTCAGGCCTAGAAAGATACCTCATTGCTTAAGAGCACTTGCTGCATAGAACCTAGGTTAACCAACACCCATGTGCCAGGCTCCCGACCCTCTGTAACCAATTCCAGGGGAACATGACATCTCTTCTGATCTCCTCAGGTTTGTGCATGTATACACCCAGGCACACACACACCTACACATAAAACTAAGTAAATATGTAGTTTAATAAAAATTTTTTTTTTCTTAAAGAGCCCTGCATAGGAACCCATGGCTATAATCTCAGCACTCAGGAGACTGACAGGACAGTGAGTTCAAGGTCAGCCTGGGTTGTAAAACAAGATCTTGTCAAAGAAAAGAAGGAAGAGATGGAAGAAAGGGACCGTGGAAGAAAGGAGAGAAAGAGACAGAAGGAGGGAGGGAAGAGAAAAGGAAAAAGAATGTGTTCAATTACAGACATGTTCTCCATAGAAACCTGTGAGGTACAAAGTTTCCGAGAAAAGGAAGTGGCCTAAGACTGGCCTTGGCCTTGCTCAAAGGCAGAGGGCTCTACTGCACATAGCAGAGTTATCACCCCTTGGACAAAGGAAGCCAACTGCTTTGGGCTTAAGGGGAATGCTGAGATAGACTTATTGAATGAGTTAATAACACTACAGACAGACAACAGACAGATGGACAGCATGGCAGTAGCTCTAAGAAGAGAGAGTTCAGGCTCCCTTGGCTGAGTCAGGTGGGGTGAGGTGTCCTATTCTTGTGGATTTCAGAGGAGGTTCCATGCTAAAGTTGGCGCATAGTCCATAGAATATGCTCATAATCAGGCTGTAGCTGCTGCCCAGGTTGCACGGCTGGGTGGGGAGTCTCTCATTTTGAGGACAGGAGGAGGTTCATTTAGTTCATGTGTATTCATCATAGGAGGTGTGTCCTTGGTAGTTCCTGCTAGTTCAGAGTCTGTTAGCCTCGGGATCATATGAAAATCAGCTACCACAGCTGCAGACGGGCCAGGCTTGAAGAGCATCCAGTTTGGGATCTAACACCAATCTTTTGAATATAAGTTATGGTTCTTAGTCACCAACAGCATGGAGGAAGGAAGCCTCTCTTTAGCTGAGAGCAGGTCTCTGGAGAAGAGGAAGCTGCTTGCCCTTCACAGCTCCCCCTGTCACAATAGCTTGGGGGTGAGCATGTTGCTATGGCTTGACTGTGTGCTGCAAAATTGACAGGACAGAAACTTAATCCTCATTGCGACAGTGTTGAGGAAGTGTGGGCCTAAGGGAGGAGTATACCTCACAAGGGCTCCGCCCTCAGGAATGAATGGAAGCCAATTATAAACCAGCTTGAGGCTAGGAGTGCCATCTCTTGCACCCCACCCCCACCCTTTCTTATACTTTCACTTTTCACAGTGGGATCATGAAGCCAAATGATCCTTGATTGATGCTGACACATTAATATTGGCCTTCCCAGATCCTATAACTATAAATACCCAACTTCTTGTCTTGAAAAATTTATCTCTTGTGTGGTATGTTCTTGAAGCCAAACTAAATAGGTTAAATCAGGAAGTGTTTTTAAAAAAGGTGATTATTAATGCTACTAAAATATACAGTAAGCTTGAGAAACATCCATGCCTGCTGCTGTCACAGTGGATCAAGTGGGAGACTCTCCTATTCATTCTGAGGGCCCAAGACTAGATCATGAGCCTGCACCTTTAACCTACTGGCTACTCTCAATTGGTCCAGACCTCACAGCCTGAAGAAATCAGATATCCATCCTCTACCCTGCAGCTCTTACTGAGACAGAGCCAATAAGCCATGCTCTGATAATGACTCCACAACCCATAATTTAGGGTCTTGCCCAATACCTGGCTCCTCCATGGACTTAGCTTGTATGCTATCCCAGACTAAATCACCTGGTATGGAATTTCTCACTATTTCCTAAAAGGATACAAAAGCCAGATATCCTCTGTATCCTGTTCTCATGATGGCTCTGTTTCATACTCTTACTATAAGCTGTATTTTGTTTAGTGCATTGAGACAGGGTTTCTCTGTGTAGCTTTGGCTGTTCTGAAACTCCCTCTGTAGACCAGGCTGGCCTTGAACTCAGAGATCCACCTGCCTCTGCCTCCCAAGTGCTGGGATTAGAGGTGTGCGCCACCTTACCTGGTTTAAGCTATTCTTTTAAAAACTCTTTTCTGGTTTTTAAAGCAAAGCTTAGTTTTTCCCAGGAAGGCCCCACATGTGGTCTTGAATATGATGTTCTACCCCTTTCTAATGTTTTTCTTCACCTAGACTCCATCATGGCTCCATGGATACAGGGCCCTCTCTTCTAACAAAGCTCGTTCTTGAGGGTTGATTCAATGCCACCTCCTTTCCTGCCATCTTCTTCTCTGCTAAACAGACTCCATTTGATTATGTAGATATCAGTCAGAAAATACCAGAAGCCATCGCCAATAAAGCCCTACCCTACCTCGGTCATCTTTTGATACTATTACCTATAGAATAAAATTAGTTAAGAGAGCATGAAATCACCAGTGTCCATCGGGAGTTGGAGAAGAGTTCTTACCTGAACTGCTGTTTCATCTCAAATGGGCTTTAATTGTTCTATATCCGTTTCACCTTTCTTAAACAGGGCACCCTGATTTTCTTAGAGGTACCTACCCCTTCCCATTTCATATGGGTCTTCATCAAATTGCTAATCACCATGCCTGTCTTTAGCTTGACAAGGGATAGGGCACACTCCTCATCCTGGAGTTGATGGACTGGTTGCCTTGAAATTGAGGTCTTGATTAGAGTGGCACAATTGTGGCCAGAAGACCTTCCAGAAATGATTACTTTAATCCCAGCACTCGGGAGGCAGAGCCAGGCGGATGTCTGTGAGTTTGAGGCCAGGCACAAAGCTACACAGAGAAACCCTGTCTCAAAAAAAAGAAAAGAAATGATTGAGTCTTGAGTCACAGTTTTAGCAGTCTCTTCTACCAAGGTCTCTAAAGGCCCTCTAAAACAGATCAGGATTATTCCTTTTGGCTTTCCAGCCTCACATTCATCCAATAAATTCTTAAAACAAACAAACAACAACAACCCCCCCCCAAAAAAAAACCCCTTTTTTTTAGTGTTGCTGTTTTCAACAAAAGAATCCCGTCTGACAGACAGGTTCCCATATTTCTTGATTTGTTCACCCATGTTTTTAAATCTGGCATAAAATCCTGTTTGCATGATTAGCAGCACAAGCCATTTCAAACCCTGGTTCTGTGAAACAGGTATTTTACTATGTTCTGGGACAGAATGTGGCAAAGTGATTTCTCTCTTCTCCAAAATGTTCAACACCCAAATTCAGAAGACGGGGCTGCCCAGGGATAGAGGGGAAAGTGTCACTCAACAGCTAGCCTGGATCATCTTAAGATAGCTTCTTTTTTGCCTATGGTGAGAAGCCATGGGTGATTCAGAGACTCTGTTTAGCTGATTGGCCTGTGGCCTTTCCACATCACCTGGGTTTCCTATAAATGGTAACTTCATGATATCTAAACATCTATAATGGCTCAGGACCCCCAATGAAACAGAAATTGATTGCCACTCATAGCTTGATCTCTGAAGTCATTTTTTATTTTTGTTATTTTTTATTATATTTGTTATCTTTGTTATTTTTTAAAGATTTACTTATGAAGGGCTGGAGTGATGGCTCAGTGGTTAAGAGCACTGAATGTTCTTCTAGAGTCCTGAGTTCAATTCCCAGCACCCACAGGGTGGCTCACAACCATCCGTAATGAGATCTGGTACCCTCTTCTGGCCTGCAGGCATACATGCAGGCAGAACATTGTATACATAATAAATAAATAAATAAATAAATAATTCTTTTTTTTTTCAAGATTTATTTATTTATTTATTATGTAGACAGTATTCTGTCTGCATGTATGCCTGCAGGCCAGATGAGGGCACCAGATCTCATTACAGATGGTTGTGAGCCACCATGTGGTTGCTGGGAATTGAACTCAGAACCTTTGGAAGAGCAGCCAGTGCTCTTAACCGCTGAGCCATCTCTCCAGCCCCATAAAGCTTTATTTTCAATTCTGGAAATCCAGTCCGGATTCAAGGAACAGTAAAGATTTTTGCCTCTTTGGAGCAAGGGAGACAGTCAGTGGGTAAAGCTCCTGTTGCCTGACAACTGAGTTTAAATGCCCAGTACCCACTAAAAAGCCAGAAGTGGAAGCTTGCTCCTGATGTTCTAGCATCAAGAGACAAAGACAGGGGGATTCCAGGGATCCAGCCAATCGGTGAACTCCAGGTTGTTTTCCTTATAGCCCTGTTCAATGCGGCCTGGACATGAATCACCCCTTTATCTAACTTTTGTGTCCACTCTGTATGTACTGTCCTCACAATTATCACTTACAAGTCTTCTTAGGTGTCAGATTACATTGTGGTCAGGAGATCTCATTTCATTTAATGATGGTCTCAAAGCACAGGGCAATGATGTGTCCAAGAGAAAACCAAGACGTACTTCAAATATCACCTCCTATCATCACAAGGGGATGAACACAGTACAGTAAGATCTTCAGAGAGAGGCCACACTCACCTAACTTTGATTATAATAGCATGTCATAATTTTTTTATATTTCATTATTAATATGAGTTTTTAAGAGTGCAAACCCCACTTCATTTTTTACATTTTATTCACTTTATATGTATGAATGTTTTGTCTGCATATATTCCTGTATACCATATGCATGCCTGATACCTGGGAAGGCCAGAAGAGGGCTTTAGATGCCCTAGAACTAGAGTTACAGAGGGTTGTGAACCACCATGTGGGTGCTAGGAATTGAACCCTGGCTCTCTGAAAGAGCAGCCAGTGCTCATAACCACTGAGTCATCTCTCCAGCCCCAGTGTTAGGTTATATCTATCTATATCTATATGCATGTATCTATCTATCTATCTATATCTATATCTATATATATATATATATATATTATATATCTATGTGTGTGTGTGTGTGTGTGTGTGTGTGTGTGTGTGTGTGTGTGCATGCATTAGTCATCCACTGGGGAGTCTTAGAAAGTACCCACATAGACAAGTGGAGAAATCCTTTCCAAAGCTTCCAGACTCCAGGCTGAGTCCATGAGGCCATGTGTGTGTTTCTTTCTCATCATTACTGGACTTAGTCAAATTCCCCTGCACACATAAACCACACACAGTTCTCTAGACTGTCTACCCATCCTTTTAACAAGTCCTGCTCTTCCCTCTTGCTGCCTTCCTTGCCTTGACACTTGAATTTGATTGTTTGAAGGAAAAAGAAAACTATGGGACAAGCCTGGGTCACGTCTCCTTGGCTTTTGCTTTGTTGTTGTCAAGGTCATTCGAGTCTAGATGGGGAGGAACTAGGAAAACTGCATGGAATGCTTTGCAGGACCGCACACTACGCTAAACAAAATGCATGCTGTCTTGTTGTACACTTTGATATTAACCTAAGAGTGCCAGGCAGAATGTAATTGATTGATGATATGCCAAAGATCCATTTGAATTGTTCTAAGCTCATTTATTTTAGTTCTGCTGACCATCAGAATGGCGTGTTTGTTAGCATTGAGTCAGTCTCTGGGTAAATCTACTGTCAGCCATGATGTTGTACAGGTCTTTCAACATGAGATAGGAAAATTCCTATCAACAATTTTTAATGGAAATAAATCTCAATTTAAATTTTTAAGCCTACTCTTTCAGCCCCTATAGGCATTTTAAGTAACTGAAGCATCTCTCTCTTGCTATTTCATCATTTTGTATCTGGTCAATGTAATCATAATCTTCAGGGGAACTATTACAGAAAGAAAGACTAGTGGGGGGTCTCTGATGTGGGGAAAACCTTTGGTTGACAATGAAATACAAATAACTACTTCACTTTGATGCTTTTGTATATAGGTCACAAATTATAATAGAGCCTTGGTGTAATTCATCACAACACGCACGTTACAAAATCACAACTCATGAAAACAATATCATTAGCTGTCATTTACAAACAATCACTGTGTTTCCTTTCTCCTGAACTACTTCCAGACTCTGCTTTATTTTCCTGAATTGGCCCTTCATCTTCCACTGATCCGTTTATGTTCTGCAAGGCCTGATGGGAGGGGTAACTGAAATCTCATTATTTTCTTCTACAGGATGATTGCAGCATTTGCTCATCAGAAGAAGTACCAGGGTGCTCTTAAATTCACCACTTGGAGATTCTCATAGAAAGGCATTAGCCTCTTCCTTGACTTTCTACAGCTCCTTCCCCAGTCACCACCACTAAACACACACACACACACACACACACACACACACACACACACACACACACACAGAATCCAGGCCACTGGCCTCACACTTGACTTAGAAGCAACGTTTCTGGGAGATTTAAGTCTAATGCCAACAGTTGTATTGCTCTTCACTCTGGAGGGGCAGCAAGGAGCATGACCGGCAAGCTTGCTGATCTAACACACCAATTCACCCATTTGAATGTGATAAACAAAAGCCTGGACCATCTCTCATACAATGGGGGAAAAAAGGGCCTTTCCAACTCTGAGTAGCAGCTAGTAGCTCTCAGCTTAATCACTGTGCTTTGACGCTCGCATTGGATAGATAGTTAGGCTGATTCTGAAGTGCTTTGAAGATACTCAGCAATTGCACAAAAATACTTGGTTATAAAAAAAATCAGGAACAACTCTTCCAAACTATAAGTAATAATAGCATGCTTCCACCTGAGACGTGTGTGTGTACATTTCAATATAGATGCGTGGATCTTGATGCTTCAAAGAGTTATTCTTTTCATTGGGGCATTTTTTTTTTTTTAGAGTACTTATAGTATATAACCTCATTAGCCCTTGAACAGGACTGTGGGAACATTAAATAGAAACTAGGAATGCCTCTATCTTTTGCCATGCGTTAGTTGTTCTCTTTGACTAGAGAGCCCTTAGCATATTGGAGATGGAGCTCTACTCTGTTTGTCCACCACTAGATCATTCTTCCCCGTGTTATATTCAGTGCAGGCTTCTCCATAAGGTCTCAGCGTAGTAGAAGTGAGTTCTGATGTTGCTGAGGCTACTTGCCTTTGAACCTTGTCCTGATGCTTGGCCTGACTTTCTTATGGAGATATTCTCAAACTTTTGAAGCTTTGTAGATACATCAGTGGTAGCACATTTCCAGAGCATTATAAACAGAATAATTTTAATGATTTGGGGAAATGACCATCAAGTAATGTTCAATGATGTACTGTTATAAAATGATTCTATAGATAATTTTTTTTTGTTTGTAAACCATGTGGTTTTCCAGCCCATTTTTTACTACCCAAATCAAAACCCAGGGAAGGGGATAGTGAGATGGCTAAAAGTGCTTGCCACAGAAGTGTGAGGACCTGAGTTCAAATCCCCAGAAAGCACATAAAGTTGAGCACAGTAACACGCATCTGCAATCCTGGTGCTTTGTGGTGAGATGGGAGGTGGTAGTGCCAGGAGAAGCTAATTGGCCAGCTAATAACAAGAGATCTTGCCTCAAATAAGGTGAAAGACAAGGACCATGACCAGATGCTGTCCTCTGACCCCTTTCTCGGGATATATGGTGTAGATATTTCAGTGTGTGACTTGTATTTTCATTTTCTTAAGTGAATTTTACAGAGAAGAAATTATATTTATGAATCCCCAATTTATCTTCTGTATATGTTGTGTTTGTGGTGCCCATATCTAAGAATTCTTTGCCTCATGCAATGTTACAGAACTGTCTTTGACTGTTTACTCTAGAAGTTGTATAGTTTTATACTTTATCTTTGGATCTATTATCCTTTTTTACAGGGGTTATGTAATTTGAATTAAAAAAAAAAAAAACTGGAACAAAGTTACTAACTGCTGGAAGACTGACTGAACGACCCTGATAGCTCTTTGTCCTGTGGCTTCCTAAGCAAAGAGAACTGGGCATGAGAGAGAACCTGTGACACAGAAAAACAGTAAGTGCCAATGTGGGTCCTTAATTTTCCATTCTGCTTCTCTTGAGTCTGGCTCTTCTTTCCCTGGGTTTATGTATATCCACGAGATTGCCTTTTGGGATCCTTAATTATCCCTTTCCCTGGGTTAGTTAGCCTTGGGGAATTTCTGAACTTTGGCAACAAGAGAACTTTGGCATAAACAACTACACCACATGAGTAAGAACTCTGTGTGTGTGTGTGTGTGTGTGTGTGTGTGTGGTGTGGTGTAGATAAGGCAATTTGTTGTATGGAGAAAAACGTGGATTTTACCCTGTGTCTTCAGAGGGTGTGTCCCCTCCTGTGTGTCCTGACGGATACAGCATTGAGTCTGGTCCTGTAAATGATGCTGGTTCTTTGAGACTGGCTGGATGCACATCTGTCAGACAACTTTGCTCTACTCCTCTGTGGAACACAGAGCTGGTTGAAGGCACAGAGAAGAAGGAAGTGCAAAAGAACTTCACTGTTTAGCTGCTACCTGTCCCCAGTGGCATTTATGTGCAGTTGGTGACACTGGATACTTGGCCTTAAGCTCAGACAAACCTGAGGTTCTAGGTCTCTCTTAGGTATTACATTACTGGGTGAGCTCCAGCTTGAGCCATAAGTCCCTGCTTCTTTTAGCATAAAGGTGCCCCGATTCTACTCCAGAAGCCGCACGTACAAGCTAAGCTACTTCTAGGTCCTGTATGAATTAAGAAAGCTTGGGCCTTCCTTTCAAAATACAAAATCCCAAATGTTGAAATATCAGAAAATCAAAGTCCCCAAAGTTTAAACCTAAATAATAATAATAATAATAATAATAATAATAATAATATACTGAAAATTTGTTTTAAATTCTATTTAAATTTTATTTTAAACTTTATTATAAAAATATTGAAAATTAAAAATGACATTCTTTAAAGTTTATACTTTTTTTCAAATAGTTTATATAAAAACATGACAATATCCTTTATAAGCTAATTTCTGCAAAAAAAAAAAAAAGGCAATGCGAACAGACATACAAATTTTCTCAAGCACAAACCCTCAGATATTCCAAGTCACACTAGTAGCCATGGTTATGAGCAGGTAAATGACATTTACAAAGAAACAGGTCAAAAAGCTAAAAGCATGAAGGAACTAAAACTCTGTGGTCCGTATGTTTATCAGCTTTCTGTTGATGAGGAAAACTAACTGAGACCATCAAAAAACAAGGAAGAGTTCGTTCCTCTTTTCCCATCTACTCCCCACTTTTGAGGGCTTCTCCAGCTGCCCAGGCTTGCTCTGAGGCCCCAGGCCAGAGCCAATTTTGGCTCCTTCCAGCTGCCGTCATGATTCTATCTACCCAGTCTTCAGCAGCAACAGCAGTCTCAATGAGTTTCTCCCCACATCTCTAAGATCCAGATCACCGACTGGCTGTGCCTGGGGGTGGAGGGTGAGATGGTCATTGGGACAAAGGATAATGCCGATGACTCAGTCACTGATGGAAAGGCTTGTGCTGAAGGTCAAAGGAGACAGGACCAAACCCACAGTGAGCTCCTGTGTTGATAGCATTGGTAGTCATCACTTACAGAAATCCAGTTTCCCTAAAAAGGCATACAGAAAGTACAACAATGGTGACTTTAAGTCACTCAAAGGAAATACAAAGGACCAAATAAAGCCCTTTGTGGTAGGAGCTGCAGAACCAATCGAGCACATTCTTGCTGATTTCAGTAACTACCTACCAGTGAGAGCGGCAATCCAAATGGCCCTGTCGCTCTCCTGGACTACTGTGATGATTGTGGGACTCAAGAGTTTGATTTCCTTTAAGGATGGTTGAGAAGTGGAAACGTGTTAACAACCTGAGCAGTGACTTTGCATCTGTCACCTGCCACCATGACTGGCTGCTGCTTGTCATTCATAGAACATTCCTATAAAATAAGTGATTCTGATGTCACCGTGAGCTCTTTTATTTATCTGTGCTTCATTTGGATTGGAGGCCTCCTTGCTGTCCTTTGCATTTATGTGTGTGTTTATGTGGGAGTGTGCTGTATTTGTGCATGGGTGTGTGCCTGTTCACTGAAAGGTCAAAGGCTGGCCTACTCTGTCACCGTCCACCTTATTCCCTTGATACAAGGTCTCTCCCTGAAGCTGGAGTTACATTGGCAGCCAGCCATTTTACTGTCTCCACCTCCATAACAACAGGGCTCATAGGTAGAGCTTTTTACATGGGTGCTGGGGATCCCAACTCAGATCTTCATGCTTGCAACAGCAACTGCTCTAACTACTAACACACACACACACACACACACACACACACCCCAGCCCTTGTGCAGTGTTTTTTGGGGAAAAAAATGTCATTTACATTGTCTAAGATTAAAGTGAATTTAAACTCAGAAGAAGAGGAGGGGGGAAGAAGGAGGAGGAGGCAGAGGAAGAGGAAGTTGATTGTTTAGTTCCCAATTTCAGTTGGTGATAGTGGATCTCAGTGGCTTTGGGCCTATGGCAATGCCACACACCACAACAAAGGCGTGTGATGCTGCAATGCACCTCAGTTTGTGTCAGTCAGGAAGCAAAATAGAGGAACAAGCAGGGCCTACTGTCCCCACTTCAAATGCATTCTTCCAATGATGCAACTTCCTACCCCTACCCCCACGTTCACCACACCTGTATAGTACGGAGGGCTAGGGCTCGCTCCCCCAACACATGCATGTGCTCTCAAGGACATTTAAGATCTAAATTCTCACAGCTGGATATCACGTGTTTCAGCTTTGGGACTGCAGTCATCTGTGGGAGTGCCTTTCAGTGACCAGTCTGAACTTAAATCGCAGCTCTCACGCAGCTGCCTGAAGAACTAAGACCTGGAGAGATTTTTATCTTTCATTGCTGCAGCTGTACAAAAAAAAAAGGAAGGCAATCTCTTCACTCAGTAAAGAACTTTTGACTAAGAATGTCATAATCACACATAATCACGCAACACTTTCAACACAGAGTCCCTGGTGCTAATGCACTTTCAAAGGGAAACCTTCCCAAGAAAAATGCATAAATGAATCACAGCACTGAGAAAGTCCTTACTGCTGGGAATAGCAGTCCAGTGCTAGTCACTCAGCCTCTAGCATTGTTTCAGCACATCTTATCCACATGCCACTGTAAGCAACTATCTAGAACAAGGAGAAGACTGACCTGAAAAAGCAGTTACTCACTACAAGGTGAAACTTCAAACTACTGTAATTGGGTTTGTAGAGACCACCTTTGGAGGCTAGAGGTCAATGTTGGCACCTTCCTTAATTGCCAGCCACCTTGTTTTGTGTAGGGCAGAAAATTTCACCTAACTTGGAACGTAGAGAATTAGCTAAACTAGCTGACCAGGAAGCCCCAGGATCCTCCTGTGTGGGAGCACACAAAGATTCCAACTTGTGGTTTGACTCAAGGTCAGAGAGTCAGAGTTTATGCTGCTCTTCAAGGCTGCATAATAGGGTGCAAAGGCATGGCTACCAGGTGTCTTATACTTCAAGGCCTAATCACAGATGCTTTGCCGTGGGGCATGGTTACTAGGTGTTCAGAAGGGCCTACACTTGGTTGCACTTTGATCTTGAAACGGGGAGGTCTTTTGTCTCTCCCCTTGCTAGTGTATAAAAAGTCCATTAGAAATAAACTTGAGGCTGCTGAGTATTGACCCAGGACCCTCCTGAAGCTATCTTGTGTCTCTATCTTTTTTCTTCATCTACTTCTGTATTTCCTATCTAGCATTTCTGAATTCCTCATTTTCCTCTTCAAGGGACCCTTCTATAGGTTGGGGCTGGAGCCCAACACTGGGCCCTGACACTCCTGTCTCTGCTTCCTTAGTACTAGGATAGCAAGCACCCAGTTCTCACATGAGCACTGGAGTCTGAAGATGGATACCCATGTATATGCAGCAAGGAGTTTACCAAGTGAACATCTTCCCAGGTCCCAGATTGCATCTTTCAGAATTAGGTTCTGCACTAGAAAGAAGGCCAACTCTGTAGAGACAGACTTTGGTGTGGTGGTATTTTATTTGTGTTCCAACAAATAAAACTTAAATCAGAGGACAGAGCCAGCCACTAGATTAGACATAGAGGCCAGACAGTGGTGGCACACATGCCTTTAATCCTACCACTTGGGAGGCTGAGATCTGTCTGGAGCTCTGTGAGTTCAAGGCCACACTGGGAACACAACCAGACATGGTGGCATACACCTTTAATCCTAGCACTTGAGATCTCATGTCTTTGCTTGGGAAGGACACATACCTTTAATCCCAGGAAGTGATGGCAGGAAGCAGAAAGGTATATAAGGCATGAGGACCAGGAACTTGAAGCTTTCAAGCAGTTCAGCTGAGATCCCTTCTGGGTGAGGACTCAGAAACTTTCAGTCTGAGGATTTGTGGAAACAGGATTGGCTGAGGAGTTGGCAAGGAGGTGAGGTTGGCTGTGGCTTGTCCTGTGTCTCCAGTCTTTCAGCTTTCACCCGATATCTGGCTCCATATATATATATATATTAATAAGGCTGTTTAAGATTCATGTTGCACTTCAGGACTTTGTATGAACATACTAGACTACATGCTTGCCTTCCTAGGTCATGTCTGATGACTAGAGGCAGCCAGTCTCACAGCCTTCCCAGAGCCCCCAGATAGACATCAGAAGGGACTGGTAAACCAGACCTGTGTGCCCTTACCCTTGCCTTACTCACTCACTCGGGTCAAGCATCTTACAGCTCCTTCGTAACTCTTCTTCCCACTTCTTCCCCCTAGTCCCTGGAAATCACATCAAACAATAATAGACTATTATCCTAACCATACCACCTCTATAGGACACTTTGACCTCCATCTATTATAGTTTTGTTTTTATTTTATTAATTTATTTTGAGTGTGTGTGTGTGTGTGTGTGTGTGTGTGTGTGTGTATGCAGGGCCCAAAGAGGCCAAAAGAAAGCATTAGATTTCATGGATCTGGTGTTACAGGTAGGTATAAGACCCAGGTGCTTGGAACCGAACTTCAGTCCTGTGGAAGAATGTCACAGGTTCTTGCTTAACAGCTGAGCCACCTCTCTAGCGCATTGTGATTCTTATTATAACCTCCAGTAACTGTTAATATACTTGCCTATCTTCCCCCAGGCAGGATTGAAAAATTCCTAAGGAAACCAAATGTGTGTGTTTTTAAATGTCTGCCTTGGTACAGTGTCAGACACATGCAAGACATTCATTGAATACATGAATAAACTTTGGATTTTGACCCCAGCCCTCAGACCTGAAAAGAGCAGTCATTCTAAACTGAGAAATGACTGAATGAATTCTGGATAAACAACATTTGCTGAAATGCAGTGTGCTGTTAGGTAGAGATGCTCCTGGAGGCTGATACATGGGAGACAGCGGAAGGAGAGGGGAAAGGCAGGAACATGGGAGGGAAACTAGAGTTGGATATTGTGAGCACAGAACCACCATTCTGTTTTAAAGTCATGGCCAAGATCCAAATGCAAGATAGGCTGTGCCTGAGCGCTCACCTATCCTAAAGGGCAGTTCTAAGTGCTCAGTATAATAAGGACGTCAAGAGGTAATAAGCAGACAGAGTGGAGGTAGATCTGAATAGAAAGTTCCAGTGCCTTAAGTGAGGCCCCCTGTTTTCTAAGATGGGTGACAGAGAGCTGCACCTAGAAGCTGTCTGTTGTCCCACACTCACAGTTGAGCAGAAGAACATTGTGTCCCCTTGGGTTGCTTCACATGTCTCTCAAATTACCTGCACAGCTTGATCTTCAGGACAAAGGAAGTGTGTGTGTGTGTGTGTGTGTGTGTGTGTGTGTGTGTGTGTGTTTTGACTCCCAAATCTGAATCTGAAAGGGGAGCACTCTCCTTAAGATGGTTGAAAACAAAGGCCCCATTCCTTGGTGTAGCCCTTCTTTCTGAGGGGTTGGACCAACGAGCCATAATTTACAGTCCACAGTTTTGATTTCTATTTTGAGATTTGTGTTCCATCTGAAAGGCTAATGTCATGGTCCAGCATGGACAGCAACTTTGTACAGACAAGTTGAACCAAGATGAACCCCTAGAGGTGTGCCATTCAGTTCCAATCTCACAGGTGCTCTTCATTCAGAACTCTTGAGCATTCCAAATGAAAAGCTCATCTTCAGTGGAGAGAAAGCAAAGCTCTATTCATGTCACCAAAGCTGGTGCTGTTCTCCAGTCAAGGATGAAGTTTAACTCATGAGGGACTACCTCATTTTCTTAGCCAATAGAATATCTAACTTCCCAAAAAAAAAAAAAAAAAAAAAAAAAATCTGTGTGAAAAAGAGAGGGAAAAAGTAACCCCATGTGTAAATGAAATTACCAAACACTAGCTGAAAATGCCTGTGTGAAATATCCTCATTAGACCCATGGCATCCCTCTCCCTCATCCTGGATCCTGTCTTTTGTTCTCCTGTATTACAACTAGAAACATTGCCAAAGATTTCTGAGTCTGGGTTGGATAGTTTTCTGTGAATATGACACAAGGTAGAGCTATCTGGAAGGAGGGGAACTCAACTGAGAAAATGACTCTGTAAGATCCAGCCATATGGTGTTTTCTAAATTAGTGATCAATGGGGAATGGCTCAATCCATTGTAGATGGTGCCATCCCTGGGCTGATGGTCCCAGGTTCTATAAGAAAGCAGTCTGAGCAAGCCATGTGGAGCGAGCCAGTGAGCAGCTCCCCTCCAGCTCCCTCCAGCATTAGCTCCTGCCCTAGGTTCCTGCCCTGCTTAAGTTCCTGTCCTGGCTTCCTTTGATGTAAGGTGGAAATGTAAGATAAATAAACCCTTTCCTTCCCAGCTTGCTTTGGTCTTGGTGTTTCATCACAGCAATAGTAACCCTGACTAAGACAGCCTCTATACCCCCTTTTATGACAATCAAGTATTCAAATATGTGTGGGTCTCGCTGTACGGTACAGAACACAAGCTGCACATCATTCAGTGATGGTCCCTTTGCATTCTGTTCCACATGATAAAAACAAACCCAGAGGCCAGTTATTGGGGTGAATGTTGGAAAATCAGAGAAGCAGAACAAGCCACAGCTACCTCACCTTGTCAGTTCCTCAGCTGATCCTGGTTTTTTCAGACTGGAAGCCTCGGAGTCTTCACCGAAAGAATCTCAGCTGAACGGTGCTGCTCAAAGCCTAAAAGCTTAACCAGGCAAATGCTTCTAGTTTCTGGTCCTCACGCCTTATATACATTTTTGCTTTCTGCCATCACTCCCTGGGATTAAAGGTGTGAGTCACCATGCTTGGCTGTATCCTTGAAAAGTTGGATCTCTGCCCCTGGAATGCTAGGATTAAAGGTGTGTGCTGCCACTGCCTATCCTTTATGTTTAATATTGTGGCTGTTCTGATTTTGAACACAGATAAGTTTATTAGGGTGCATAATATTTTGGGGAACACAATACCACCACACATGTGTTGTGGGAATGAAAGTTTATTCTTCAGTATTTACACTTACACAAAATGAAAATGTACATTTCTGCTTTAGCTTTTCATATGACAACCCAAACTAATTAGCTGCATTTGGATAAAAATGACCATAATCTCCAAAACCACATTTAGACAAGAGCTCAAGAATCTACCTTCCCCCCCAAAAAAGAACTCAAGAATCTCCCTTATTTAAAACATCCTAGCCGGGCGGTGGTGGTTCACGCCTTTAATCCCAGCACTTGGGAGGCAGAGGCAGGCAGATCTTTGTGAGTTCAAGGCCAGCCTGGTCTACCAAGCGAGATCCAGGAAAGGCGCAAAGCTACACAGAGAAACCCTGTCTCAAAAAAACAAACAAACAAAAATCCTATGTTTTGAGCTTCCTTTCCTATATGTGTATGTATATGTATATATAAGCATAATAAACATGTATGTACAATGTATGTCTTCTAATCTTGTTTGAGGTTATTCTGTTTAAATTGTATTTCTGATAATACCTCATAAAATAACACACATAATAGGCAGCAATGAATCCCGTTGACCTTTGAGTCCATTGCGGGCTACTAGCTGGTCCAGATAACGGTTCAAAAGTGTTTCTCTCTTCCATGTTCATATCATGCATTTGGGGGTGGCAAAGTTTAAGTAAGGAGGGGAGAGTCAAGGCTGTTAGAGAAAGTAGGGGAAAGTCATCCAAAAGGAAGGATATATGAAAAGGCCATGAGGAAACTTGGTAAGCTATGTTTTTAAAAACTAAGTCCAAAAGTAAGTACAGTTCATGAGTTCATGAAGCTGCTTCCAGAAGTCATGAGTTATTAAATGAAAATTCTAGACCAGGAGTAGGCTACTTTCCCTCAGGTTGTTAGTTATGAAGGCCCCTGAAGCTTCAAAAACAATGGAGAAATTGCCACTGCTACTGATTGCCCACTAGAGCAGGATGGTAAAACTCTGGCTGAAGACACAACATGCTCCCATCACAGGATGCGTAGAAATCAAGCTGAAACTGGGCTGGAAGCTTCTTCCCTACTGATGAGCTCACACAGTGCCATGGATTATATAGACTACTAGAGGAGAATTATCATTAATTATCTTACTCCTCTTGTAGGTTGTGCATGCTACACTACTGACCAGTAAGACAAGATGCGTCCACTGGCACAATAATGGAAAGTCTATGAGAGTAACTTTCAGCTTGGGTTTGACACCCATGGCACAGGATTTCAATCAGGTCTGGCACTATAAACCTGGTCAAAAGCCCATGGCAGCTGTTGGATTTTGCCCATCAAATTGCCTTCTATAGTAATGATGTTTATATTCATAAATTAGTGCTGCTGTCGGCTTTGGTCTGAAAAGCTGCTTTCTGTGGTTGGTGGTAAATGTAGAGACTCAAGAGCTGAAAATGAGGGACTTTTAAATGATCCACCATAAATGGGACATAAATATCACCTCCCATCCCAAAGCATAGAGGACATCGTGGAAGGGGGTAGGGGGTACAGAAGACTGCAAAGCCTGGAAGGTGGCTGCAGTGACATGGAACACCGTCTTCTAGGCATGAACATCGCACTCTTGAACTCATAGCAGCCATTTTTAGTCTTCCAAGAATGGGTCCATCCACATCCTGTCATGAAGGGAAGAGAGTGATCACAAAGCCCCATGCCTTCTTGAGGGTTAGATAGTTAATAATCACTTGGGGAGGGAGAGTCACTTTCTTCAGTGGTATCACCATGGGCAAATCCTACAAAATCTTCTTCAGCCATACTCCTGTAGGCAGCCTCAATGATACTCAGTGGGTCACCAAAGAGAAGGAAGAGGGAGGAGGAGGAGGAGGAGGAGGAAGAAGGAGGAGGAGGAGGAGGAGGAAGAAGAATGACAGAAAAGTAAAGTAGTAGTTCATAAGAAGAAGGAAATCAAAACAGAGGAGAGCAATGAGTGAGGATGAATATGATAAAAAATATATGTATGTATATGTATGAAAAATATAATAATAATACCTATTATATATAACTAATATATGATAAAAAGACTCTCAACATATAGGGCTCATGCTACTGAAAGAGTATAAAATAAACCGTTTCACAAACATAGCACTAAAGAGCACTAACTCACACAGTAAGAACATTATTCTATTTCCACTGTTCTCCAAAAAATAAACGTTGTGGAATGCTGTTTTAAGATGTGTTACATTTGTTTATTCCCTGGAACACATGTTTTAATGATGTAAAGATGTGTTGCATTCTTTTACGTTGCATTTGTTTGACTCTGTGAAGCTGTGTTACTTTGCCTGTCTGAAGCGCCTGATTGTTCTAATAAAGCGCTAAACAACCAATAGCGAGGCAGGAGAAAGGACGGGAGGGGCTGGCAGGCAGAGAGAATAAATGGGAGGAGAAATCTGAGAGGAAGGAGGAGCAAGAGAACAAGGATGCTAGGGGTCAGCCACCAGCCACACAGCCAGCCATGGAGTTAGAGTGAAAAGCAGATATACAGAAGTAAGAAAAGGAAAAAGCCCAGAAGCAAAAGGTAGATGGGATCATTTAAGTTAAGGAAAGCTAGCCAGAAAGAAGCCAAGCTAAGACCAGTATTTTGTAAGTAAGAATAAGCCTTCTTGTATTTATTTGGGAGCTGGGTGGCAGGCCCTCAAAGAGCAAAGAGTGAAAACACCCAACTACAAATAAATCAAGAATATTTTATTTAAACAAATTTAAATTGCATGTACTATTTCTTGTGGAGAGAGAGGAGCATATGTACCAAAGCACCCAGGTGGAGGGCAGAGGACAACATCTGGGAGTCAGTTTTCTCCTCCCATGATGTGGGTTGCAGGGATCAAACTCAGAACATCATGCTTGACAGCAAGCACCTTTACCCACTGAGCTACTGCCCCCCCCCCAAAAAAGAAAATTTAGTTCAGCACCGGTACACCCATGCCTCCTCTCTCACACTAAAATCTCTTTCTGAAAAAACAAACAGTAGACCTCAGGTTTCAATAAGCGTTTAGGGTCTGAGATGTACAACTTGACTTTGTAGACGAAATTCTAAACAGTCTTAGTAAATAAGAAACACAGAGCCAAATACAGAGGTAATAGCCAATCAGATCGGAGCATTAGCAAAGAGCCACAACTACCTTATCTTACCACCTTGCCACCATTGCTTCCCCAGAGAGCTTCTTCCTGTGTGGCTTGTGTTTTTATTGCTTTCCTGTTCTGCCTTCTCATTGGTTCTAAGCTCAGCCACATGACTTGCCTGTCTATATAGACCTCCAGGTCTCTATGGTTGGTACTGGGATTAAAGGCTCGGGTCACCACACCTGGCTATGTCCTTGACCACGCAGAGACTCTGCCTGCCATGTGATTGGATTAAGGGTGTATGCTACCAGTGCCGGACTTCTGCTTCATGGCTATTTGACCTCTGATCTCCAGGCAACTTTATTTATTAATATACAAATAAAACATCACCACATGACTTTGTAGTCTTTGTATAAGTCCTCTATTTATAGCATGCCGTATCTTCCCTTCTACAGGACGTTTGTTCAAATGAAGGCAATTCAGCTTACTTTTTCAAGATTTAGTAAATTTCAGAGACGTTGGTTCAGCAATGACTCAAGCATAGAAACAAAAATAGACTTGCAGAATGGCAAGACTGCTCAGCAGCTCGAGATGTCACACCAAGCCTGGTGACACAAGTTGAATCCCTGGGGCTTATGTGATGGAAGGAGGGAACTGACTCCTGCAGATGGTCCTATGACTGTTTCATACATATGATGCACACACACACACACACACGTGCATAAATACATGTAATCCTAACAAATATACTTGCTAAACATGTTTGCCTCTAACACTGGTGATCTCCTTTGGACCAGAGAC
The DNA here is from genome assembly GCF_903995425.1 of Onychomys torridus. Taxonomy (NCBI): domain Eukaryota; kingdom Metazoa; phylum Chordata; class Mammalia; order Rodentia; family Cricetidae; genus Onychomys; species Onychomys torridus. The sequence continues at coordinate 43,294,592 of NC_050455.1, forward strand.
CAACAGACCATCAGTGGACAAGTTGGCATTAGAGGAGAGATGGAAAGCAAGAGGAATGGCTATGAACAGAGAGGCTGAAACACAGACCTGAGTTTTGTAGCACATCCCAACTGAAGAGAAGCCTTGCATCCATGCCTTACTGGTTGTCCTTCTGTGACCCCTCCTGGATAAACTCCACCCTAATTCCCCCCAAGTGCCATGCTCAGATGTAGAAGAGACAGGCCATGTGAACTCACCTGAGACCCAACGGCATCTGGAGGCTTGGACTGTGCCTTATTTAGGGTTTCTAATGCTGTGAAGAGACATCATGACCACTACGGCAACTCTTATAAAGGACAATATTTAATTGATGTGGTGGCTAACAGTTTCAAAGGTTTAGTCCATTATCATCATGGTGGGGAGCATGGCAGCATGGAAGCAGACATGGTGCTGGAGAAGAGGCTGCTACATCTTGATATGCAGACAACAGGAAGTAGACTGAGATATTGGGTGGTATCTTGAGCATATATAAGACCTCAAAGTCTGCATCCACAGTGAGACACTTCCTCTAATAAGGTTACACCCCTTAATAATGTCATTCCCTTTGGGGGCATTTCTTTCAAACCACCACAGATTGTTATGGGTATGGGGTCATTCAGAAATTCATCAGTCTGACCATGAAAAAATTTTAATAAATAAGAGGCTTTATTAAATACTGGCCAGGTCCATGGGTACTGACCACTTTATATTGATCAGATGCTTATAAAGGCAAAACTCACAAGTTATGTATTTCCCACCTTCATCCAATCAAGGGCAAGCATACATCCTGAAGTACTTCCTGCCTGTGTACCTCCTGCTTACATGTGATCAAGCATACATCCTGTGCAGTTAGACCAACCTTTTACAGAAGGGAAAACACGTGACTTGTTACCTTCCATGAACAACAGCCCCCATCATTCCAGGAAGTTATCTGTCCTTGGGCAAGTGAGGCTTACAGGTTAGAGACTTGTTGTTGATGATGTTGTTGTTTAATAGATCTTTTAAGCACAGTAATTTAAACTTAAAACATAACTTTATCCACAACAGGCCTGGCTTTTCCAAACCTGACTCAGCATACCCGGGCTCATTACAGCTATTTATCTTTGAGCTATGTATAAAATAGAGATCACAGCCCCAATTTGGCAATCTTAAATGTTAGCAGAAACTAATCTAAATTCCTTGCTTTAGGTATTCATAGGGACATCCAACCAGGGAAATTACATGAAGTTTTGCCAAGAATGTGTGCAAGAAGTAATTATGCAGACATTCCTTTGTTATCTATTAATATCAGTTGCCTGGCACTCTATCAGCAAAGGGAAAAAAAGGTGACCCTGATCTTTCAGTTTATACATTCTGAAAGAGATAAGACGGAACAATAGATCCTATTTGGGAAGAAACAGGCTGTTACTTTTGTGGTAAACAAAACAGGCTTTGAGCAAATCCTGTTGTCATCAGATAAAGACCAGGAAAGATTGGTGGCTGAGATTAGAATTCCAGGGCATTTATTTTAAGTTGTATTGGAAGGAGAATAGAACAGCAGATGAAACCTGGGAAGCTGTTATGAATGTCAGGAGAAGAGCAGGAGCCAGGGGCAGGGTTAGCACCAAGGAAGTACATGAAGAGGGTTGGAGCTATCCAGGTTGCTGGTCCTCAAGACAGTCAAGAATATAGCAGCCTCAGCCGGGCAGTGGCGGCGCACGCCTTTAATCCCAGCACTCAGGAGGCAGAGCCAGGCGGATCTCTGTGAGTTCGAGGCCAGCCTGGTAAAGCGAATTCCAGGAAAGATGCAAAGCTACACAGAGAAACCCTGTCTTGAAAAACCAAAAAAAAAAAAAAAAAAAAAAATATAGCAGCCTCATCTCTTCCAGAAATCCTTCAAACGACTACACAATAAATTACTAGATGTAGCTTATGTGATTAATATGCACAAATAGATCAAAGTTAGTAAACACATGATTTTTAAAGCCAATATTCTTACTTCACATTAGTGGGAAACTCTAGCTGAGTTTCAATAAAAGAGAGGAATAGTATCCATGGAATACAATCCTATCGAGTCTTCCAAAGATCTGGGTAACCAACCCCAGCGACACTGAGAAAGCAGCTGGGGAAGGCAGATGTCCTAGCAGCTATGACATTTTGAAGTCTATATATTTCAATAAAAACTGCATTCTTGAATTGGAGAAAATCTATCACATCAGCCACTAATAGGTTAGGAAGAAAGGTTTAGATCTTCTATATTCAAAATTTGACAATGCATATCTTTCTTTGATAGCAATAACCTACAATAGAACAATTTTTTCTCACTGTTTTTCTTTGAGATAGTCTCACTCCAAGTAGCCCTGGCTGGCCTGGAACTCACTATGTAGACCAGAGTGGCCTAGAACTCAAGAGATTCTCTTGCCTCTGCCTTCAGAGTGCTGGGATTAAACTCTTGGGCCAACATTCACAACGAAGAATAATTTGAGAATTCAGCTTGACTACACTCCAATATCATGCAGATTATAAAAACGTACAAATTAACAGTAGTCAATACAAAAGAGAGGGAAACAGCCAGGTGGCGGTGGCGGCGGCGGCGGCGGCGGCGGCGGCGGCGTATGCCTTTAATCCCAGGACTAGGGAGGCAGAGGCAGGCGGATCTCTGTGAGTTCGAGGCCAGCCTGGTCTACAGAGCGAATTCTAGGACAGAGAAACCCTGCCTCGAAAACAGAACAAAAAAATGTCCAATAGACTTGGGGCCTGACATTTAGCGAGTATTCTGTGTTGTCAAAATTGTAGCCACTCATAAGCCTTTTTTGAGGGCAAAATAGGTACAAGCTGATAAATATTTCCCGGCACATTGAAGGCCAGCTAGTGTGCCCCTGTCACGAGCAACAGTTTCAGTACCCTAGAGTGGTTACGTGAGGATTAGCCAAAACTAAACAGCCAGCAGCAAGCTGGGGCTTGGGTGAAGGCTTCCTGAATGTTCATGAAGAGCTATTTCCACTAAGCCACAACCATCACTTCTGCTGCACGCAGTTTTTAAGATTGCATTTTACAAAACTGATAAATGTGGCCTATCCCGCTCAGCTTCACCTCAACTGTGCAGCGAAGCCGGGGGACCTGCGTGCAATGTGAGAGGAAATTAACAATTGAATGGGGTCTTTAAGGCAGTTGGAGAAATTCCTCTTGTGCTCCATTAGTTTAATTATGACATAGTTCAACAGCCTCTGAGAAATGTCCAACCTGGGAACACTTGTCCTTAGAGGCATGTGGGCTATTGGCTGTGGCTCTCAATCCCATTCCTCAGTCAGGTGTCGGAGAGAGGAGAGGCCTAAGCGAACAAGGGAGTTTTGTTTAGAATACCTCCAAAAGCCAGCCAAGTGGCAAATGTGGACATCTGTGCTAGACTGCGGCTGTCCTGTTCCTGTTTTTCAGGCTAATCTGTCGAGATAACCATTTCCCCATTCTCTTAAACAAACACAGACTTCCTTGTTTAAACACTATAACAGTTCCAACCGAACACACAGCTTTTAATCATTCGGTGTTAAGTACACTCACGAGAGCTGGAGAAAAGAATCAAAACATCTTAAATATAAACTAGCTGATTGTGCTCCTTTGCGAATCCCAGGAAAGAGAGAAACCTGGAATTCCAGATAAAAGGAATGCAGGAGTGTAGGGGAAACTACCTCCGATTTTAAAATAACAAAGGAATTAGAAACACAATTGTAAACTCAATCCAACTATGAGAGAGAGAGAGAGAGAGAGAGAGAGAGAGAGAGAGAGAGAGAGCATATTTTAGTTTCTTATTCAGTAAAAGCGTTAAGTGTCACAAATGTAAGTCCCTGTGCTCATGTGCTCAGGCCTGCTGTTCTTAGGAAAGCTATGTAAAACCAAGGCAAGGTTGTTTACCAGCCAGCTCCCTCCTGAAAGCCCTTTAGCAGAAAGCTGTCACCGTGGCGAACATTCTTTCCCACTCCTGAGGTATTCTGGGTCATTTCCTAATATTTGAGAATAGACGTGTGAAGAGCTGGGGAGGGGACCGTCCCAGTGAAATAATCAAGAACGCTGACAGTGCTGACAGGCCTCACACCTTCAGTCCGGCTACTCTCAAGTTCACTGGCAAAATAGCTAAACACAGCCTCAGACAGGAAGTTAAAACCTACATACCTACAGAAAACCCACGATAATTTTTTCTTTTAGAGAAAACAAATGGATAATAAATGATTCAGATTCCTCACTGCCGATGCTTGACTTTGAGACTTAATCTGCTTTGCATCATATCCAGGATTCTTGACATACTCAGGTGACTTTCTGTAAGTGAGAAAACCTTCCTGAGTTTTTTCGAGACAGGGTTTCCCTGTGTAGTCCTGGTTGTCCTGGAACTTGATCTCTAGGCAAGGCTGGCCTCAAATTCACAGAGATCCACCTGCCTCCGCTTCCAGGTGCAGGGATTAAAGGCGTGTGCCACCACTGCCCAACTCAGATTTAGTTTCTTTATCTGTGAAATAAGATGAAAATCACTTCCGAAGTTCTCGGGAAGATGGAAGGACACTTCATTTAGACTGGTGAGTGCTTTATAAAATTAGAACTTACCAAATAGGCTCTCATCAACACCTCATCATAATTGGATACCTTTCTGGCTGATGTAAAATTTAGGTTAATAGAGTTTATATATAACAGGAATTGCCAGCTTCATGCAATTAGAAATTAATTTAATATTGCAATACAAAAACCTGTTTCAGAGATATGACACCTAGAGTGTCAGTCACATGTAAAAGTCCCTATGGAAGGGGGTGGGGGAAAGTAGCTAAAATGTTCAGGTTTCCCAGCTATTCCAATCCAGCTGGGCTCAGGTGGGACCCAGACTCTGAGCTCTGGCCTCTGTCCACTTTGTGAGAATGCAATCTACCTGGCTGGAGAACAGTCATTGATTGGAACTGGCTGTCCTATCAGATCTTTTTTTTTTTTTTTTTTTTTTTTTTCCTGGAAGAAAAAGTCAAGGTTGAGTGTGGGCAAGGATCAAAAAGAACTAAGCTTACATAGTGGCCAAGTCCCAGTGCTGGGAACACCAGAGGCCTGTGCTAATGGGACACTGTCAGTGGTCTGAGAACACTGAATTCGGACAGTCTAGAAGCCAGTCATGGGCAGTAAATGAGATTAGTTCTAATCACACTTTATTGCTTTATGGCCGCCTACACCACATACCCTAGTTGAAGTAGACCAGGTTGATATTGTTTTGTGACTTGAATTTTCAGTCCTGATTGTATCTTCTGTGGTTCTAAAGGCACTTGAATGTCCCAGAGTCTACATCAGCACTCACCTAAGCGCAGGCCTCTCGTGACCTTCGTCTAAGATTTTATTTCTGGATTCTGATGGCTGCTACCACAGAGTAAATGACGAAACTAATCAGGATTTCTCAGGCTCAAACTATGTACCTTAGTTAAATATTTATTAAAAAGCTACTATGCAAAAGACACATTGCTAGGTACAGGGGAAAACTAAGATGAAAAGTTTTCTTTGGCTCTTTTTCTTGTTTGGTTGTTTTGTCTTATTCTGATTTACTTTATTTTATCTTACCATATTTTACTTTATTGTATTGTTATTCCTTAAATGCTTGTTCGTTTTCTTTTTCTGTTTTCTTTCTTCTTCTTTTTTTTTCAAGACAGGGTTTCTCTGTGTAGTTTTGGTGCCTGTTCTGGATCTGGCTCTGTAGACCAGGCTGGCCTCAAACTCACAGAGATCCGCCTGCCTCTGCCTCCCAAGTGCTGGGATTACAGGCGTGCGCCACCACTGCCCAGCCTATTTGTTTTCTAAGAAGAGACAGAAAGGGTTTGGCACCAAATGGGATGCAGTTGTCGAGGTACTGGGAGGGGGAGGGGAAACCATAATCAGAATATATTGTATGAAAAAAAATCTATTTTCAATAAAAGGGGAAAAATGGATCCTATATTGTCCTAAATGTTAAACTGTACATCAACAAACGGATTTGAACCTCTTTCTCCTCGACTCTCAGAAGAGGGGACACCCAGGGAATATGTGCACACCTATTCTTTCCCCACCAACCATCTAAGGTCCCCCTTTCCGGCCCCTCACTCACGCATACTTCTGAGCTGTGATGATTCGTCGATCGTTGATTTGCCGAAGCTTGTCTGGCTGGGGTTGGTTTATGGGCAAGTCTATGGGGGATTTTCTTGATTGTCTTAAATGATGGGGGAAAGGACCAATCCAAAACCGGGTGGGCGGTACCATTGCCTTGGACTAGTGGAGAAAGCTGGCTGCCACTAAGTATGTGTGCATTCAATTCTCTCCTGCTCTTGACTGTGGGTATAACGTGACCAGTGGCTTCAATTTCCTGTCCCTTGGCCTTCCCTGTAGGAATGGACGACTACCTGGAATTGTAAGCTAAAATAAACCTCTTCTCTTCCAAAATATAATGATGATGATGACAATAATAATAATAAATGCAATCTTTGTCCTTCCCCCCAAATAAGTGTCTCCCTGCCAGCAATGTGGGTCAGTGGTTAAAGGCAATTGCCACCAAGCTGACAACCTTGAGTTCCATTACCAAGTGGTGGAAAAAAAACCAGCTGACCCGTACATATGCACAGTGGCATGTATGTACACATGCTCATGTGTGTGCCTGTGCACACATACACAACACATACACACACACACACACACACACACACACACACACACACACAAGCCCACGAACACACACAAGCACACGAACACAGACAGGCACAGGAAATAAACAAATGTAATTTCATTTTTAAACTCCAACTTGATGGAGTTGATGGGTTTACAAGTACCATCAGTTAGAGGACAAGGAATGCTTGAGAGGAGAGCAAAACATCCACCTCCTGGGTGTGGATAACTGTAAACACCTTCAGAAACAAGTGCGATTTTCACAAAACAAAGCTGTGAGAGCCGGGGGGGGGGGGGGGGGGGAAGAAGGCTGGGTAAGAACAGTGGGTGTTATTTAGAGAACTGCGAGCATCTTGTTGCTGCTTGAGGAGAAAGAAGAAGATGAAAGGAAGTTTGGTGCCAGAGAAGGGAGGACTTGAAATGTCTGAAGACAGAACTCAGGTGATTTAGTAGGTAATGAAGTCTAGTGAGGTTTGTCAACAGGGGATGATATAATCAGTCAAGTTGGAGTCTGACACTTGCTTCCACACTTGAGTAACTTTTCTGGAAAAATACGACTTTATCAAAATATCTTTATGAATAAAATAATGCACACTATAAAATATGAATAAGCAATAGAAACACAATAAAGACGAAGAGAATAAATGGTGTGATATTTAGGCACAATATGTCATCCATTTTGTGTCAATGTTCTCTCCAAATAATCACTCCAAGTTGCTTCCTGCAGCCAGACTTCTCCTCTTCCAAGAGCATGGAACAGACTGTTGCTAGTCTTCTGTCTCTTCCTTAGGCTGCAACGTGGTGTGGATTTGATGAAGATGACCTGCACTGAGAAGAAACTGTAATGTCCCTTCATAATTCCTGTGTATGGATTGGCATGGCCTATTTTATAGTAAACAAATTGGCCTGTGTAGTAAGAGCTATGAAGTGCTCACACCCATTGGCCCAGCAGGTCCATGTCTGCGTGTCTAGTTTCAGGTGGGGCATTTTAAAAAAACAGAAGCTGGGGGCTGTAAAGGTGGCTCTGAGCATGGATACTAGTGTTCAAGTCCCAGCACCCACATGGCAGCTCACAAACCCTCTATAACTCTAGTTCTAAGGGATCTGACACCGCTTCTGACCTCCATAGGTACCAGGCACAAAAAGTGGTGCAAGCAAAAAAAAGTTAATTAAAAACAAAGTAGAAGAAAGTGATGTGAGTTAATAAAAATCAAATATTATATGCTGATATTTACATGTTATATAATAATGACAGAAGCAATTACAATAGTGATAGAATAGTGTTATACTTATGGAAAAAAGTGAGCAGAAACTTCAAACTTTTTCAACAGAAAGGAGTCTTGGATATTGAACTGAGTATTTCATCAACCATTATACACCTAGTTTTAAATAACTCTAAAGACCGGGTAGGAAATATAGCAATGGGTGCCTGTGAAGGATATACCATTGTTTACAAATGATGTCAATGTCAAATCTTTGGAAGAGGCTGAAGGACAGTAGATTAAAATAATAGTAATAATAATAATAATAATAATAATAATAACACCAGTTGCATCATGATCGTTTTATTAAAGGTGGCAGAGTTTTCCTCTATTTTATTTCCAAAAGCTGTTATGTCATTATCAAAGACTAAAGCAAATCTCTAATAATACAACATGGAAGAAAGAATCAAATAGCCCTGAGTGATTTCTTTCTCAACAGATGTCACAGGAGCTCAGAGCACTGTGGGGGCCCTCAGAAGCTGCCAAAGCCACAGAGTGTCTACAGAAACATGAGTTTCTCAACTTTGTCCTCTTTGGTTCAGAAGAGAGTGAAAGGGAAGCGGGATGTATGTACGGCATGTGCTCGAGTTGTAGAATTAGCATGTGACTCAACCTTATGTCTCTTCTCCAAGACTACATGGAGCGTGCTCGGCTTCCTCCTTCTTCCTCTGAGAATGAGCAACAAGAAATAAGCAATCAAACACTGGCAATAAAATCAGCTGCCAGTTGATGTCAGCCCCGCTGATTTAGATATAGCGCTATCTCTTTCTTTAAGTAAGCCAGTAAAAATAAAATGCTTTCCTCACAATGAGACCATTAGCTGAAACAATGATAAAGACCCTTAAATGTCTTATCATTAGATAGCTGTTGGTTTCAGATGGTTTTAGCATTATCTCTAGATTTCTAAGAGCAATAATTTCTCCAGAATTGCTAATAATTCTACAGCATGCACAGCAACTAAAAGAACAAGAAAATAAATCATTGCCACATACAATCTAGAAATTAAATTATTAGTTCACAATTATTTAAATATTGCTTAGTAATTAATGTTCATCTTAGACTAACAGAGTTTTAAAATGAAGGTCTAATACAAAGGCAGTTGGTGCCACTAAATGAAAGATTCTGCTTTGGGAACTTTAATTATTTACATGAGATTTTATCATTAATTTAAACTTGACCTTTGGTGAGGCTACCATTCATAATGTGTAAGAGAGAAACAAATATTCTCCCCTGAATCCATTTTGTATGTAGCTTCTTCCTGCCATTGTTAGAGGGTCAGACCTGGTTCTAGGGCCTGGAGTTATTTTGTGGGGTAGGGGTACAAACATCTTTCACGCTGCTGCTCCCAACTATTGTGAGGAAGATGTAGGGAAAGAGGATGACGCCTTGGCAGGCTTTCACACTTCACTTCAAGGAAGAGGCAAAGGTTAAGACTGAGGAAAATTAGGCAGACAAGCATGTGTGGCCGAGAGAAAGGCTTCCTATTCTGCAGAGGCTGAGTCCCTCGTGAATGAGATCAGGTCGACTTCCTCTGCTTGCACGGTAATGCTGGCCATCTTCCCTTCCGAAAGGCAAGTCATCCATGCACCAGAGTTCAGAGCCGCATTGTAAAATGTTTCTGAACTCCTGGTGACAACGTACTGACACAGGTCCAGGGGACAGGCCCCAGAAGGCTTTTCCAGGCCTGGCCTCAGAGTCCTGTGAGAATTGTTCAGAGCTAGCACTCCGCATACCAATGAAATCCAAGCCTCTGATTATGCAACAGACCAAGACGGTCTAAAAACATGTGCTAAAGGAACGAGCCAGCATTCTGAAGGGGAAGTCTGTCTTCCAGAATCTCGGGATGGTGCTGAGTTAGTCTGAGGCTTAATGAAGATACTTTTTTCTGAGTGTCTTTGCACTCTATACTCATACAAGACAGAACCTAGTAAAATCATTTCGGAGATGAACTCTGAGTCAGAAGCAGGGGTTTGCTGTTGTTGTTTTAATGTTAATGCATGGATTAACACCCCAGATTTCCTTTATAATTCTGGATATATTATTTTTGTTTTCCCACAATGATTCTCATCAGTTCCCTGGGTAGATTGAATGACTCAACATAATACCTCATACAAGAATAAAATTCCTGGGTTGGGGATTTAGCTCAGTGGTAGAGTGCTTGCCTAGCAAGTGCAAGACCCTAGGTTCGATCCTCAGCTCCACAAAAAGAAAGAAAGAAAAAAGAATGAAATTCCTGTAGCTAACATTGCCTATGACACAATGGTTTAAAAGCCAACTGGCCTCTGCTTTCCTGAATAACTCAGCAGTAAGTCAGAGGCTGCTACGGAAATTGTACATTAAAATCAGATGTGTACAAATGTCTTTACTTAATTTTTTGGCATATATGAATTTTTTAGCAGACTAAAAATAAAAAGTTGAGAAGACCCTGTGGCTTTCCTTCCTTCCTTTCTCTCTCTCTCTCTCTTTCTCTCCTTTTTAATGACAGCTGACCCACAGCCATACTGCCAAGATAAAGTGGCTTGCAGAATGACTAGTATTGTTCCAACAGCATTCCCTTCCCCCTGAATGGAAGGTTCCAGTAAGTTATCTTCACAGTCTGAGGTATTCCTTAAGGCTTCCAGGAACAAAGACGTTTCTCCCAGGTCATTTAAGAGAACAGCAGATACTGTTAAAAGTAGCCAAACCTGGGGGCTGGAGAGATGGCTCAGAGGTTAAGAGCACTGACTGCTCTTCCCGAGGTCTGGAGTTCAATTCCTAGCACCCACATGGTGGCTCACAACCATCTGTAATGACATCTGGCTCCCTCTTCTGTATACATAATAAATAAGTTAAAGAAAGAAAAAAGAAGTTTTTTTTTTCCTGAGCCCTGGCTCTCAGTGACTGCACACATGGTTCATCTCATCACTAGCAAACTCCCTTTTAAACAAAGTATCTCAGTGATTCTGGGGCATGATGTTTCTACTTCATATTTACTAAGAATAAGTTACCTTTGCTCCTAAATTTGTTTATATATATGAAGTCTTTTTTATGGTAATTACACCGCCTATTTAGTTTTTAAAACAAACGGATAGACAGGATGGAAGAAACAGAATTGTATTTTCTCTGAAAGAGGTTTTTTTGTTAATGTCATGGATAGGTATGAGTGAGAAAAACCATAAATGATTGCTAGGATCGTTTCTCCCAGGTCATTTAAGAGAACAGCAGATACTGTTAAAAGTAGCCAAACCTGGGGGCTGGGATTAAAGGCATGCACCACCCCTGCCCGGCAATTTCTTACATGTTATAGGCTATCTCTCCATATATTAATTCTTGACCATGCTGTGCAGAGCTTTATAACTTCATAAGTTCCCATTCAAATTACAACAGGTGCGCCGGGCGGTGGTGGTGCACACCTTTAATCCCAGCACTCGGGAGGCAGAGCCAGGCGGATCTCTGTGAGTTCGAGGCCAGCCTGGTCTCCAAAGTGAGTTCCAGGAAAGGCACAAAGCTACACAGAGAAACCCTGTCTCGAAAAACCAAAAACCCAAACAAAACAAAACAAAAACAACAACAACACAACAACAACAACAAAAACGGGTGTGTTTGGAATTGACTTTCATACAGGAGAGCCAGTCTTGTTTTCCTTCATGTTGATTTCCAGTTCCCCAGCACCATTTGTTCAAGATGCTGTCTTTTCTCCAATGTATACTCTTGATATCTTTGTTAAAAGCCAAGTGACTAATAGTTTAACTTTATATTTCACTCCTTTCTTCATGTTAGAACATTTCTCCTCCAATATACAGACTGTTGGAGAACGAAAGAGGTTGATATCATACATCATTTGGGAAACCATTCAGTTAAAACAGGAAAGAATGTGGAGACTGAGGCCAGGATGCAGGTCAGTTGGGAGAGTGTCTGCCTACCCTGCATGAGGCTCCAGGTTTGACCCCCAACACCACATTAACTAGGTGTAGTACTGTATGCACCTAATCCCAGCACTGAAGAGTAGAAAATGACAAGTTCCTGAGTGTTTAAGAGGAGTTAAGAAGACTCTGTGGAGAAGAGTGGGTGTGGGAGGTAGCAATTTAAAAAGACACAGAAAATCCAGGAGACAAGAGCTGATGGAGCCAGGCAGCAGTGACACACGCCTTTAATCCCAGTACTCAGGAGGCAGAGTCTAGCCTCGTCTAACCAGGACAGCCAGGGCTACACAGTGAAACCCTCTCTCAAACAACCAAACAAACAAAAAGCTGATGGCTCCAACTTGTAACCCAGAGCCTGACAGAATGAAGCCGGCAGATCGCCATGAGTTCAAAGCCAGCCTGGAGCACAGCGTATCTCAAAATAAACACAAGACGTTTAGATAGAAATGTCTGATGAAAAAAACGAACAAACAAAACAGAAATATAAGTCTGAACCTTGAGAGAGAGTGCAATGATAGTAATTCAGGTTGGAAATAGCACAGACCATGGTAGTTAAAGTCCAGAGGCTTGAAGAAACTTCAAGAAATCAAGACAGAAGTGGCTTCGGGGGCAAATCTGTGACGGGGAGGGAAAGTTGGTGAGGAGTCACTAAGGAGATGAGAGAGTTCAGAAAGCAAAGAGGAGAATTAAAATTCAACTTGAACTTAGCACCGAGGGAGCAGAGAATTGGGGACGTGACAGATGGTCAGGGATATGGTCTTCAGGTAAGTGTCCTTTCACCTGTCAGTCACCAGGCTCTCGGCAGAAAGATGAGAGAATATAGCAGGGCTGCAAAGGCTGGAGATTTCATAGCAAGTATAGAACAGAAGGCAAGGACAACAGAAAGTTCATCAGCTTTGACGATGAACAGAAAGGAAGACAGCATTACATCTTGGGAGGGAAGAGATTAAACATCTATGGTTGTTGAGGATGATGAATGGGGGGTGAGGAAGCCACTTAAGATGGACTTGTCAGTAGAGATCAAAAAGAGTAGCTGGGGAGATGGCTCAGTGGTTAAAAGTACTTGCTGCTCTTTCAGAGGACCTTGCCTCAAGTCTCAGCACACACCAAATGGCTCACAACTGCCTGTAACTATTGTCCCAGGGGAGCTGATGCCTTCTTATGACCTCTGTGAGCATCAGTCATGCAAGTGGTACCCAAACATACATGTAGACAAGACACCCATACACTTACTTTTGTCCAGATAATCTGTTATTAAAGTAGAGTATTGTAATCACCTACTAATAGATTGATATTGATCTATCTATGTCTTTAATTACAGTAGTACACTTCTTTTTTTTTTTTTTTTTTCTTTCTTTTGGAGCTGAGGATCTAACCCAAGGCCTTGCACTTGCTAAGCAAGCGCTCTACCACTGAGCTAAATCCCCGAGTAGTACATTTCTTATGAAATTAAGTGCACCAGAGTTTGGTGCATATGTGTTTAGGATAGTAATGTCTTCTTGGTTAACTGTTCATTTGATTAGAATGAAGTATCCTTCTTTATCTCTTCTGATTATCTTTAGCTTGAAGTCTATTTTGTCAGATACCATGATCGGGGCATCTACTTGCTTCCAGGTCATATTTGTACCTTTGTTCTTACTTTTACTCTAAGGTGGTACCTATCTTTGAAGTTGTGTTTCGTATAGACAACAGGTAGATGGATTGTTTCCTTATGCATGCAGCCATCCTGTGTCTTTTGACTGGAGAATCAGGGCTGATAATATTTAAAGGTATTATTGAAAGGTGCATGGCGATTAGTCATTGTGTTGTTGATTTTCTGGCGGTGGTGGCATTCCTTGTGGGACTTTTTATTTTAGTAACAATGGCTTCATATTTCTTTCTGCAATCTCCTGATGATTTTCATTCCTCTCTTTAGCCTCAATACTGTATCCTATATTTTCTTTAGCTGTGATTTGTTGGATATAATTTTTTAGGCAATTGATACCATGAAAAGCTTTTTTTTTTTTTTTTTTGACCTTCACCTATGGCAGGTAATTCTGTTGAGTGCATTAGACTAGGTGGGCTATCATGGCATTTTAGGAATTGGAATGCATTATTGCTCCAGGCTCCTTTGGCTTTCTAAGTTTCCATTGAGAAGTCAGCTGTTACTGTGATGAGTTCCCTTTGTATGTGATCTTTGTTTTTTCTCTTTCAATACCCTTTCTTATTCTGTATACTTGGTGTTTTAACTATGATATGTGGGCTGTGGGAATTTACTTTTCTGGTCTTGTCTATTCGATGTGCTGGATGCTTCATGCACCTGTATGAGCATGTTTTTTCTTAGTTTGGGGAAATTTTCTTCTATGATCTTCTTGCAGATCTGATCTGGTCTATGTCATTGGTCTGGGACTCAGCTCTGTCATCTATGCCTACAATTTGAAGGTCTGTTCTTTTCATGGTATCCCACATTTCCTATATGTTTCTTTCCTGTGTTTCAATTTTTTTCATATTCTTTTATTTCATATAGATGCTCTACTGTGCGTTTGAATCCTGGTGCTTCGTCTTCTGCCTGAGTCTCTCTACTTACAAGGCTTCCTTGGAGCTTTCTAACTTGGCTCTTGGTTTTTTTCAATTCAATTTTCATTTCTGCTTGAGTCTTCTCCCATGTTTCTTTCCCTTTACTGAGTTCCATTTCCAAATCCTGCTTGTCTTTATCGTGTCCATCAGCCTTAATGTTTGTGTTTTCTTGGCATCATTTGGGTAGAATCCATTATGTTCTTTCTAAGTTCAGTGAGCTGTTCCTTTAAATTCCTTGAATTATTTGATGGAGTTTGTGATTCTCCTTTAGACTCTGTGTCATGGGGTTCGGCAAGGGAATTCTCACCAGTAGACATCTCTATAGAACAAGGGGCTTGGAGGTAAAGTACAGTCTTCATCTTTCATATTCTTTGTATTTTCGTGATGAGAGCTGGACAGGTGGACTCTTTTTTTTTTCCTTTTTTTTTTCTTCTTCTTCTTCTTTTTTTTTTTTTTTTTTTTTTTAGTTTTGTGTCTGATTTGGATAGAGCATAGTTGGGACAGAAGAGTGGATGTTTGGCTCCGGTTAGGTCTAGAAGTCGGATAAGCCATAGGTGGAATGAAGGCAAGTAGACACCAGAGCTGGACTGATATATAGAATGTGAATTCTGTCCTAAGCTTAGAGTTTGGGGGTTGAGACTGGTGGAAAGAGGGAAAGACCAGGTAAAGTCCTCTGGCTAAATACTAGAGGAGAATGTGTAGGATTTGGCTGGGTGGAAAGCTTGGGTGTGGCTTGGGTGGAGCCTGTCAGTTGGGAGCAGGCAGAGGGATTCCAGAAGAAACCTAGAGATTGATGGCAGCCCAAGTAGAGGAGGTCAGAGTAGACCCTAGAGAAGGCATGTGTGGGATCTGGCTGGGTAGAGAGGTTGAATGTGGAAAAAAAAAAGCACACACATAAATTTGAGAGAGAGAGAGAGAGAGAGAGAGAGAGAGAGAGAGAGAGAGAGAGAGAATATAAAAGCAGGCAAAGACCTCGAGGTCAGCCTTGGTTGCTATATAACAAGTTCAAGGCTATCCTGGGGTGTGTGAGACTGTCTCAAAAGAACCAAACCACAAAACCAAATAAACAAAAAGAAAAGGCAAAAACCAACCAACCAACCAAACAAACAAACAAACAAACAAAGCTCTTGTGCTTTTTCTGTCACTGCTACAAAATACATGAACTCAATCAGCTTCAAAACTGAAGGGCTTATTTTGTTCCACAGCTCCCTGCATTTCAGTCCATCATCATGACCCCCTGCGTTTGAGCCTGTGCTGAGCAGTGTATTATGGTACAGGAAACTGCTCCTCTTACAGCATCTGGAAAACAAAGACAGGAAGAGCCTAAGGTCTGATAGCCACTTCAAGAACACACCACCATTGACCTGACTTCCTCTTGTAAGACTCCACCTCTCGAAGCTTCTGCCCTTCCTCAATAGCACAAGAGTACATGAGTCTTTGTGGGGCATTCCAGACATAAACTATAGCCTCTCATTTCTTGAAAACAAAAGAAAAGGAAGAAAGAGAGAAGAGAAGAGAGGTGATTAAGGTTTCCTTATCTGCTGGCTTCCATATTTTCCCTCACTAACATCATCTTACAAAAAGGTCAAATTGGCGTTTTGTGAATAAGCGTCATGAGTGTAGTATGATCAGTTAAGGTAAGGGTTGGGGGTTCCACCCACACACGGTATATAAGAGAATTACTTATCAAATGGGCAAGCCATTATGAGGTCATGCGATGATCTTACAAACATTCCATACCACTCAAACACAAGAAAAATATCTTTTGTTTTTTGTTTTTCAATTTGGATAAACATTAAACAGTCGTGTTACCGGTAGCCAGAAAAAGATTATATTCAAATTTGGGGGATTTGCTCTTGAAGTTTGGTTAGGTAGCATAGTCATCTGGAATCCCACTTTTCTGAGACAAACACATGGTGGAGCAGCAGGCATAGTAGCATCATTGTTTTGCCAAATAATTTGTTCCTCCATTTTTATAAGCCTGAGTTCAACACACACATTTCCTGTAGGTATGGTTGGTGTTTCTCAATGAAGTTTCGACAGACTCTGTGGGTGTTTGTGTTTTGAAAAGTAAAGCCTTGTATCAACAATAAGAATTTCCTCTCCTCCTGCTGTAGAAGTCCTCATGATATGCCTCTTAACCCACACACAGCCAGTTAAAAGGGCACTAGGTCAGACAACTTAGCAGGTAGACTCACACATGCTCTGTAGAAAGCCTACAGAGCCAAGGCATTTGGAGATAAACATGGAAGGACTCAGGGATTGCTAGTTTATTTCTGTCTTATGTTGAAACAAGGACTGATTTTTCAGGAACATGGAAAGAGATAAACACTGTTTCTAGTGCTCACAAAAAACAAACAAACAAAAAACAAAACAAAACAAAACAAAACAACAACAAAAAAAAAACGCCCTCACTAATGTTTCAGGGAGAGGGAAAGAGCATGCTGTGGGTTTAAAGCATGCCGGGGGAAGGGTTCTCCCAAGGCCTTGCTTTCCCAAGACATCTCCCCCGTGGGGTTGCCTGAGTCGCACATAGGCTCATTTCCCTCTTGCTGATGAGGACACTGTGAGTCACCTCGCTTTGTGAGGCACCTTTAAGAAGAGGAAAGCCCCAGAGAAGAAATTATCATTAGAACGTTATAAATTAGTGGATCAAATTAGCCTGCTGGCTACAGAGACTTAGATTGAGAACAATTAAGGACAGAAAACAAGAGCACCAAAAAAAAAAAAAAAAAAAAGTCTCCACTCTAGATGAACCAAGGAAGAGCCATCCTGGGTGGCAAGCTCCCCAAGGTGGAGCATACCTGAGTCACCAGCAGGGATTGAAGTGCTCACATGGGCCTTAACTGCCAAGGCACTCGGTGGCTTGTAGATTGGACCCATTCCTGAAGAAACATTTAACAAGGTTGCCCGACTACAGCTTACCAGACTGCTCCACAAATAAAACTCTAGCCTGCTGACCCCACCCACGCACCACAGTGGTTGTTGGTTCTCCTTCAGTCAGAGTGAGAGGACATTACCAGGTGGGCACTTAAACCTGCTTACTTAGACCTCTTCTGACATCCAGATGTCAGGGATGCCGGAATAACACTGCTGCAAACACACAAGGCCAAGCTTAGGATTTCCAGGGTTGTGATTAGCTAAGACTGAGAGTAAACATTTTGATGTCTTTAATTAATGCAATTATTCCAGCTCAATTTTCCAATTGTCTCTTGACTGAAGGAAAGTACAGAGAAATCAGAGGCTTGCAAATATATTAATTTATTCAGTGAGGGAACCTATCCTTTCATGCTCTGCTTAATGTTTTTTGGTTATTTTTTTGAAATTGAAAAGTATATTAAAAACAAACAAATAAACAGAAAATGAAAGACATGGAATGGCTATTGCATTCTTCCAACTTTATTCCCTTCCTCTTCAACACCAGTGGTCTTGGTTATTCATATTTTTAGATGAGGTAATGGATGTCATTGAGGTTAACTAACTCACCCAATGACACAGAATTCAGGATCCAACAGGATTTTATATATATATATATATATATATATATATATATACATATATATATATGTAGGGAATATATTCTGTCTTATCCTTTGAGCTACAAAATTGATACTTTACACAAATCACCCTGCATTTGATGCTGAAAGTTAAATGTACCCATCCAATCCACAAATATTTCTGGCCCAAGTAAGGTTCTTACTAAGTATCTCTTACTAAATAAAGAAGTCCCATTCGCAGAATAAAATTCAACAGACTGAAATGTGGTAAACCATTCTAGAAGTTTAAGTGCTAGATAGTAAAATGAGGTTTTGTTTGTTTTGTAAATTAAAGCAAACTCAAAGGGAAAATGGGATGAGGTCCTTTAAGTTGAATGCCTACTCTCCTGTGTTTCCAGTATGGCTGCCTATGCACACCCGACTAGGATGTTTAAAATGATAATGGCCTGGAATAGAAAGTATTACTGTTCCTACCACCATTGCAAGTCTTTAAATACTCTGCTGTTTAACTTAAACGTTTACTAAACTGATCATTAGAGTCCCTTGAAATATAGTGTCAAGCCGCGGGCTGGGGGGGGGGGGGGGGGGGGGGGGCGGGGCGGGGCGTGGCGCGCACACCTTTAATCCCAGCACTCCGGAGGCAGAGGCAGGTGGATCTCTGTGAGTTCCAGGACAGCCGCAAAGCTACACAGGGAAACCCTGTCTCGGAAAAAACAAAAAATTAAGTAGGTTGCATCCCATACGGTTTAAAAACAGTTTTAAGTGACATTGAAAAAAAAAATAGATATTCAAGAACCAAGTTGACGATTTTATCTCTTCCTTTTTGTGCTGTTCTGTTTTGGTTGTTTACACCCATTTTATGAGAGGCATTGCTTTATTTAAAAAGAAAAAAATGGAGGGAGTATTGATTGCAATGATGAGCTGAGCCCTCAGCAGCATAGAGGTGTGATCTCGGACCAGCAGCTAGCTAGTGGACTGTTTGAGACACCCACGGTTCTGAGCCAGAGGAAATCAGACCTTGGTCAGCGCCAAGGGAAGCGATCCTATAGGTTGTGACACAGTGGACCACAGGGGATGAGGACAAGGGACCACTGATGGCAGCAAGGTGGACAAAGGTTGCAGTTTTGCTTTGGAATCCTTGGGGGAGGAGCACTGTAACTTTTAACCACTAGAGAAAAGCAGATGAGAGCACAGTCATCACTGACTGGGATCTGAGGGGTTTCAGAGACTCTCCCGAGTCAAGGGGGACCCCAAACATGTGAGTCTCCCAATAAGAAGAAACAAAAGGAGATGAATCATGAATTATTTGATGTTTGACCACTTCCCCAGTGGATACAAGGCTACAAAAACCTGCTATAAATCAGTTCATGGGTCAAACATTACTCCAGGACTTTAGAGAACACTGGAAGAGTTTCTAAGGACAGTCAGATCTTCCTTGGACTCTCCAGTCATCTATGAATAAACTTACATACCCTCTATTTTTAGAATCATAAAAAGACAGAGCTCAGCATCTAGCCATTTCCCATGGACTTGGTAAATCCCTGGCCCAGAAGAGAAAGTAAATGAGACCACCAGCTGTTGACCTTTCTTGGGCATTGACCATCCTTTCCTGCGAAGATGGTTTCCAGGTACATCCCAGAGTGGAGGGAATCATGCCAGGTATTTCAAAATTCTGAACACACTTCAAAGTAACTGCTGTTGTTCCCTAACTACTTTTGAGTTAGTGTCTTGGGAAATTCTTCTCCATGGTTACATATCTGATTTTATAATAGACATCAATAGGGAAATGGGATTTGTTTTTACAGAAATTCACTTTATAGCCAAATTTACTAGTGTGCTTTTCATAAAGTGAAAAATGAATTTATGTATGTTGATATCTCTCATCTCTACATGTGCCTACCTCTCTGGGGCCTTCTTCCTGAAGTATCTGACGTGAGCAAATTGACTGGGAGCAAAACACGGTTGATTCAGCAAATCCACTAGACTGTGTATAGGAAGCACAAGGTAACAGCATGACCGCCTTGCAAATCCTAACAGATAGAGTGTATCATGCCAGCCTCTCCCCACTCCTACGTAAAAAGCAAAGCAAACTAATGAAGGAAATATCATGGTTTGTATGCTGTTCTCATCCTTACTTTATGGATCCCAAGCTAAAGCTTTAGCAAGGTCATTTGATTTTCCTGTGATCTCAAAGTGAGGAGGCATACCAGCAATACTAAGACAGAAGTTTTTCATGCCCCCTGACCCCAAGCTCCTGTAGTTCCTTTATCCCTGAAATAGCATTGCCAGGCTTGTTCCACCTAAAAACCCACTCACTGTTCTTCTTTCCCTTGCCTACATGTGGTCCTACTTTCCTCTCTGCCCATTTAATCTCAGGATTGCTTTCTTCACCCACCTGAACCAAAGCGGAGTCATGAGTTCCAAGTTCTCAGTGGCTGGCTTTTCACGAATTGTCCCTAAAGTCTGTGATTGGAAAAAAAGTTCTTACCAAGCTTGCTTTCAGGTTAGAGCAATCTTTAAGCCAAACTATAGACTTAAAACAACAAAGTTGGTGTGTTTTGGTTGCGGGGTGAGGGTGGGAATGAGACAGTCTAGACACCTGGACGGGCCCTCCAACTAGAGCTGCTACTGCTACACGTAAGAGTCAGGAAGGAGACCCAAAGCCCAGGCGTCTCTCTGAGCTTGAGATTATTCACTTTCCTAACTAATCAATAATTGTTATAATTAAAATTGATAGCTGCAAATAACAGGACAGAAGGGCGCTGCCAGCATACTGATTGTGTCTTTGGCTTGGAAAGATAGGCAGCAGAGTGGAGCACTTAGTTTCCAATTTGCTTTTAGCTGTGTGCAAATTGCTTTAGCTGTATCCAGCTGATTTAGACCTTGCCTGGAGGTGCGCTAGATTAATTGGGAGCCACACATTCATTGCTTACAGAATGGACTCTGTAATTGGCGAAATTTGTTAGTGCCAGTTATAAAATAACTATATAGTTCTACTTTTAGCTGTTCTTTCATTATTCTTTCCATAAGAGAGGCCACAGGAGGCAATTAGAAGGACTCTGATGATTAAGATGGGCTTTTCCACAAGGACTCAAAGGCACGTGTCTACAGTCGATATTTTAATCCAAGAAAACAGTGGTGTGGATAGGGTATTGATTTTTTTTCAAAAGTTGAAAAAGTACTTGAGTACATATAGGAATTTTTTCATCTTTGCGGTGACTGAGAGTTACATAAGAGAATCCACTTTGTTAGAATGGTGAGCAGGTTTTTTAAAACGATTCTTTGTTCTCTCTCAGCCTCATTGGGTTATATAAAGCAAGTACTCTTTCTTACTTACTGTGAGTGGAAGCAAAAAGAACAGTCCTGAGGCTGCAGTTGGGTGCCTTGTAGTTTGTAGGTTTTCTTCTGGTCTCCTCTTTGTGTCACGGGATTCCATAGGACAGTCTGCAGAGCCTTCTGAGGACACGGGGGAAGCTAAATGGATGTTTAAGTTATTTTTGTCAGGAAGGCTTTTTCCCCCCAAGAGCAATAAAACATAAGCTATAATGACAAGTGAGCAAAATAAAGGATCTCTTTCTTTTCTGATAAGAGTCTCAGAAAGTGTTTTATAGCCAGGCATGATGGCTCACACTGGGAATCCCACCACCTGAAAGACTGAGGCAGAAGGCTAAGCCACAGAGTGAAAATTTGTCTCTAAAACAAAAACAAATAAAGTAAAATAAACAACAACAACAACAAAACAGAACAGCAAGTGTCCTATAAGACAGACAGGCATACAAAGAAGTAAATTGCGTCCCTCGGATCCTCTCGGTGTATTGCAATGCACATCAAAATGTGCAGAGGCCATTCTCTGTTCCCACAGATGAGGAAAGTCACATGTGTCCACAGAACAGAAATATCTGGAGAGATTATGCCATTCAAATGACAAGTTCAATTTATGCTCATTTACGCAAACAAAAAAGTGTAGGGCAGGTGTGGTTCCTGTCACTGGAAAACAGCAGGAAGACGCTGTGTTCACTGGGCAACACCACATTCAGAGGCTCAAGAGTAGTGGGTCTTGCCCAGACTCCTCCATTTCTTACTTCTGTTTATTCTTTTTACCTTTACTTTCTCCCCCCCCCCCCCCCCACAATAAAACCTTCAACCACGGAAGTACCCATCAACCCACATTTCTATCAGGTCTGTCCAACAACTGCTCTGAGAAGACAGAGCTTCTTTCCCAAGGTTCCAGCAAATTCTAGACACTAACATGGAAGACCCACAGTGAGTAACTTGCATACTCCTGAACCAGCCACTGAGGTCAGGAGTGCAGAGTGCATTTATTAGCCACATCTGAGTCTGTGCCCCTCCAGGAACACATATAGAGCCCCTTCCCTATCTGATCTGCACTAACCTTGAATGATGGGAGCCCACTCCCCCTTAGGAACACTGTGAAGGAGGGAAGCCTTCATAGCAATACTAGGGTAGACACCAAACGGAGAAATGGGTACCAGGCAGAGGCAATAGCAAATGACTGCCACATTAAAGCTAAGTAGTAAACTATTAAAGTTTTTTAATCTTTTATATTCAATGGGAACTTTGGGATCCAATTGAGTCTAAAGAGCATTTCTTCTAGAATATTGCCCACATGACCACAGCATGGAAAAGACTGCCCACTGTTTCAGAAGGCACCACCCACCCCTAGAGCTCACTCGCTAACACAGAGAGTAGAAAGTCTTTCTGAAGTGAAAGACCATTCTGTGGGGCTGAGGAAATGACTCAGTAGGGGAAGGTGCTGAGGGTAAGCAAGAGGACAAGAGTTCAAATCCCAGGCACCCCAGAACTGAGGGGATCTAGACAGGCAGATCCCAGAGGCTCCCCGAACAGTCAGCCTACCTGAAACCTTAAGCTCTAGGCTCAATGAGAGATCCTGCCTCAAAATACGAGATGGAGAAATAGAGGCAGACACCTGAACTTGCTCTGTGGGTCACACACACGCTTACTCAATCTCATTCTAAGTGCAAAAATTTTAGGTTTACTTTTCATTCCGCCTCCCCCCCTTCTAAGTAATTCTTTTTTTCTTAAATGGAGTTAAGTTGAGGCTTAGTAAATATATTTAATATAAGCGTTAGCATAAGGCTGAAGGGAAAGACAGGCATCCAGAAGAAAGTAAGACACACCCACCTGAAAGCATGGGTGTAGGCTTCTCAAAGAAGCATTCTCTCTCCAAGTAATTCTAAGGATGGGGACGACTTCTTATGTGGTTCTTTGTCATCACTGAGCTCTACAAGCACAAACTGTGCCAATTCCCATTTTGTCCCAATGATAGATGGTCCAGAACCAACTTTTCTACCAAAGGACTAAACAGAGGCCACAAGAGTTCTTTTTTTGGCACGAGAAAATGAGTATTCTGAGCCACATCTTTTTGCGGGGTGTAATTTAAGCCCTCAGATTGAAGATACAGCCAGCAAATATCCAATTTGCTTTGATCTTCTGACTTTATATAGGACTATATGTGATCACCAAGGAGGAAAATTGATGTATAATAAAGCAACTTCTTTTATGGTTAGGATCAGAGGACAAGCTTAGACATTAAAGGGACTGCTCAAGAAAAAGTATTTCGGAACATTTACCTTGGAAATGCTCATTTGAATGTATTTAAATTAAAATTATTCTTGTGATTTGAAAGAAGCTCACTGTGTAAAAAGATAAAAATGCTTTTATAACTCATCTGGTGAGAGGTAAGGGTGCTTGCCAGCAAGACTGGGTATCTGAGTTTGAACCCTAGAACTCAGTGAAAGGAGAGAATTGACTCCTCCTGAAACTGGTCCTCTGACCTCCACATGGCACAGACATTCTGGGATATCTGTATGCATGCATATACAGACACACACACACACACACACACACACACACACACACACACACACACACACTTACACACACACACACATACTTACCATACAATAAGTTAATAAATGCAAAACTTAACTTTTATAAGAGATAGAGAAAGGAAGAAAGAAAAGGTGGAGAGAGAGAGAAAAGACATAACCTTGAATATTAAAAAAAGACAAGATCAAAGGCATGAATTTACATACAGTACAGCTTATACATACATACATAGAGAAATATTTTGCTGTATACCATATATTTTCAATTAAAAAAGTCAGAAAGAAGAGGAGAAAGACATTGCTTCTATTTCAATTAAGTTATACATGACTTCTGCAATGTAAACAAGCTGTGTAATTGAAACAAGATAAGGTATGAGCATAAGGATTTCTGGAAGAAACAAAAGGACAATCTGGTTTGAAATATCACTTGTCTTTTTCTTTTCTTTTTCTTTTTCTTTCTTTCTTTCTTTCTTTCTTTCTTTCTTTCTTTCTTTCTTTCTTTTTTTTTTTTGAGCTGAGGATCGAACCCAGGGCCTTGCACTTGCTAGGCAAGCACTCTACCACTGAGCTAAATCCCTAACCCCCACTTTCCTTTTTATCAC
Organism: Onychomys torridus; assembly: GCF_903995425.1. Lineage (NCBI taxonomy): Eukaryota > Metazoa > Chordata > Mammalia > Rodentia > Cricetidae > Onychomys > Onychomys torridus. Next base: position 43,318,926 of record NC_050455.1, read on the forward strand.
AGACTGGGTGACAAAATATGGCCAACCAGTTAGGACTATGAGAAAATAGCCATAAAATTTATATATTAAGAAGTGCTAAGCACCAGTATCTACCCAGGAAGGTCACTCAGCATGGACCCAAATCAGTGCTATTCCTGTGTCTGAGGAAACTATGTCTGTCCCCCACCACAGAAGTAGTTTTCAGAAAACTGGTAACTGATGAAAACATTTCAGAAACCTGGAGGCTGGGCAGTTTGGCTACAGCCACATATGCAGTGGGGGATTCCCCTGACCATCAGTGTCAGGGCTGTGGAAAGGAGAATGGTACTCAGATGAGTCAAGCTGCCTGGCGGGTTTCCAAAGACTTTGTCACGTCTCTTTATATACCATGCCCTGTTGAAAGCAACCTGGGATATCTAAATAGAAAAGTCAATCAAGCTAAAAACTGCAAAGCTAAAATGGAGCTACTCAGGAGCTGTGAGCTACAGAAACAACTCGTTGAAGATTTCTGTTCCAGTGATGACTCCAACTTTGACCTGATGCCGCAGGTGTTGCAAAGCCTCCCTAGGGAAGAAACACTCATTGACCCTGTGGGTCACCACCATCCAGCTACTCCTAAATGCCTCCAAGGTAGCACCGGAAGGACCTTTGAGTGACTTACTAAGCCTACGATTTTACCTTGCCTACTTCCCATTCCTAGCCAAAAGTGGTAATGATTCTTAGTCTTAAGCCCCACCTGTCTTCAGCTGAATTACCATTTATCTTAAAAATGATTGTAGGTGGAAATTAGTTGTGTATGGGAGAGAATAGAAATGTTTGAATCAGACAGCTTGAGGCAGATAAACGTTCTTGGGCTAATTGACCCACTCACTTTGCCCTAATTACATAATAGTGCAATAAGCAAATATGGAACAAAATAAGCATGATAAAGAATGACCTGTGAGCCAAGGTAAGTCTCAGAGCCCAGCAAGACCTGGATAGTTTGGTCTACCTGGAGCAGGCCTCACGAGCACCCAGTGGAGCTCTCTGCATCTTCCCTGTATGTTCTCTGTCCTGGGCTTCATAGTCACAATAACCCTGTCCAGATCAGCCCTCTGCTTTATCCAAGACGACTTTTAGTTCAGACACACTCAGGGTGTACACTTGCATATTTAAAAGATAGGAAAGGCTGAATGTGGTAGTACATGCCTTCAGTCCAAGCACTGGGGAGGGTGAGACAGGAGGATCGTGAGTTCCAGACCAGCCTGGGCTACTAAGGAAGAATCTACCTTAAAAAAAAAAAAAAAAAAAAAAAAAGTAATAAAAGATAGGAGCCACCAATTAAAGAAATTAATATTTCTGCTCTTCATTTTTTTTTCCAGTTTTCTTAGTTTATTTATACTTGAGATACATCAATTCTAAAAGTGTGTTGATCTCAGCCAGGTGGTGGTGGCACACACCTTTAATCCCAGCACTTGGGAGGCAGAGTCAGGCAGATCTCTGTGAGTTCAAGGCCAGCCTAGTCTACAGAGTGAGTTCCAGGGAAGGTGCAAAGCTACACAGAGAAACCCTGTCTCAAAAACCAAACCAAACAAACAAACAAATAAATAACAAAATAAAATAAAAATGTGTTGATCTCCAGAAAGGACACTTGCATGTAGTCTAACTGTGATCAGTAGAGGAATGTTTGTTTACATGGACATGTCTTAAATTGGCTTTGGAATAAAAAGGGGTAGAACCACAAAGGAATGCTGTTGGCTGCCTTGCTCCCCAAGGCTCATTCAGCCTACTTTCTGATACAACTTCAGGCCTGTCTCCCCAGGGATGTCACTGTCCTCAGTAGGATGGGGCCTCCCACATCCATCACTAATCAAGAAAACACCCAGCAGACACACCCAGAGGTCAGAACCTTTGATGGAGTCAGTCCCTCAGCTGAGGTTTTCTCTTCAAGCCAGGTGACTTTAGTTTGCATCAAGTAGACAAAAAATAACTAACCAGCACAGAACAAGGTATCTCAAATGGCCAGTCATAAACTTTCCTGAGGTGAAGGAGACTTGTCAGCAGCATATGCAAGGGCTGGGCTTGTGGCTCAATCAGAGAGGTCTTGCCTAGCCTGTGGGGGAGTGGGACATTCTGGGTTACCTTCTCTGCCAACACATACACCCAACTGGATCAAGGTGCCAGGGAAAATTAAGTAGAACAATCTTCACTAAAACATACTCTAATAAGTTTATGGAGATTACCTTAGGAAGTAATTAAGTAAAGACCAAAGTGTGGGGGCTGTATTCATTTCCTGATTTATCCTGTTTGGCTTGGCTTTGTGAAATCAGTTCTCACTATGTAGCTCTGCCCGGCCTTGCGCTTACTACATAGAGCAGGCTGGCTTCGAACTCACAGAGACTCATCTGCCTCTGGCTCCTGAGGGCTGGGATTGAAAGCATGTATGTTACTACACCTGGGAGGGCCTGAATTTGGACTCCAGCATTCATGTAAAAGCTAGATATGCCGGGCATGATGCTGCAGACCCAGGCAGATCTCTATTGCTTTGAGGCTATGCTAGTCCATGTACTAAGTTTCAAGACAGCCAGGGCTACATAGAGAGACTGTCTCGACTAAACAAAACAGAAGAGCTAGGTGTGGCCACATGCACTGGTGATCCCATCTCCAGCGGGGCCAAGGGAGGCAGTGACAGGAGAGTCACTGCAGCTTGCTGGCCACCAGCCTACCAGAAATATGTTCTGAACACTGGGTCAAGGGGGACCCTGTCTAATGACAATAAGGCATTAGATGGATGAAGGAGATACCCGATGGCCCAGTCCCTCCTAAGTCTGCATACAGAAATGGGCACATGCAATACACACAGACACACATTGTATGCACATATATATTTAGTTTAATTTGTATCTAGATGTTATGTATATGTACATAATTTTTAAAAATTGTAATAAGAAAGAAAATAGAAGATAAATGCATGTTCTTTACACTGATAAAGCAAGTAGGTGATAAAAGTGTAATTGGCACCATAAAGGTGACAAGAAAGAGCTGACATTAAGCATGGAGGAAGGAACAAACACAGAGAAGGAAGATCATATAAAGTCATTTATCCCGGCAAACAGCATGGGACAGAGAAGACTGGCAGCCTTTCTGTGACGTGACCTTTGTAGGAAGTAGATTTGGCTTGAAGTCATTCTGTTTTTCTTTTGTAGTGCCGGGTGTTGAGCCAGGGTCTCGTATGTGCTAAGCATTCTCTCTACCGCTGAACAGAAGCCCCTCTTGAAGTAATGTATCTTCAGCACAAGCAAAAGAATCATGTAAAACATCTACCTAAAAATATGAAGTGTTTGTACAAAGTAGGAGTCATTGCAACTATCAGAGGATTATGTTTCTGAAGACAAGTAAAAAAAAATCACAACAAAACAGTAAAACAGAAATAAACTATCTTTCAGAGCCAGAAACAAAAATGGACTAAATTTTATTCAGAGAAATCAATGTGCAGATAGGAGTTCTAAGAAACTTAACTCTCTAGCCTGCATAAAGGCAACATTCAGACAAAGATGGACAAAGGTACTCCAGGCCAACACAAAATGTCAGAAATCCACCTAGCTTCCATTGCCACAGAAAAATGGATGAGTGTCTAAGATGGGAAAATCGAGCATTTTTTTTTGCAAGAGCTTGCTTAAGAATGCTTCTGACTCCTGTTCTAGTCAGTTACTATAGGCTTGGAGAGACAAAGCAGGAAGAAGGGAAGAAAACCCTGTGTACCACTGTGGACTCTACAGAACTCCCTCTTCCATGTGTTACTAAACATCTGAGGCAGCCCTGCGTGTTTTCTGACCCCAGAGCACCCGAGTTATCCTTTTGCATCATACCCCATGATGCTGATGGGGACACTGGGTCCCACTGGGTCCTAGTCCCCAGTGTAAGTGAGGCTTTCTCTCCATCATTTCAAAGTCAAATAAGACACATATTAAAAGAGCTTGACGTAGACATCTCCACAGCACGCTGTTTTTAATTGTTGGATATTAAGTACTATATGAAAGAACTTACTCTGTTATTAATGAAGTCATCTGTTCCTTTGTGCCCCTCCAACACTTGATTACTTTTGATTGGAGTCATTTGCTCATAAAGTTTGTAAAATCATGCACATCATGTTATCCCCTCCCCCAAATAAAATGCCATCCATTAATGGGAAGGAAGGAACTTTGTAGAGTGTATTTTGAATTGATATCACTGTGAAAAGTTCTTGAACCAATAGACATTCTCCCTTCATTGAAGACATGCTAGATTAATTAAGTGAAGATTAATTAGGTAGATAGAATTCAAGAGAAAGAAGATGAAGTTACAACATGCCACATATTATTGGTGGGGAAAATGTCAGTTTATTTTTAAAGTGATTCATACCTATCAAATTAAAAGAACCAAATGGTTCACAATTATATTCATTAACAAGAGAAAGTTTATTCCCTTTCTGAGCACTTTCCCCACTTTTTTACTCATCATAAATAGTTATCATGAATAATCTGAGACATTTACCTTCTAGATTTTTCTATCAAATACAAATATACTGCATGAAATATGGTGATATTTTATTTGTGCTGAAATGTGATTTTTTTTGTATGTTAATAAATAAAGTTGCCTGGGGGTCAGAGCTAAGAGCAAGCCATTTAGCTGAAGTCTGGTGGTGGTAGCATACGTCTTTAATATGATCACATGACAAGCAGAGTCTCTGAGTTCAAGGACACAGCCAGCTTGTTGACCACGCCTTTAATCCAAGTGCCAACCATAGAGACCTGGAGGTTGGTATAGACAGGCAGTGACAAAGAAGTCATATGGTTGAGTTTAGAACTAATGAGAAAGCAGAACAGAAAGTCAATAAAAAATACAGACACACAGGAAGTAGGTCTCTTTTCTCAGGGGAAGGATGGCAGCGGCTAGTAAGCTAAAGGCTATTCACTAGTGCTCTGACCTCTTGGGCTTTTAACTCTTTATTTGGCTCTGTGTTTCTTATTTAATGAGACTGTTTAGAATTACATCTACCATGAAACATGTGTCCACTTATAAATTCAAATATGTGACACTTTGACAAACATATAAGTATGCATTTATCTATTTAGAGAATGAGATTTTATTCTTGTACCCTAGACACAGAATCCAGAAGACTCAGTTAGTGACAATATATTGTGACTGTCATGGCGTGTGAATTCATGGAGACTCCTTTTATTTTTTTCAACACAACATATTGTGCTATACGTAGCTAGGCCACACTGCTGAATATTTGAGTAGCTTTCCACTGTTTAAAATGAGTATTTCTGTACAATGTCATTATGCATTGAGAATCGTTGTCCAAAAAGGAAATTACTATGTGCACTTATATTTCCAAGGATTTGTTTTATTTTTAACTACACACACACACACACACACACACACACACACACACACACACACACATAGTTATTATAATTCCTTTTCTGTTTGCTAATCATTCATATATATATATATGTGTGTATATATATACATAAATATATGTGTACACACACACACACACACACACACACACACACACACACACATATATATATATATATATATCAGTTCATTTTTATATATTGGTATGTGTGTGTGAATGCAGGTACCCAAAGAAGCCAGAAAGGGTGTTGGAGTTCCTGAACCTGGAGTTACAGGCAGTTGTGAGCCATCTGACCTGGGTGTTGAACTCAGTACCCTGCAAAATGCTCTTGACAGATGAGCCATTTTTCTAGCCACTACACTTACTTTTTTTTTGACATGGTACAAAATGTGTCTCTAAAATATTTCTCACTAACAGTATAAGAATCTTGACCCACGTGGTCACCAACACTTAGCCTTTGTCATATTGCTGTATGAGAAATAACCTATTGTCCTCTTGACTACTCTCTGGCCACCACTGTCTTTTATATTTTCTTCAGTTATTATAGTTCCTTTTCTGTTTGCTAATTATCATACCTTTAGACTGTGAGGGTTTTGGTTTAGTACTTTTATTCTTTTTAGACAGTCATTGTAGCCTTGTCTGGTCTGGAACTTGTTATACACACAAAGCTGGTCTGGAACTCACAGAGATCCATCTGCCTCTGTCTCCAGAGTGCTGGATTAAAGCCATGAACCACCACTCTTAGCGAGTTTACAACTTTTAACAAATAACTTGAGTATAAAATTTGGTTCTTTACCTAAGAAACAACTTACAAATATTTTCTTCATTTTTTTGTTTGCTTGTTTGCTATTGGATTTTCTTTATGACATTATTTCCCAATTGCAACTTAAATTTCTTTTAACAATGTGATTAAATCATCCATTTTTAACGGCTTCCGAATCTCATGCCTTGCATGGAAGTACCACTTCAATAGAAACATAAACAAACACACCCATGTTTGCTTCTATTACTTTGATATTTCACTAAAAGCTTGGTCCATCTGGAACTCGTTTTGTTGTAGAAAATTAAATAGAATTCTAGACTAGTTTACTTGGTATAGCTCCCCAGTGTGTGAAGACATACTTAATAACATAACAAATTTGCTGGTCCAACACTTTGTTTAATGATTTATATATATATATATATATATATATATATATATATATATATATATATATATATATATATATAGTGTGTGTGTGTGTGTGTGTGTGTATGTGTGTGTTTGTGTGTTTGTGTGTGTTATAAGGATCAACTCCTTAACCCACTGAGCCATCTTGCTGGCCCCACAAAAACATTTTGAAATTAATTTTTTCAGAAGCATGTAAACAAGCTTTCAGAGTTGTCCTGCTTCATAAATGAAACTGCAGTACTTTTACAAAGTAGAAAATACTGCAGTATTCTGTCCTCGCTCACTGAAATTGTAGGAAAGTATTTGTTTGCATGCCATTCAAAATCTACTCAAATGGGTCCAAAAACACTTACAAGCAATAACTAGACAGAGGGATAGGTCAGGCTAATTGCAAAGATTGGTAAGTTAATAAAATCAATATTGTCTCTTGATCTTAAAGGTATTAATTTATCTCCTGCACCTCCAACTTCCTTGTTACAATTTCCAGGCTGGATGTCTCTGTTTCTGAAATTGGTGGATGATGCTTTTGCCCACACAGTCTCTAGCCCCGTTCTTCCCGTCTTGGGAAGGCCACTTTATCTCATACTTGTTGGTTGTTGCTATTCTTTTACCAGCTTGGCAAAATAACAATGGCTGGTAGACAGACAAGTAAAATTTAATAGCCATCAACCACACTCTGCTGCACCTAGGCCAAGCCACATTCCGGTCACCTTTCCACGGGACACCACTCTACAAAGGCCCTTCCTTCTGTCCTGGGTCCTGCTTCCTGCCTTTCCTCAGCTCTTGCACAGGTGTGAAGAAGACTCGTCCACAGAGACAGCAGAAGCAACATTCAGAGCAAACATGGAGCCCTTCTATGAAATTAGGAGATTCTAGTTAATATATCACCCTCCTACCCACCTCTCCACCCAATTCTTGGGCGTCAGACGATGGATGTTTCTGAATGGAGAATATTCCATTCTTCTGTGAAAGACAACAAAATTAAATGGGATTGATGGCTGTACATTGAATGTATTAAGCAGAGATAATTAAATTATTCATTTGGGAAATATGTCAGAGGCACAAAATATGTAGAGCATAGGTAAATAAACCTAGATGGAAAGGGATAGAAAAAAGTCCAAGCCAACACTAAATATTCATGATACACTAAATATACATGACATGCATGAAGGACTGAATATTCATCAATCCTAAATATACATGAGGGCATAAAATACTCCGTATCCATGAGGTCTTACTTTAACCGCTCACTGGTGACAGCTGTGTGCACATACATCTGCCTCCTACCCTGAAGATGTAAATAAACCCGAACTGCTCATCGGTCCAACACTCCAGCCCTTGACCAGGCGGTTCAGTAGAGCAAGAGGGTGCCGATTGAGGGTTCTTGAGCCTTCCTCACACTCCATCTGGCCCTGGTAACTCCACTGTCAGTAAGAACGACTGTGCTACACAAAAGAACACTGTGCACTGCAGAACTTGTGCTAATCTGCTCCATTTCTTTGCACTCTGTGTCAGCCAAAATCACTTCAGTAAACTGGATAAGCCCCTCATTTGATCTATGAGTCCTCTGATTATGGGATGGCTTGCCTAGCTGTATGCATGAAAGGCACCAGCAAGTCAGTTCTGTGCCACACAGCATCTCATCCATCTCTGTCTTCTCCCTGGAGCCCAGCCATGCTGGTCTCTTTGCTTTCTTTGAAACACTTCCTGCACATTCTTCCCTCAGGGTCTCTATACTTACTCTTTCCTCCACTGGAGATATTTTCTCCTCGCATCTACATGCATATTCTCTTCTTTCCTCCCAGTATCACCTCCCTAAAGCCCTCTGTAAAATTCCATGATGTTGTGAAGATTATTTATTTATGATTTTTATGTGCATGTGTGTGTGCACCTGTGTGAATTTATGTACAGCACATGAGAGCAGGAGCCTACAAAGACCAGAGGAGAGCATGGCTCCCTGGAAATAGACTTACAAACAGATTTGGGCTGCCATGTAGATGGTTGGAAAATGAACCCATGGCCTCTGTAAGAGCAATAAGTGCTCTTCACTGATGAACCATCTCTCCAGTCCCTAAATTTCATCATTTTCTAACAATTCTGTAATAATCCATTGCCAAGTCATGCCTTAAAATATAGCTCTGACACTTCTCCGCTGCTAAGACAGGCCCACCAGGCTAAGCATTCAGTCCTACAAGACTGAGCCACTTTCAGAAGTCAACCACAGATGAGGTCCTCAAACTACTTCTGTACTTGCCCCAACACCTGCAAGTCTGGGTTTCCATAATGCTTCACTCTCAGGCTTGCCTCTGGCTCAATAATTTGCTAAAATGACTCACAGAATTCAAGAACATGACACTTATAACTATGATTTTATCATAAACGATACATCCCAGGAACAGAGAAAGAGATATATAAGCAGCATGGGCGTTGGGAAACAGGAGACAGAGCTTCCAGGCCAATGGTATGGAACCAACCTTCAAGTTCGTTGAAGTCTGTCATTGAAGTTTATATTGGAATCCCATTCTTCAGACAGAACTGAAAATCATCAGCCATTGGTAACTCAAGTCAATACCCAGTCTTCCTCCTCAAATTGCTAACCCATCGATCATGTGACTGATTCCTCTACTGACTAATCTCCAGTCTGAGGCTCAATTCTTTAGCATGAGTCCAAGTATGGCTAGAAGTATGGTTCATTACAAACGACAAATTTGAGTCAGGAGGTTGAGAGAAGCATATTCCAAAAACAGGAGTTGAGGGGGAGCTCCCATTTTTCACTCATCTGAATTCATTCATGAAGTGAGCACCCAATATAGAAGAACAATGTTGTAGGCCCTAGAGATAAGAACAGTAAAGTGATTGAGTCCATGCCTTCCTTCATAGAGTCTTATTTGAATGGGAGGAGAAAACCATAAACAACTCTATGAACAAATATAGACCATGTCAAGTCATGGGAAATAACAGACCAGTAAAGTAGGGCAGAGTAGTGCAGGAGAACCGGGACGTTTCTAGTCTGGATCTGTCATTTAAAAACCGACATAGTTGGCTCTCTTCCCTACACCACTCCCTTCCTGTCACAGGACTCCCGAAGCCCTTGGAATGTCCTAAATCACAGGCATGCTGACTGGGCTTGGCTAGACAATGCTGCCAACATTTCTCATGCCTGTTCCAGCCACGTTTGGTTATTCCAATGACAGAAACCCATTACACCTGGCATGGGATTTTTGGAGTGCGCACAGAAAGCCGGGCCAGTTAGATGATGGTGAGAAGTGAGCCAAAGTGAGCTTCAGAGCTACCCCAAGGCTCTTCCAATCACAGAAGCAGGGAAGCTGAAAGCCTGAAGCAGGAGCTGTGGGAAGGCCAGTGTCTCCAGAGAATCAGAAGTTTGTGAGAGTGTGACACTCCAAGATTTAAGGGTTTTGAGACGCCATAATTGGCCTGCCAATTCCCTTCTTGCCCTTTAATACTATGAGATCCTCTTGTGGCCTTTCAGTAAGCCTGATTTGTAAGTAAGCCAGTTTGAAAGGGCTTCTGCTTCTGGCCATGAATGTTGTTTGGACAAAGGACTTAGACCCCAGGACTATATAGGTCTGATCCAAAGAAGCCCCAACCAGGAGCTGACCAAGCAGCCTAATGATGTTTCTTGTCATTCACTGTGCCCCTCCAGCAAGCAGGCTCATCCCATCCTATCGGCCTGGAAGACTCATCAGATCCCAGCAGGCTATGGTCCTGCCCACTTTGAACTTGAACACACTTTCTACTCCTGATCGCTCGACAACCCCTCTGCCCTTGGGAGAAATCTATTTTGCGTGTGTTCCTAAGGCTCTGCTACTTACACCTGCAAAGACTTGCCTAAGGTGTGGAGGCAGTGGGGAGCCAGAAATAAACAAGGAGCCCTGCCAAGCATGCAGAAGGAACAACTGTTCCCATTGAGTCCGATGAGATTCGATACTTAGCTTTCCAGGAGAATGCCACATTCATACTTGCTACCAATCCATCCATGTCCACCCCTGCATGATACAAAGTAAGTTCTTCTAGTCAGCCTTGGTGTGTAGCTTCACATTCTCCAGAACACCCCACTCACTGGAGTCAGAGGACTGTCCTTTGCTCCATTGGTTGCCAGCTTATTGCTGCAGTCGGGAGGCTGGAGCTGAAACCATATTGGTTTCTGGGGAGGATGTGGATGACTTGCCTCTGAGCCTAAGCCTCATTCAGAAGGAAACAAGAATGGATAACAGACTCCACCAAGGTATAAGAATCAGCCTCCATATCTTTGTACCTCTGGGCACATCTGCCACTCCCCTGTGGCCAGTAACAACTGAGCTCATAGTGACATCAGGTCAGGGGCCTGGTGTATTCCATTTTAGCCTGACCAGAAAACAAGACAGCTTGTCACAAATCAGTTGCCAAAATCCATCTTTTATTTGCATACTCTATATCATCCTCTCTCCTTCCTTTCCCAGGGTGTCCTATAGCCCATGCTGGCCTTGAACTCAATATGTATCCGAAGATGTCTCTGATCCTCCTGTAGCTACCTCTTCAGGGTTATAGCTCCAGGCATGCACTGCCATACTCAGTTTATATGGTGGTAGGGACTAAACCTAGGGCTTTAAGCATGCTAGGCAAGCCCTCTACCAACGAGGCTCCATTTCCAGATCCTTATTTGACATCTGTGTGTCTTATCATTGAAAGAACTGTACAGGTTTGAGAATATCTGGTGCACAGGCATTTGAGAATTTCTGAGGCTCCAGAGTTAAGTTTCCACTAGAGTTACAAAGTAGATACTTGTCTACACAGTAGGTCTTCAGATTTGGCTTTGCTTGACTCTTCAGAAACATCCAGATTCCCCCAGAGGCGAGGGCTGCCTATGGCTGTCTATGAAAGTCAATAGGATAATGTCTAGACTTTCTGTCTCTAGAACTCCATGGACCATAGGAAACATGTCCTGGATAGAATCTGTCTCATGTCATGGACCATTTCCAAAGTTCCACGTTAGGTCATTGTCAACTTTGATACAAGTTGGAGTGATTTAAGAAGAGGGAACCTCAGTTGAGAAAATGCCTCCATCTGATTGGTCTGTAGCAAAGCATATCCTTGATTACTGATGGTGTGGGAGGGCCCAGCTGTCGTAGAATAATATTTTAAGGTATGTTACTTTTGTTTATGTTACATTTGTTTAACTCTGTGAAGCTGTGTCACTGTGCCTATCTAAAACATCTGATGGTCTAATAAAGAACTGAATGGCCAATAGCAAGGCAGGAGAAAGGTTAGGCAGGGCTGGTAGGCAGAGAGAATAGATAGAAGGAGAAATCTGAAAGGAGAAAAGGGAGAAATATGGGAGGAGAAAAAGGAGTAGTCAGAGAAGGAGGAGGACTCCAGGGGCCAGCCACCTGGCTACACAGTAAGCCCTAGAGTAAGAGTAAGATTTGCAGAAGTAAGAGAACAGGAATTTTTTAAGTTAAGGAAAGCTGGCAAGAAACAAGCCAAGCTCAGACTGGACAATCATAACTAAGAACAAGCCTCTGTATGTGATTTATTTGGGAGCTGGGTGGCCAGTCCCTAAAAAGTGCAAAACCAATCAACACCAAGCTCAGTGTGGATAGTGCCATCCCTGGGCAGGTGGTCCTAGGCTGTATATGAAAACACACTGAGAAAATGGAGCAAACCAGTTTTGTGGCCTCTGCCTCAGCTCCTGCCTCCAGGCTCATACCTTGAGTTCTTGCCCTGGCTTCCCTTAATGGACTGTGATATATAACCCAAGTAAACTCTTTCTCCCCACCCCCTTTTGGATTGGGGCCTTTATCACATCAGAGAAAGCAAGCTAGGCCATCCTTCTTATAAGTTTTTCCCACCCAAAGATTCTGAGTACTGGATGTGCTAGGTGGGCCCTAGACCATCAGTCCAGGTAAGAGACCCTCCAATTGGTGATCATTCAGTCTTCCTTCCTCTTGTAAGAGTGTTAGTCCGTTGTGTAGGAACTCCAGACAAGATTAGAGAAAGGTAGGAAACAGTAGCTGCTTCTCAGTCTTCTCTACTTGAGAGGCTCCACTATGCTGTCTATAAGCTGACTGGACCCAGTGTGAAGGCAGAGGTGACAGGTCCCTTTTGCAACTCAACCTCCCTAGGACTTCCTCTTCACAGGTCATTGCTTTCTGAGATCTAGGCAAGGATCTTCCTTCGCCTAAAGCCTTCAGTTGCTCCAAGTCTATGACTCTAAATCTAAAGCTCGTCCTCTCAAGGAATCTTCCTCCTTCCTGATAAAGTGTGATTCTTTCCCTGCTAGTGACTAATGTGTCCTCGCTCTTCTCATTTGTGGTGTGCTCCAACACATGCCTTGTCTAACATCCATCCAACTCCTCCCCTCCTGTCTTTGTTTTTGTAGTTCTTTTTTAAAAAGTCTCTGGAGTGAAGCCTGATTGATTTGGAGAGAAGGGATGTCCCTCTTCTTTCCTATAGACTATAGTTCTGAGGCATCTCTATATGCAGGAGGTAGGTCTATGTGTAGAATCCTGTGTGTATGTGTGTGAGCACATGTGTGTGTGGGGGGGGGCTGTGTGTGGTGTGTGTGTGTATGAGAGAGAGAGAGGAGAGAGAGAAAGAGAGAGGTGGTAGTGAGTGGTGGTAGGGAACAGGCTATCATCTCTGTTGTCACAAATAGAGCCCTAATTAACTTTGTCATGAAATAAAATGAAAACCAAATGTAGCAGGTTTGTGAATTACTCCTTCCTTTCCATTTGGGAGCTCAGCTCCTGTATATAAAGGCAAACCAACTACAACTGAGGCTCTCTGTGATCTCACTTGAGCACTATCAACTGTCTGCTAACCTGCCCCATCCCCCACAGATTCATACCTGTGGGAACTGGGTTGCAGCAGAATCAGTTAATCCCTTTGGTCTCCAGGCAAGATGTAGGTAAAGCAGCAAAACATTGACTACTACTTTCTCCCATTCTAACGTAACCTTAGTTATGGGCTAAAAAACCATCCTACAAGTATCCAGGGCAACGTCACTTCCTCCTTAGCCAAGCAGGCCTTAACAGTCATTCTCATTAGTGATGGTTTAGCGATGGGCATGTGACCTTGTTGGAGTTAAGGAATGATCAGGAAAAGTTTCTTCTTCATTCCTAAGAGACAGACAGGATGTTGATGCTTCAGAGGGTGTGTTCCCAAACTTCTTTCAGTATAAACCAGAGTCTTTCAGAGGAGTAGAGTTAGTGTATGAAGAACATGCTGGAGCTCACCAAGCTTCTGACTTCACACTTGGAGAGAAGAGCTTTTGTAGAAGAAGGTAGGTTGTTATAGTGTCTGCTACGTGCAGCCCAAAGCATCCAATTGTCCAGCCGCTTTGCCAGACTCAAGCTCCATCTCCATGATGGTCAGGGTGAACACCATCCTTGTTACAAGGGTGACCCTAGTCACCCCCTCTGTGGAGAGTTGTGGAAGGGACCACCTTTTGCTTCTGACCTACAGTCTGTAGTGACTGAATGGAGACAGGACAAATCCAGTCCCTGACACCATTATTAGAAAGAATTTAAAAAAGAAATCAATTAGCATATTGTGGCTCCAGAACATTTCATTTGAAACAGGGACTTTTCATTGATCAAGAAAGTGGTTAGAGAGATCACTCAGTTGTTAAAGGGCCAGTCAAACAAGAATTTAGATATCCAGGACCCACAAAAATGCCAGGTGGACCTGGTGACCTGCATACAAATCCAGCCTTCAGAGACAGAGACAGGGAATTCCCAGAACAAACTGGTCATCCAGACAGCGCTTGGAGACCTGTCTTAAGAGAACATGTGAGGAAAATTAAAGTGGGAGATTCCAGATGTCCACCTCGGGCCTCACATGCATGTGCACACATGTGCACATAAACTGTCACATGCACGTAGAACCATGCACTTACAGAGATGCAGGGAAAGAGAGAGGGATAGGGAGCCAGAGAGAAGAAAAAGGGAAAAGAGGAGGAGAAACGTCTTTGGCCAGTTTTTGTTGATTTTTTTTTTTTCCTTTGAGGCTTTTGTCTTAATAAAAGCAGTTCTAATTCAAGGTTAGGAAATTCCAGTTTAAACATTTACATTGTACAAATCAGTGTTTCACATTGCTTACTTCCCTCGGTACATACAGAATGTACTGGAGGAGAGATCCAGTTACAGGAAATAAGTTTAAAGTTGTGGTTTAAATCTCCTCCTCTTCTAACTTACTCATAAGTCCCCTGGGACCAGAAGAATGACATCATTTGGAAATCATTAAGCACAAGGTTGAGATCCTCTGTCAACACATAGCAATGACCTGGCTTGGACCCTGGGGCAGTCTACTAGAATCAAACCTTTCAGCTTCCCCTCTCAGCCTCTGAGCCCTAAGCCCAACTTTGGCATTATAGGCTTTTAGTTACCAGGGGCACATCACAGAATACCCAACGCCATGAAAATGAGGACAGACACAAATCTCCCAATACCAACCGCAGCAATGCCTCGAGCACTCTCCTGTCCCCAAGCTCCCGAGGAGGCCTGGGCCTGAGTTTAGAGTTTAACAGGGGTCAAGGCTTGGCTCTGACAGACGTTGCCACATTTTCTCCTGACTGGAGAAACAGATTGAGCTTCCTCCATTGTACTCTCTGAAAGAAAAGCGTGAGCAAAAGCAAGCTGGTTTGCCCCTAATTCCCTAGGGAGTTTATGATGTGTTTTCTGAAGCACCACAGTGCAAATGTTATGAGCTCTGTCCGTTACATAGCAAGGACCTGAACAAATGACCTTTGTGTTGTGGCTTGAATGTATCCAAAAGTTAAATCCCATCAAAGTGTTGAGAGGTGGACCTTAAATGGATTGTGGCCTAGAGGATGTGGTTAATGGCCATGGCGATGGGTTTCTTCAGGGATGGATTCATGATATAAGGATGAGTCTGGTCCCTTTCCTCTCTCTCACCAGGGGATGTTTGCCATCATGTAACAATGCAGCAGGAAGGTTCTCACATGATACACTCCTACTGTGGGGGACTTCCCCCAACTCAATAAGAATAAGCCAACTAATCTTGTTTAGAAACTACCTTAGCTTATGACATTACGTTAGCAATATAAAACAGACAAAGGTACTTTTGGGGTTTTACTTTAATCTATAATGGAAACATTTCATAATCTAAAATGCTTATGAGGTTTAAAAAAGCAGTTATATCTGAAAGGCTTAGAATGGTATCCAGTGCATAGTAAACACTATCTACATATTATAATGTTATCTACCAATTAGGGCATTCTATAAGACATGTAGTTTTACTGCTAAGCAAAAGGAAAATCCTGTCAGGTATTGTGGTAGACACAACAATGGCCTATCAATGTCTGAGCCCTGGAATCTATTGGCATGTCAGGTAACATGGTAAAGGGGAATTGAGCTTGTAGATGAGAGCCAGCAAGATGGCTCAGCCAGTAAGGGATTTATTGTCAAGACAGTCAACCTCAGTTTGTTCCCAGAGACCCATGGTGGAAGCAGAAAACTGACTCCCCAAAAGTTGTCCTCTGACCTCCACACATGGCACTGTGACATGATTCTGGTTCCTTCACTTTTCTGACTGGAAGAATTATTGGGCAACGCTGGTGGCAGGGTTGGAGGGGGGTGTCCTTGAAAACTAGAGGGTGGCGAAGCCATCTGTTCTTCCAGAGCACAGTCTCTTGCAGAGGCAGCAGGCAGGCTCCAAGTTGCATGTCAAGTTCAGCTCCGAGTTGCATGTCAAGTTCAGTCTGTTCCCAGGGGCTGTCTACAGGGCTGCACTGAGGGCTCCCTAACCCTTATGTAAACAGACAGTGTTGCCTGGATTGGCCATGTCTGCTGTGAACTCAGGTGACAACTTCTGCACCACCTTACAACATGCCGTCCCATGTGAAAAGTGTTCCCGCTTCAGTCCATAGTCAGAGTGGACCTCCTCCTAGGCCTGGCACTGGCATAGGTATGGGTGGTACCCACGCCTTGTGCTCAGCACCATCTGGAAGACCTCAACTTCCCCCTTTCTCAGTTAGCATCTAAGCCAGGGGAGCCTCACCAAAATGTAGGCTGTGTTTGAAAAATCTCTTAAAGCTTGTTTCTGTAGATGAAATGAATGTCTCCATGGGAAGGAAATTCAAGTTCAAATCCAGCAAATCACTTAAGAATTGCCCATTTTCCCAACTTATCAACTTCATGCTAGGATACAATGTATTGGAGGGCCAACACAAAATAATATTGCAAGTTGATGGGGTGCAAACTGAATTCAGCCTCAGGCATGTTTTTAAAATTGCACTGATTTTCAACCTGTAAGAACAGTACTAACGGTTGTGTACAAGTGTAGAACAGGGTCTTCAGGATGGCTCAGTGAGTAAAGACACTTGCCACCAAGCCTGACAACCTGAGTTCAATCCCTGAGACTCACATGGTAAAGGAGAAAACCAACTTCCATGCAAGCTGTTCTCTGATCTCCACATGTACTGTGCTCTGTGTGTGTGTGTGTGTGTCTGTAAACAATAAATAAATAAAAAATAATCTCCACACATGTACTGTGTGTCTGCACATAATAAACAAATAAATAAAATGTAAAGTGCTTTAACCAAATCTGAAGTGTCTAATTCTCTTAAAAAAATACAGCCAGGACAAAAACCTTTACAGTATGGGCTACAGAGTAAACTCTCTAAAGAGCAAAACAAGCCATAGATTTGACACAATTTTATACACCAGCACAATGACAATTGTGTTTCTACGGTGTTACCCGGAGCCATAGACAGTTTTCTTATTTCTGTGTCCATGTACGCTCATATGTACATGTGTCTGAGTGTGGGTGTGCATGTGCCACAGTTCACGTGAGGAGCCAAGAGAATCGTCTCAGGTATTGGTCCACCCCTTTGACTTGGAGAGGTTTCTTTCTTATTCGAAGCAGTTGTGTCTGTGGCTAGCTGGTCCATGAGCTCCTGTGGGTTCTCCTTTCTTTGTTTCTGACTTTGCAGTTAAGAATTCTAGGATTACAAGTCAGTGCCACTGAGTGCCCGGTTTTGCGTGGACTCTGGGGGTCCTCACCATTGTGAACCAAACACTTTACTCACTGACCCTCCTTCACACACACACACACACACACACACACACACACACACACACACAGAGAGAGAGAGAGAGAGAGAGAGAGAGAGAGAGAGAGAGAGAGAAGGAAGAGAAGGAAGAAAAGAAAGAAAGAAAGAAAAAAGAAAGAAAGAAAGAAGAAAGAAAGAAAGAAAGAAAGAAAGAAAGAAAGAAAGAAAGAAAGAAAGAAAGAAAGAAAGAAAGAAAGAAGAAAGAAAGAAAGAGTTTTCTTGTTTTCTGGAGTAACAACGGACAAAGAACTTGGGACTCTCCTGCGCAGCTGGGCCTGGGCAGGAATTTGAAATCCCCTGTGCCAGTTGGTGATGATAGCATGTTGGGGAGGTTGTTTCTGCCTCATCCTGGGCGGTGTTGAACACCCCAGAGCACGCAGGCCAGTTTCCCAAACAAAGCTCTACCTAGTCTGAAATGTCCGCAGTGCTGAGGCTGAGAACCATTTCCAGATTTGCATATGATTTGTTTACAAAGCTGAAAGAGGCCCTAGGGTGGAGGCCTGGCTAATGGTCAGCTTGCAGGGGTAGGGGTGGGGGGGGGGGGTGGTGGAGGCTTCACTTCGTTTTCTCTCCCCTAAGTTAACTGAAAGAAAACAGCCTTTATGACTCAAAGGGCTGCAGGAAGGAGGGATAAAATGACTGTGGTTAGTGGCACAAACAATCATAAATGGCTTTGCCTGTCCTGTTTCTTTTTCAGAGTCGGAGAGGGACTGGACTGACCAGCAATTATCATTAAACGGCTGTTTCATCCTGTCTCAATCAGCTCTATTCATTCAGGTCATTCAGGGAGCCTTTGGGCTGCAACCACGTTAAGTCAGGGTCAGAGCCAGTGTGAATGGAAAAGGCCAGCCTTTCACTCTGCATGTGTTAATGACCTGGGCTGAACATCAATGGCAACTTTCCATGAAAAAGCCATCTGAGAATCTAACCTAGAAATAAATGGTTCCATATAGAGCCCATTTGCCTTGTTTTTAATATTCAGCATTCAATGGGACCGCAGCTGTAAACAGCTCTTCATTCGCCTTTCTCCCCGAAGTTAATTTGCACTCTGCCAGCACTGAGGGCTTTTTGCATATGTTCAGGACAAGCTGATATGAGCAGGCCTGGAATGACTAATGTTTAGTAAAATCAATAAACCCTATTATTAGTCACTAAGGGGACTGATTTTATGTCTATAAAAGTAAAACAATTAGAAGCGTATTAATGGCAGATTCATCATAGTAATATAATGGAGCCAAGTATGCTTGTCTTTGGGGAATCTTTAATTTACCATTCGGTGCTGAAGATAGACTCAGCCAGAGAAATGGCACACCATGTCAAGGAGCTCTGGCCTTTGGCAATTCATGACTTAAGTAAAGACACCAAGGGTAGCCATAAGGAGGGACAGAACAATTTCATTTTGTGGTCATTGTAAACTGGTCATGAATAACATTCCAGTAAAAGCTCAGGGCAGAGGAAGGCTATTCAAATGGCCTTGTGCTTTGGGCCATGTATCTCTCCATATTTGTCAGCATTCCCGTGCACTGCAAAAGTTGACTTAAGCATGGTCTAATGCACCCGTTTATAATGCATTCAGCCACCTGGACAGGAGTGATCAGAAGCCTGATAAATGTACAGGCAGGATTTTACAACTGAAAGAGAAGACTGGCTTCATGCACAGCATTTGAAAAATGCAGAGCACTGGACGCTGGAACTCTTCAGGAATACACAGTATCTCCCAGCCCTCTACAGGAATATGCTGCTTTAGCTGGGGAGGATGAAAGCCGACCTGTGTTTTGTTCCAGCGTTTTGGCAGTTACAAGGTTGGTCAGGAACTGGAGTCACAGGAAAGCCACCAACAGACAGACTAGAAAGCAACTGTTTGAACAGAGGAGACATCCGTGCTTTCAACTGAAGAAGCTGGCACCAAGTCTTTAAGGAATTAAAAAAAAGATCTGGTGGCTTGGAGACGCGACAAAAAACCATGTGAATGAAAGTCCAAAGAAAAATAATCTGAAAATGAAGTGAATGATCTCTTTCTCAACATGTGTTAGACCTGAGAATGACACACCTGGTCGCTTTGCCAAAGCAGTGACAGAAATCGATGTGTGAAAAAGGCTTGTTCTGCAGTGACAAAAATCCATTTGTGGAGCAAATGGTAGTCAAGCTACACAAATAGACCCAGACAAGTTCTGTCCATTCAAGCTCGTCTTAGAGAACCAGTTGGTAGAACTGTTATTAGTGATTAGAAGAAAGTCATAGAAACTGGGGATGGCAACCAGCCAGGCCACGCTCAAGGGCTGGGGTACATAGCTCACTGACAGAGTGCTTGCCTAGCGTGCATGGTGTCCTGGGTTTGAGCCCCAGCACCAGAAAAAAACCCCAAGCAGTCCAAAGACAAAGGAAATCCCCAATGGCAGACTTCTGCACTGGATTTTCCATCTCACCCAGTGCCTCTTGCCCACAAGTTTACATGAACTGCCTTCTCATTGATTTCATGACATCTTCCCAGACTAATCAGCCTTGCAAACTCCCACACATACGCAGCATCCTTCACTTTCTCATAGTGTTTATCAGACAACCTATTATGTACATATATTTTATTGTATGTTTGCGCCATTTTCTAGGAAATGCAAGCTCTAGGGGTAGAGGTCTTGTCTGTTTTGTTCACTGCAATCTATCCCAGCTTTGGATGGTGTAGGTGGCTCAGCAGATGAACCAAAGAGGTGAGGAGGGAAGGTAAAAATTTGATATGAAATACCTCGTATGTCACTGCAGTGACAACTGGTTGACTTCTTATATGTTCTACTGTCCACATGTCATAACACTGACATGTTTAGGGTGGGCATGGTGGTACATGCCTTTAACATGAGCATTTGGGAGGAGGCAGAGACAGGACATGCCTTTTAATCCCATTACTCGGGAGGCAGGGGCAGGCAGATGGATCTCTGTAAGTTTGAAGCCAGCCTGGTCTACAGAGCGAGTTCCACGACAGCCAAGGCTATGCAGAGAAACTCTGTCTCACAAAACAAAAACAACCAGGCGGTGGTGGCGCACGCCTTTAATCCCAGCACTTGGGAGGCAGAGGCAGGCGGATCTTTGTGAGTTCGAGGCCAGCCTGGTCTACAGAGCAAGATCAGGAAAGATGCAAAGCTGCACAGAGAAACCCTGCTTCGAAAAACCAAAACAAACAAACAAACAAACAAAAAACAGAGAAAACAAAAACAAACAAACACATACACACACAAAAAGATTTACATATTTAGCATACTATTCCACCTGTGTCTACCAATTTGGGGTGCTATGTGTCCATGTCTAGACTAAATGCCCCGCAAGTATGAACATATTCATAGAATTAAACATGGTGTTGGATTGTTATACTTGTGTATTATGTATGAAGAATTGGTGTCTGTGTACTGTTTCCTTACATATTCATAGTATAAAGAGCATCTTCTCTGAAAGGTAGACTCGCTCCCACCAACGAGAAGTAACATCAGACACACAAGAAACCATTATTTAAAAAAAAAAACCAAAACAAAACCTTTTTAATTCTGATTGCCAAATTATTTAAGGCAGGTATAAAAAAGGAAAGCATTCAATATACATTTTACATAAAATAAACTAGATTACAGCATAAAACAAGTAACCAGGCAATGGCGTTAAAGTCCTTCTCTTCTAAAACTGGATAATTGTAAACATTAAAGAAAAGAAAAGAAAAAAAAAAAAAAGACTGCAGGGCTATTCAAGTAATAGAGCGATCACAGATGTCTCTGGTATGCAGGCTATTGGGTTATCTGCCATTCAAGATTATCAAAAAGTGACTCCTCATTATTCACAGATGCTCACTATTTCCCCATCTCAATTTTTACATTATATATACAACACAGTTTTTGTGGTTCTGGCAACCCCATGCCTTCCAAAAGTATTTATTTCCACAATAAACAAACAGTGACTACGGGAACATTTTACACTGATGCTTCTTGAACAGGAGCCACCAATTGGACATCTACATTGTACCAAGTGTTATCATCACAGTTTGCCTTTCTGAGGGGCTTTATGGGAGAGAGATGAAGGAGATGCAAGGTTCAGGCACACTGATACAGAACATTATTTATTTACAATTTAAAAGGAAAAGAATGTAAGCAGCCTGCTGTGGCTAACACTTTCAACATGACAAACACATTTTTGTAGTTCCTTTACTGAGTGGTTTGCAACTTGGCAGCAGACCCTGCGGGTGCGAGCCTGGTTACTGTTACAAAAAAGTAAAGAATATATATATATATATATATGTATATATATATATATGTATATATACAGATATGTATACGTATATATATATATAAAACAGAAGTTTAATTACAGCAACATTTGTTACTCTGTGATAAAATCTGTAATTTACAAAATGAAATGACTGGTTTTTGCCTGCCATTAAGGCATTTCAAATTAACACCATGGAACTGATGTCTATATAAAGCGCTTCCCCATGTGATCCAGTCACATGGCACCGGACACTTCCGATTCTGTTATTCTCTGCAAAAGAAGAGCACACCTTAGCATCAAGTTCTGTCAACATCAGACAGGAAAACCTAAAGACAGTAAGACTGAAAGGCTTCCTGTATATTTAGCTCTATTTCGTTTCTGGAACTCCCAGGGGAACGAAGAAACACAAAGTAGTGAGCTACATTTTGAGAGAGTGTTCATTTATATCGATAATCTTCTTTCAAATTTATTTTTCCATCTTAGGAGAACTTGTAGGGTAACTTAAAACACGGGGGGGGGGGGGGGGGAATGGATGTCACCTTCAGCATTATAACAACTCATTTCTCCATTTGCAACTTAATTAATTAATTAATTAATTAATTTATTTATTTATTTTTGGTTTTTCGAGACAGGGTTTCTCTGTGTAGTTTTGTGCCTTTCCTGGAACTCACTTGGTAGCCCAGGCTGGCCTCGAACTCACAGAGATCTGCCTGGCTCTGCCTCCTGAGTGCTGGGATTAAAGGCGTGAGCCACCACCGCACAGCTGCAACTTTATTTTTAAGTACAATGAAATGAAAGGATTTGTGTCTTGGTATTTTATCATATAATGCTGAGGCTAGAACCTAGGACTTTGGGCATGCTAGTCAAGCACTAACACACTGAGCTACAACACTAGCCCCATGAATACTGTTAGCAAAATTGTAGGGATAACCTTTCCTTAACCTAAAGGTGTCACTCTCATCTTAAGATTTAAAATAATAATAATAATAATAATAATAATAGTGATAATAATAATAATAATAATAGTGTAATTTCCTTACTGATGTACATCACATATATAGAATGAGGCTCATGGAACCTAAGTCCCATGTGAAGCATATTGTCATAATATGTTCATTCATGACAATAAAATCAACCCAAGGCATCAAGTGTTTCATTTTCAAAGCCCGTCTCCCCTCTTTCTTGCAAGTATTAGCACATGTTTGCCAGAACATTAATTTCAGGTGTTGAGGATATTTACCTTCTCTGTGCAGGAAACATTCCTGATGCAGATGCCTGGGCAGCAACCTGCTGAGAGGCAACAAGGGCGGCAGAAGTCAAGCCTAGTGGGAAGAAAGCACAGGGTTTCCATGACGTCGGAAAAGGGCGATCAAGGCACAGAACCAGTAGTGGTGATTTGTCCTTTCCTAAACGTTCACTTGAAATGTTTCACGTGGCTAGGGCAGACTACAAACTACTCAGTGTAGCCAATATCTGTGCCTTTACTGAATACTTGGTGATTTTCTTAATAGCTGTTGAGAGGATGTAGCCATCCATCCCACTGGCTCTGCATGGTGCTAAGTGGTTTTGCATGTATTCCTGAATAAGAAACTCAAGACAAATAATAGGTGCAAACTAACAACAGGAAGCAGAGGCCAGTGAACTACAGAAGCAACACGCTAGTTTGCTTAGAAAACTTTTAGAACAACTGCTGTCACTGTTACACTTTCCCCAATGACTTAAACGTGATGCATCCCATAAAGTACATGGGTGAGTCAAACAAATTCAGAAAGAGCTGCACTTTCCTGAGTCTAAAGCAACTTAAGAAAAAACTAGTCCTAATGTATATGATGAAGGAAGCAGAGATCTGACCAGCTGCAAACAAAGGAACATTTGAATTTCTTAGAAAATGCTCCCCGGGGAAATAGGCATGGTAGAGCATGCCGCTAATTCCCAAAGCCAAGTTCAAGGCTAGCCTCAGGCCTTCCTGGACTAATGCTACACAAGGAAAAACAAAATCCTGAGGAAAACACAGTAAACAAAGCAAACAGGACGATTTTTCTCTCCTTCTATTGTTTTTATTTGGATATGTTTTCTTTTCCCAAGGACAATTTGAGACATTACAACAACATACAAAAATGATGAGATACTTATTCTGCTCACATGTACGGCTCTCCATCTGTGTAGTGTTATAGAATTCATTTCCCTTCCGAGTTCTCCTTACACTTGGTGATTTGGGAGATCGACCTATCTGTCTGTCAGTCTGTCAGTCTATCTATCATATCATCTATCTATGCACTTTCTTTTAACCCCAAGTAACAACCCCAAGGTAGAATAAAGAAGCCCAATTCCTTTACACTCCCTGCATTTTGGAACCATATTCCAATATCATCTTGCTAAGTATTTGGCCTTTGCTATCACTGAATTGCCCCCTGTCCTGCAAAGATCCCATGTTGAGGCCCAGATTCCCAGTTTGATTGCATTTGGACTCAATATTTACACGGAAGTAATTAAAATGGGGTCCTAAGGGCCACATACTGATCTGATGGCTTAAATGGTCTTGTAGGAACAGACATCAAGAGCCTTGCATCCCTGCAAGCCCTGTGAAAAAAGAGTAGGAAGCTCCTCCCCCACACTACTAAGAAAGGCCTCGCCAGGCTCTCCCGCTACAACTTCCAGAACTGTGGCAAAATAGAGACAGCGATGACACCTAATGAGGTGACAGAGATAGGGCAGGTAAGATGTGATCACCTCACGGATCATGAATGTGCTCTCTCTCTTTCATGTTAGTCCCATCAGTGAAGGGACATGAAGCACCCTTCAGTTGGGTAATGAAATGTTAGTCCTGGTCACGCTGGTTGCTTGTATGGGAAATGGGCAATTTAAAAGGACTGGAGATATCAGAAGAAACCGATTTCACCAAAGCCACCTACCGTGGCCCTGTTTTCTCTACAATGTCCCCGAAGGAACTATCTGATTTTTTTTTTTATTGTTTTATTTGGTGCCCCAACACTGGCTTGCCACCCTCAGTCGGCGAGATAACATCTTTCAGCGACAATTATGAAGCGGTAGCCACTTCAAGTCTCAATAGAATATAAACAGCCTGAGGTGTGTCTCTTACGAATACTCAGAAATAAGTGTTAGGAATCGTCCCCACAGCTAGCGTTAGTATGAGCTGCTGACCTTGGAAAGGGTCATATTGACCCGGGATGAGAGGGTAGCCCATGCCAACATGGGTGTGGTGGTGAGTGTGCAGGTGCCGCTGGCCAAAGGGAGAGTGGCGATCCCGGTCCCGCTCTGCCTCTCGTTCCCGCTCCGTGGAAGCTTTTTCTACAGGCTGAGAAGAGAAACGCCCTCCTTTAATTCCTGTACATAGAGACTCATCAGAAGCACGGAAGCACCTCTCCCCCTACAACCCTGACACTTCATTCAGGTCATTGAGTCGCTACAGACTTAAAGCCCTATACCAGTGGAAGACAGCTTCAAAGGATACGTGTTTGTTTTTAATAGAACTGAGTTAGCAATAGAGAACCAACCAAAGTAAGCTAAATGGCACCAGTGTTTTCTGCAAATATTTCCTAAAAGTAATCTCAAGATTAACTTCTCAAAACTGCTCTTTAGAATCCACTTGGTGTCTTTCAGGAACAATTTTTATACATAAATTTTTTTAAAGGAGTTTTTGAGACCATTCTTAATGGTTAAGTTTTCTAATGATATTTTTATTTATATTTTCTGGAGGGAATTTATCTGATAATTTTTTTTAAAAAAGATAATTAAAAAAAAAATTATAGTTGGGCATGGTGGCACACACCTCCACAACTCTGGAGGCAGAGGCAGGTGCATCTCTGAGTTCGAGGCCAGCATGATGTACAAAGTGAATTCCAGGACAGTTAGGCTACACAGAGAAATCCTGTCTCAAAAAAAAAGTATCCATTGTGTTCCTACAAAAATACATACCCAAATTCAAGTTCACACAATAATACACACTACTTGTTCACACAGCACACAAAATTTAATCATTTTATACTTCTCCTTTCTGACTGTATTCATGAACTCCACTTCTGTGATTTGGCTAGCTTGGATCAAAAATGTAGTGAAGGAAATTGGCAAACTAAAAATATTAAGATTTGTTTAGTCAGCATTATTCCCTAAACAGTGCAGTAAGAGAACTCTAATGTAGCGCTTTCCTTGTATTAGACACTTGGAGGGAATCGGTAAATAACTGAAAATACAAGGATGATGGTAGGTTTATAGTCAAATACTGTGTCATTGTTTTAGAAAGGAGAATGGGGTATCTCCAGATTTGGTACTTCCAGAGAGGCTCAGGAACCATTCCCCTGCACATTCCGGGTCAGGCAGACTGGACAGGAAACCCCTGTCCCGCCCACATTCCAGATTCTTCATTTCTGAGAAGGCATCAGAAATGTCAGCTCTGGCACATGAGAGCAGGCTAAGGACTGCGTCTCCGACACATTCCTCCCTTTAGACCCTGCTCTAGGCCCTCTCACCAGAACAAAGTCTGTAGATACCAAAAGGGGGAATTGCAAAAACAGGACCATGCATGGATCACCTTTTTTAGTTTCTGTGTAGTGGTTGTGTTCAAATTGTAAACACTATTTTAACCATTCCATCCCTTGGCTTTCCTAACTAGGAACCATCGCTTTTCTCTGGTCTCTTTATGCATAGTATTTAGGACCAGCAGTCGTCATTTGGCTGGGGAAGCCTCTTTCACAAAGACAGGTTTTGTATTCCTTCTGTGGAATGACAAGGACTGGAGAATGCATCAAGGCCAATAGGCAGCAGATGCAGCCTCGTTCCCCAGCCAAGTGACTCAGGCTTGCACAAGACTCCAATTAATGACTGAATAAAACTAATTGTCATTGTGTGTCATGGACCCTCAGTGTTGCTCCACATGAGCAGAATTCTGACTATGAGTATGGACCATGTGAATACCCAGGTCCACAGAAGGATCTGAAACTTCAGGTCTACTGAGGTTAGGCTAGCCCAGGGGACATGGGTGACGTCTGTCTGGTCACCTTTATTTATGTACATACTTACACACATGAGGAGCTAGACAGACTGTCTAGATTGGCTTTCTTTTCCCATCAGTCATTGTCATGTAAGCTACGTTTGCTACTGTCTTAACAGGAAGCAAGTCTTTTAAGTTTTACAGAAAACTATTGATTTTTGAAAGTTGTTTCTGAGAAAAGCATTTGTTTGTTTGTTTTTACTTTGTATTTTTGTTGTTGTTTGTTGTTCAGGCTAGGGATGTCACCCAGGCACATGATAGGTAAGTAAGTGCTCGACCACTGAGCTGCAAGCCCCATCCTTAAGAAAACATTTTGCAAAAGCTCAAGTGGTCTAATAGGTCAACAGTTAGTAGCTTCTGAACCACTTTGTTAACAGGGATGGTATAAAATAGTCCTCTGGTACTTCCTTTCCTAATGTTTTAACAACAAACATTTTACACAAGAAGTCACTATAAATTTAAATTTCCCCCTTGTACACCTCCTCCCGGGTAAGCAAAGAACAGCATCCTTTTGCAACAGAAAGGCTCCCCACTCCCACAAAGGCTTCAATGACATTTTTCCCTCCTGTGTGACCACATCTGATATTTCAACATTCCATTCTTTGTGTATCGGAATAGAAGAGCATCCTGAAATCCCAGCTGGGTTCCTAAACCATTTCTCTTTCAAGACAGTTCTGTTGCTTGTCCCCCTGTCCCCCCCAAACATGGCCTTTTAACTACTAACAAAAGGAGGCTTACAGCAGGGGACTTGCTGCGGTATTGGTTGGCGTGATGTTGGAGCAGGTCCAGGGCTTTGGCTTCACTGACTGTTTTTGTGTTGATGCTGGGGCTGGTATTGACTTTCTCTGCCTCTTCTCTCCCAGACATCTTCCCATAAACAGGATAATGAAATCCTGGAGAGAGATAGGCCCCTGCAGATAAACAAGAAATGTCACATCGTGTTGCAGGCTACATCTTAAAAACAAAAATCAGCTGGATTACGTGAGTTTTGGGTATGAGTCAGACATCTTAAAATAAGGGGTTACATTAAGAACGGGATACATCATTGTTTATCTGTGTCTAGATGCCCTGATCTTCTTCTCTGGTTAATTCATCCTGATGAACGGAGGATATAAACAGAATTGAGCTTACAGCTACTTCATCCATTTATGTGTCCGCTTAAGTGAAAGAAACAGTAACTATAATGATTATGACAGTAAGTGCTTAGAATATTTCCACAGGCAATAAAGTATCTGTCAGTCTAAACGTCTACAGTAAGCCATCAGGAACTATGGAAGCTAGAGCCTGAGGACTCTTGACATTTCATTACAAAATATAAAAATCTCACATTAAATCAGTTTCGTCTTTGGGACTTTAAGTAGCATTAAAAACAAGCAAAACAAATGTCATTCCCGAAGCTTCTAATTTATCTTCAGTTGTTAATAGCTATCATTTGCACACAGCCTCTTCCCTCCAATGTAGTTAGAACCCATGACACGTACCAGGGTAACTGTGCATTAAGACAGGAGAGACAGCCCGGTATGCAGGGTGGCTGGGGTCATACATCTGTGGGTAAGGATAAGCATGCAAGTACTGTATGTACGATTGATGCTGACTCATGGGTGAGGACACAGCCACTCTTGTTCCCCGAGAGTCCTTCCAGTTCACCGGAGTTTTTCGATCGTCATTCTTCAGCTTGCTCTCCTCCACTGACTGAGGATCAGGGCGCTTGGCCTCTTTGGGCTCTTCTTTGATGTTTGTTAAGGACACAGGAAGGCTGGCCACACTGCTCTCTTTGTTAGGCGTCTTTCTTGGACTGTCCTCTTTTAATTTCTTCTCTCTGTCAAGTTCTTCTGGCTTTTGTTGATCTAGATACTTGGGCTGGTATACATAATGATGCCATGTCCTTGAATCTGGATCCTGATTTCAAAATAAAGATCGGTCTTAAAATTTCGTTGCTTACAAAGCAAACCCATTCATTTACACGACAGCACAGCTGACTATGATTTCTTACTGGGTTAACACGTGCTGCTCCTCCTACTCCAATAAAGTGATAATGCCTGAGGTAGGCTTCATCATCAATCCTGGTACCACAGGCTAAACCAAATGCTTTTAAAGTTCAGCCAACATCAAGGTCACATGGCAGCTGGGTTAAAGAGTTGGGACCTTAAATAATATCAGACCTTAAATACCAGACATATTTAATTCAGTTTTCATTTTCCTTTTACTATCTCACACAGCTAAAGGGAATTACAAAACTGTATCTCAAGATAATAAAAGAAAATTTAAGTAATTACTACAGTTATTAATATCAGTCAGAGGAAAAACAAAAAACGTGTGGTATCCTAACACATTTTCTTCATTGACTACAGTTGAAGCTTGCTATGATTTCATTAATATACTTTCATTAATATGCTAACATCTTAAAGCCAAAAATATAAAATTAATGGCACGTATTATGATTTATTTATTAGAAGACAAACCCAATGATAAGCCCTCCCAAATTGTCTTGTTCTACTAGAACCCTGGGAAACAAGAGCCTGATTTAGAGCTAAGGAGGGCACGGAACTGAAGAGCCAAAGGGCCTTGACGACTCTGCACACTCATGGTGTAAACCCCCTCGGGGTTCAAGTCTTGAATGAGAATTTGAAGTTGGTCCTTGGTCCCAACTTTGGCCGGAAATGTGCATAGTAGTAAGAGCTCTTGTTCTGACTCTCTAGGGGGCAAGCACAGGGAGTTAAGTTGGGGTGTTGGTGCTGGGGAATACCAGAATTAATGCTCACAGGGCAGCAGTGAGTCACGGGAACAGCACTGCACATATATGGTTTCATGGTGACTGCACTTCACGTGTTCTTAGGCTGGCTGGAGGACCTGCTGAGACCTACCACCTGCAGCCCCGGACCCCTTGAAAACCCACAGCCCAAGAGTTCTAATTTGGGTACTAAACCGAACATAAAACAAAAATCTTGGCCTCTGAGACCCTTTGTGAGAGATACCTGCTGCACAAACTTTATTAAATGATGAATGGGAAGTGGGAACTCAGTGACCCTAGTTTAAAAATCTTTGAAGACACTGACAGAAATGTGGTATATAAAAAGAATGAGTGCTTTAGAGGAAGGATATGAAATCTCAGAGTTCCAGAGATTTCAGAGGCCCATTAGTGAAATGCCTTCACCTTGAGCTCATGAAGAAATCAAGAATCCTCATCGGAGTTACCAACTTAGGAACCCCCTCGCAGGGCACATGCCCAGAGTTCCTTCACGCACTAAGACAGGTAAACAGTGGGGGGAATGGACATTTTAGAGTCGTGCAGGAACTCCCAGGGATCTTTGAGGATATTTTTCAACAGCAGAGGAAGAGCCCCTGATGATGGTTTCCTCCCAATGTAAGATGTCTAGCAAGATCAAGCCCAAGACATGTGCACAGCTCAGACTGCTCCCTGGGCTGGTGGGGCCACACTCCACAATCTTACTTGTTTAAATCTCGAGGTTGGGTCTACACCTGTCTGCTTCATAGAGTCCATGACAGACTTCATTTCTACAGCCTCCTTAATAAGCTGGTGGTTTTCCATCTGCTTAGCTTTGAAGCTGTCGGCCTGAAGCTGCTGCTGGTGACTGGAGAGAAGCTGTGATTTACCTGTCTCCTCAGGCTTATTAGGCACTGATGGCCCTAGTTTAGAATGGTTTTTGTTAGGCTCCGGAGTAGAGGGAGCTTTTGAGATTGTGGCTGATGGCACGCTTTTCTGTTTAGGGTCTTCCTTGCCCAGTTCTTTCATGGGGAGTTCGGCCTTTCTTTCACAGTCCCCTCTCCCACTCTGGGCCAGTTTCTGCTCGGCCAGCCTCTGGTCCTCATAGTACTTCTCATACTGCTGTCTGTAGGCGGGGCTGGTGGCCATCAGCGATTTCTGGTCCATATAGAGCCCGTAGGCATACTGGCCGTAATAAAGTGACTGAGCCAGGGCGGGGTGTCTTTGTGTGATGACAGACTGGTGTTGAGGTTGCAGGGAGAGAGAATTGTGGTCCACTTTCTTAGAATCTAACTGCTCGGCCTTGTCTTTCTTCTCTGCATCTTCCTCTGACTCCTTCTTGACCTTCATGCCCTGCGAGCTCCCGCCATTCCCAGCCATGGGGGCACCAACAGGTCCAGGGTGCATGTAACTTGGGGAATAGTAAGGCTCGTAGCCATGGTAATAGGGAGAATGGGACTCTTTCAGCTGAGATGATTGTGCTGGAGTTGAAGAATGCCCTTTCACGACACCGTCTTTATTAGAAATGATATCTGATGGGGAACTGGCCTTTGACCTCATGCCCTCTGACCTGCTGTCAGAACCACCATCCTCGGCAGCATCCGATATGTCCGAGTAGGCTGGGCTGCTGGTCTTGGCCGCTGAACTCTCAGCCCCGTTCTGTGTCAACACATGCAGGGGGACCATGGGTGCCTGCCCGTTCACCAGGGTGTTGCATTCCATCCTCGAGGCACTCCCAATGGAAGGGCTGGGCGCATTGTCCGTGAATGTGTAAACCTTATCAGCCTCGGCTTTGATACTGGCCATGCGGCTCTCCTGAGACTCTGACAATCCATTCGCCAGCCCTTCACTCTTACTGAGATGGTCCTTTAAAAAATGCCCAGACAAATCCTTGCCGGCCGCCTTGGGGTCGTCCAGCTTCCCCAGTTTGGCATCCATTTTGGGACCTGCAGCTTCTTTCCCGTCTTTGTCTTTCAGCTTTCGCTTCTCCTTTTTCTTTTTGTCCTTGAGTGACACCAGAGCGGGGTTCACGGTGATGGGCTCCCCCATAATTGTGGGCTTTGGTTGAATAGGTTTCAATGGAGGGCTCTTTGGTGTAGCCTGGACTACAGTGGTGGTGAGGGAGGGCAGTCCAGGGATGGTCCCCGTGGTGGTGGATGTGAAGGCTGCAGTCGGGATGGCAATCAGTTGCGGGGGCGTCGGGGCTGGGGCAGGGGCGATGGGCCGGGCACTTTTCAGTTTAGAGAGGTTCTTGTCCATTTTGCAATTGTGTGCTTTTTTGCCCTTTTCTTTATCCCCCAAACCTTTTTTGTCAATCAGTCCTTCGGCTTCCAGTTTGGGCATCTCGGCAGCTAAACTGCCATCTGCGGCCGAACAACTGTCTAAGGTGGCTGTCATGTTGGAGATGACCGGCAGGTTGTTCAGTTCATTGTGAAGGCCCTTCTTTTTACCAGAATTCTTCCCAGTTTTCGAACCTATCATAGAACCGGGGCCATTGCTCACGAGCTCTCTCTTCCCCTTGGGTGTCCCAGGGGGGTTCCCAGCCCCAGGGGATGCAGGCGCCTTCACCTGGTCATATGCTGACACGCCTGTGCCTGCCTCAGCGCATTCGAGGGCCACGTTACTCAAGGCTTCCTCGCAGTCCGAGATCTTATCCTCACTATCGGGTTCGAACTCTAGCTTGTTTTCTGGGTCTAAGTGTGCATGCGCCTGGTGGTACCTCAGGCCGTTTATGTGCTTGTACTTTTTGTTGCAGTTTGGGTGGGGGCAATCGATTAACACTGGAGAGGAGCAGCCCTGATCCAAAAATGTAGTCTCTGGTTTCCCTTGAGGGGTGGTAGGGGTGCTTCTGGAATTGGTGCGGACCCGTTTCCCGGGTTTACTGTCCTCAGAGCTGGAGTTCAGATCCAGCTCCATCGGGGGCTTGTTCTTCCTTTTGTTGGTAGCGCAAGGGCTGGCTTTGACGTCTTCTGCAGCACAGTTTGGGGGTGTCCTTCGTCCACTGGCGTTGAGGCTGCCGCGCCTCCCTTTCCCATTGGCCCCCCCTCTGTTCTTGCTCTGCAGCCCTCTGGACTCTGTGAAGCTGACCTCGGAGCCGGGGGCGGCGGCGGCAGACCTCGCTCTCTTCCCTCTGCCCCGGCCCCCTCGCATCTCCAGGTCACTCGTCGGTGATTCGCAAAACCTAGGGAAGCAAGCAATGGGTGTCATAATGAGCATCTCCAAAGGAGCCAGGTGAGATCCCAGGGACCCCGGGTAGCACAAAGAGCAGAGGCCACCTTGGCAGCTTGAGGGCGGGGTGCAGCCAAGGGAAGGACATTCTATTTTTTGCACTGGTACATGGGCTCAAGATCAGGCTACCGAATGGATTATATTTGCCCACGGAGAATCAAAGAGTGGGCTTTCAATCGGTTCAAATTCCCATTTTGAAAAAGAGAAGAAGAAAACAAAGGAGAGAGTAGATTGAGATGACCAGAGCTCAGATAGAAAAGAAAGCCGCCATCCGCACGTCACTGGCTCATCTCTCCTTTGCCTGGTTTTAATTACAGGAAGAGTTTTCTATATTATTCATTTCTTCCTGTAGTTTCTTTGCAGACACGGGAAGGGGGGAGAGCAGAGGAAGGAGGGGGGGAGAGGCACCCACCTAGGAGGGGCCCAGTCGTGCTTCGTGCAGTCTAGTAGGGTCCCCACATACGTTTTGTTCCTCCACGTGACATTGACCACTAGGACACCTGTAGGGGAGAGGGGCGGGGTTACAGGGGAGCACATTTAACACCTATTACTTTATTTCCACTTCATTTATTGTTATTATTTTTACCAGCAGAGTTCTATTCTCACATGGCTTTCAAAAGCTGTGGTTTGCATCCTTCCCCTTTCTGGTTTCAGTGACCTCAAGTTAAAACCCACAGGAAATGTGTGTGTGTGTGTGTGTGTGTGTGTGTGTGTGTGTGTGTGTGTGTGTGTGTGTGTTCGTTCGAGCGCATGCGCATTCACGAATGTGGTGCAAAAGGGTGAGCGTGTGCGAGGGTGTGATCAAGATATTGCTGACAGAAGGAAGTGGTTTTTGCCATGTCCTGCTGTAAAACAGTAACATTCACCTCTTAATTTTTCTATTATTACACATAATTGCTTTCGTTTGGCAGGCTGCCAACGTAAACCAAGCCCGAGTTACCAGTGCTTACGCCAGAGGATGACTGAAAGGAATCTGCTTTCCAATTCAACACTATAAAACAATGGTAACTTTTTTTATTATTATTAAGAAAAAAATCATTTGCAGATATGTAAAAATAGGCACGGCGGAAAAGGCAGGGCCTTGGGGCAGCTGTGATTCCTTCTTTTTGACTCTCCCCAGGTTAACTGTGGGAGACAGCAATCAGCCTCAGAAAGGGCTCTGTTTCACTGTTCTGTCTTGTCTCCGAGGCTCTTAAAATAGCTCTCTTAAGAAAATAAGTGTGCACAACACATTTGCTCTTGGGGTTATCGTCAGTCAACTTTTGGTAAGCATTTGCTACAGAGGATTAGAAGAGAACACTCAAAACCAACACACGTGGTTCCCTCCAACCAGCCTGCTTTTCCTCCGCCGCCCTGCAGACACTTTAATCCAGCACTGCATCTGTCAATTACTAAACTTAAGTGTGCTTAGTATGCCAAATATCACTGAGGAACAACACGTAACACCCTGCTTGTTTCTCTGGAGGACAAGTGTCTCTTTAAAAAAGAAAAAACAAAATCACGTCCTTAAAGCACATGAGTAAAGAAGCTGGATTTTGAGACATCCCCAAGAGTAAGGTAAATAAATGAAACATTTAAGTGAGCCTTTGTTTCTTTTAGTGCCTACCCTTCCACCCCAGACAGAGCCCATTCCTCCAAGTCTTTGCTGGCTGACTTGCTCACTTACACTAGCGACCATCTTGAGAAGCTCACAAAGCAAGACTCTTTTTTACGGGGGAGCCCTTAAACAGCAGGTAAAATATCTGAACTGTTGGGACTGAAGTACTGGGTAAAGGAGGTTTTTCTCTCAAAAGTCTCAAAAGGAGATTTTAAATTTGTTTCCCAGATGGTCCCCCCCCCCCATTAGTTACGTAATAGCTGAATTTACTCACTATAAATTCCACCTCCTATTGTAGAAGTAGTCTAGCTGAGGGGAAGAAAGCTAAAAGGAACTGCAAGCATTGCCTAAAATCAGGCTTGATTCCTTTGGCTCCCCCTCCCCTGACCCCGGGGTAGTTTTTAACCATGGAGTATGAAAAATCCCATTGTGATGAGAATCAATAGTAATTAGGCATTCGGTCAAAAATTGCACAAGACAGAACAATCGGAAAGGCTTCTTTACGAGCACATCCCTTCAGGAAAGAGGGGTGGGTGGGGCGTGGAGGAGAGGGGCAAACTGAGATGGCTTTCTCATCATCTGCTCTCTGGGGCACCGTGTGTGGTGTCAGAGGCCCCTGCAGCTGCTTAAAATTCTTTAGCATGTCAGCTATATTTACAGTGCAGGAATGTATCTGTATTGCCAGAAGGTTACTGCATTTTAGCTTCAGAGGCAATAGGCTGAAATCACTGCGTTCCAGAGTCCCTGATGTAGCACAAATGTATAATTAAAATTGCTTGAAAGGAAACATGAAAGAAACAACAAACCCTCCATTCTTGCAGTAATAAAATTAAAAACAGGAAAAGTCTGCACAGACACTTAACATTTGTCTGCAGTGAAAGGCTTTTGTTACTGCTTCTCCCCTAAGGGTTTCGCGTTTCCAGCAAACGCGGGCCGCCGATTGGCCAGGGCCTGCGGCGAACGCTCGCGTCTGATTGGCTGGCCCGATGCAGAAGGCCAGAGCACACGACGACAAAGCAAGGAGAAAGGCTGGGCAGGAGGAAGGATGCTCCCTGCCGCGGGAGACCTGAAGCCTCGCCAGAGCCCCCACCAAGGCTCTGGAAATTGGAAGCAACCCCCCAAAGCCCCACGATACCCACCACAGGCAGGGCTGCACACAGCCAACAGGCCAGCCCTCACAGTACCCTCACAGCCAAATCTACCGCCTCAAGCCAGGCGAGGGTAACTGGGCCAAAAAGGAGGAAGGGACTCAACACAAGCCATCAATCAGTGGTTATCTTGGGCCACAGGTTGAAACGGTCACAAAGACCGAACTGCAACTTCGCAAGAAAAAACAGTTCGCATCTGCTACTGCTTAGAAGCCGCATACGCCACGTTGTTGTCTGAACTGGAAGGAGGAAAATTCTGTAAAGAAAAGCCCACTTTCAACTTAAGGGAACCTAAATAAGTCACCCTAATTTTTCTAGAAGCACTCTGAATTTAAAATGCTCAAAAGAAATGCTCCACTCCCAGGGAGGCTGTTTTTGGAGGTTTTTATTGTTTTTTTTTGTTTTTTTAAATTCTTTTTTTTTAACCAGTCTCCTCAAGCAGTGCTAATTAGATTCGTGGACCTGCAGTGGTCTATCTTGTGCAAGCCTCTTCTGAGGGCCACAGTAGTTAAATCTGCTTAGAATGGACAAGGAATATAGACATTCAGTTGAGGCTCTGCCTTGGAGGAGAGGTTAAGGCATCTTCCTCCATGAACTGCAACGTACGATTTTTTTGTAGGAGGTCCATGTTTAGAAAACATGCTGCTGTGAGGGGTCAAGTAGGAGTTTAGCTCTGCAGTGTAGATATTGCTGGGAGTGGCAGCACAGGCCTTTATTTCAAGCAGAGGCAGGTGAATCTCTGTGAACTGGAGGCCAGCCTGGTCTACATAGCTGAAGGCTAAACAGTGAGACCCTGTCTCAAGGGATAAACCAAGTCTATCATTTTTAAATTATTTTGATAAAATTATAAATTTCAAGTGTTTTGTACCCCAAGGCCATATAACGCATAACTTTCTACAGGCATAGTGAGTGATGTAAATCAGATGAAAGTTAGTCCTCAGAAAGTACAGATTTGAATTGTATAACCCCAGGCTTAAAGTTATGTTTCTCTCTAAATAAGTTAGACATACACATGCGTTAGTTCCCTGAAGATTTGTCTCTTCAAGCACACTTATTCTCCTGGATCCCTCGCCTGTGAGTTAGGAGCTGGGTCTCTCTCTGCAAGCCCTTTTGATGTTCGTAAGAACAAGGATCTCACTGGGCTTACTCCCTTCCCTTTCCAACAAGGCTAGTTGAGAAATACCTGAGGTCTATTACTGTCAATCCTAAGCAAATAGAAAATATTTACATGGAAGGACTGGGAAGCTCACCCACATGATTTTCTTCTTCATATTGCTGACACTTCACCCTGATATTGGAATACACACACACACACACACACACACACACACACACACACACACACACACGCTTCATAAAGAATCATGCATGATTTCCTACTCAAGCATTGGCTATGCACCTATTTGGCGCCACTGAATCATACTTTGTTGGAAATTCAGTTTTTTACGTAAAGGGTCTACAGTCTTACCACCAGGAAAGACATGAATCACAATCTGGAAGTAGAATTTGCATATTACCAGTACTTACAGAGTGGGCTCTTTGTTACACTAGACCAGTCTCACATTAGATGAGAGACTGGATGTGCTGCTCTTGGTTCCTGCTCTGTCCTCACGCCCTGCTCCTAAACCTGACCCCATATCACTAGATCAGTGATGGTACCTGACCAAGAGGCAACCAGACACATTCATGCTAGAAATCTGGGTTAGTAATGTGGAAACTTAGAAATGATGATACAAAGGCAAGTCTAAAAATCTACGTGTTAACTACGTTAAAGAGGACAAGGATGGGCAAGAGTCTCAAAAATATAATAGCTAAAAGATGAGATAAAGATGCCAAATGCTGGCACAATACCTCAACATGTGTGTGTGTGTGGGGGGTGCGTGTGCATGCACAAGCACATGAGAGAGAGCACGTGAGCATGAACACATGCACAAACATGTGTCCCCTTTTCTTCTAGTCTTATTACAAGCAGAGGACTCTAGCAGGACCCACTCAAGGGCTACCTGGCTACTATCCAGGCATCTTGTTATAAAATCTGTCTATGAGTGCCTGGTTCATGTTTCCGCCTTCTGAAACCCTGAAGAATCATCCTCCCATTCTCCCCCCATCCTCCACCCAAACGCCTTGTTTCCTGGCAGAGCAATACCAAATTGTCACTGTTTCTCCTCCAGCCTACATCCTCTTTTGTCCTTTCAGCCCCAAACAAGTTCCTTCAGCTGTTCTTCATGTCACGCGCTAAAGCAAACATTAATGGCATTTTCTTTGTTTGTGTGTGTGTGTGTGTGTGTGTGTGTGTTTGCGCATGCATGTTCACGTGCTTCCACACCATGACACACATTTGGGGGTCAGGGAAAGACTTCTGAGAGTCAGTTCTCTCCCATGTGGGTCTGGAAGATCAAACTCAAGTCATCAGGTTTGGCTGCAGGCTCCTTAACCCACTAAGCCATCTTGCTGGCCCTCACACCACACTTTTAACTCCCCCAAAGAAGGCTTGAGCGCCTAGGTAGAAATCCTCAGGACAATAACCTGTGGTAGCACCTGTCCGTCCTCAGACACATATCATGTTACCCTCCAAATCCATTCTCTCTGGGGTCACTGACCGGACTCAAAACAGTTTCCCCCGTGATGGTGTTCACCAGCATCTGAGGAATTCCCTCTTTTTCTAGTTGATAGGTGGATTCTCTCTGCCTCCCTCTCTGTCATTGAGATTACATTCTACATTCTATAAAAGGGCACAGCCTGTATGAACTGCTAGGACACATTCTTCTAGTCTGTTCTCCTTTCTGTTGGCTGGAATAGAAAAGTTGAAAGTGGCCTTAAAAGCTATGAGCTTGCCGGGCGGTGGTGGCGCATGCCTTTAATCCCAGCACTTGGGAAACAGAGGCAGACGGATCTCTGTGAGTTCGAGGCTAGCCTGGGCTACCCAGTGAGTTCCAGGAAAGGCACAAAGCTACACAGAGAAACCCTGTCTCGAAAAACAAAAACAAAAACAAACAAACAAAAAGCTACAAGCTCAAGGAGGCAAAGTTTTCCTCATGTGGGACCTTGAGTCACAGGCAGCTTTCTGCTCACTAGGAATGCTCAGTCCAAAGGGGAGAAATGAGTGCCATGTTTGAACATGGCTGAGGATGTGCATCCTATCCTGACAGGATGTTCCTTTAACATTCCCTCCAATCATGTGCAAGTTGAGCTGGTCTTTTCCATCAGTCCCTTGTGTTTGGTACAGTGTCTGCATACACAGTCCCGAGAGGCACTGCACCTCAAGTCAAGTACAAGTTCACTTACCACGTTGGAACCTACACAACTCTCAACTCAGAGCCCTCGCCTTTTCTGGAGGTCTCACAGTTACCATATTTTTTTTTTTTCACTAAGTGTGATCTCCTACTAGCTTATAGATGATAGACTTCCTCTGTAGAGAGACTCTACCCCCAAAGAGACTATACATGTGGCTTATAAGTTACTATTTCTTGTATTTGTGAAGCTGCTTCCTCAAGAACTGGGCAAATGCTGATTCCCAGTGGCTCTGCATAAATCTGTTTATATTACAGTTTAAAGACTGTCTGAGTCTTAAA
The DNA here is from genome assembly GCF_903995425.1 of Onychomys torridus. NCBI lineage: Eukaryota > Metazoa > Chordata > Mammalia > Rodentia > Cricetidae > Onychomys > Onychomys torridus. The sequence continues at coordinate 43,358,053 of NC_050455.1, forward strand.
AGAGCCTCATCCTTGGGACCAAGAGCTTTGCCAAGCATTGCAAGTGCCGAATTTGGAATCATATGGTTTTTCTGAACTCTTCAGACTGCCACATCTGGATGGACTTGGTGTGCACTGGGGCAGAAAACACAAACCTCATTCTAATAAGACCAAACTGTAACCCATTTCTGCTATAATCCCTCCCCTATGTTACACTTTCTTTCCTTTATTGTTTCTTTCTAGAGAAACACCAATGATAATAGAAATGCCACTATTTCAGATACCTCGTTACCCTAGTTGTCCCATGGTGACTTCTGCATGGGGTAGGGTTTATCAGCATTCCTTTGTGTGGAATTCCTCACCAAACAGTTCCCTATTCTTTGGAGTACCATCCTGGTGCTCTTTCCAAAGCTGAGGCTGATCTAGTGTCTTTATTCAAGGGTCTGGCTTCAGACCGCTTTACCTTCAACTGGATTCTCTCTCAGAAGACAAAGTTTATAATTATTTGAGAAATTTTTAAATTTACAACGAAGTTTGTCCATAAAAAAACTGCCAGCCAAAGAGCAAAATGGCTTTCCTATTGTCTACACCAAGGATGTATGGTGTACCAGGGCAAGAAAAGTCAATGTTGTCACATGACCATGAAGCAGAGTTTTGTTTTGTTTTGTTTTGTTTTTTTTAAAGGGAGCCCTGCTGCTGGGCTGAATGTTTGAAGAGTCACTTTAACCACATCCTGTAATCAAACCATCTGGAACACAGTTCTGCGATTAGTCACCCTGAACATTGGGCTTTATCTGAACAAATAATGTATGGCAATGGTGCTTGCGAGATAGGGTAGGGCCGACAAAAGGAAGTATAATGAAATACTTTATGCCCTAGTGTGCTGCCACCCCAGTCGTAAACCCCAGAGACACGCTGGTCTGGCGTTAATGTACTACCTTGTGAAAGCAGAAGGAGCTTAACGATGAAATGACAGAAGGGCTAGCGTTTGCTGGTCTCCATGGATCTCTGTTGGTGGCTGGAATATGTTGGCATCATTGTCCCTTTGTTAATTATAAGCTCTATATGACAATCCAGCATTCCGTTTTGGTGCTATTTCTAGGGCATTAGAAGCAGGGTTCATTCATGGCAGAGTCATTAGGGCTGTTTGCCAGGGGTTAATGTGGCTATCCAGACATTTGTTTGAGCTCCTTCCTCTAAACACCACCATATGTAACAACAACAACAACAACAACAACAACCCAGTCAATACCAAAAAGCAAAGACTGGGCCTTGCTCTGATCTACTTTTTAAAAGATGAAGTAGCACCCTCTGCCTTTCCCCCCCCCCCCCAAATATTTGAGCATCTATATTCAGTCTGTGTAGTTCTTTTTTGTTTTACTTTGGATTTCCCTTCTGCAAATATACCTAATAAGTCTTTAAGACTGCACACACGGGCAGGCACACACACACACACACACACACACACACACACACACACACACACACACACCTTGTTTCCCTGTGGGCCTTATGGTTTAATACACAAAAGAACACAGAAGCACTTCCATCCCTGTCACCTCCCAGCAGCCTTTGTTCTGAGGCCTGATGAGCTGTATTGATCTGGGAAAATCATTGCGCTTCTTGGAAAACTTGACTCGCGCTTATTCACTGCCATCTATTTCTTTCCCGTGAAGACAGGTGGTCAATATCCAGCTGGCTGGTCAGCTAAAGAAAGCCCTGGCTGGTTTTCTTTTCCTCGCTTCCCTGGTAACGGTATCCTCTCTCAGGTCTCTGCAATACAACAGCCTGTTAGGAAGTCTACTGGTGAAGCACAGGGAACAGCCATGAGGCTTTTGTCCGGCCTCCCCAGAAACACTGAAAGGCTGCCCTGCGCATGTGCTGTATGTACGGCACATGAAGAAAGAGACAGAAAACCACCCGTGTGGAGAAGCATGAATGAATATCACAACAACCTAAGATCACACCTTCTCAGAAACAGCATGCCAAGGGTGGCACGTGACTGCAATCCCAGTACCCAGGAGATAGCAGCAGGAGAATCAAGAGTACAAGGCCAGCCTAGGACACAAGACAGTGTCTGAAAACAAAATCATTTCATAACAGGTCGTTACAGATCAATTCCTGTTGATTGCAGAAAGAGATGCTTTACTTCTTTTCAGTGGCCAGGAGGACCTATGTTTGTGCAAGCAAGTTTCCTACTTACAAAATGCCATGGGTTTTCTAATATGCCTCAAATACAATGGAAAGCATCATGAAAGAAAATGTCACATGGAGAGCTTTAAAAAGCAGTTTCAAGCATGATCAGTAGCAAAAGCATTTGCTTTTACAGTAAGCAGACATAGCTAATCTAAAGCAGTACCAACAGCAACATTCACATCACCACACGTACCCTTATTGCTAGCAGGTTCCTCTAACAGTTTCTGCTAAACTGTCCAGAGTCCCTACTTGGGGACAATCTGGAAAACAGGTCTGAGATGCCAGTGCAGGAACAGGAAGGAGGGCATCTCTTGAGGTCACTTCTACAGGGCAGCAAGCCAGAGACACTTCAGTGGGCACGGTGCCAAGCCCTGCAGGCCACAGCCCACCAAGGCTCAGTCAACACCCAGTAGGAAGGAAAGGACAAAGAGGCACAGGGGACATGGGGGTGGAGGGGATCTCCGGAGACAAAAATGTAGAGTCAATGAAACACAAAAAAACAGAACAAGCAAATGCCATTCCATGCATCCAGTGTGTCTCTGTGTATTTGTGCAAAGAGCCTCCACTTCTGACTTTTGAGTGAGCTTTCTGGTAAGCAACTGCTTCCCTGGAGGCTTGACATCATGGAGCCTGATGCCACTCTGACTTCCCATGCCTGATTCTGCACCCCTTGGTTTCCGTGAAATCTGAGTTGCAATGATGACTTCCAATGAAGCCTTGCCTTTGAAGTGTCATTAGAGAAGGAGAGTGACTTCTCACCTCCTCCTCCCTCCCCCACCAGGAAAGCAGGAATCCACCCTCCCTCCTCCCCCTGCCCCCACAGACTTTAACTAGTTCCTTAGGAGATATTTTTCTCCCTTTAAATAAAGGCATTGAAGGGTGTGGGAAAGGCATTTTATAAATGTTTGTTGAATCAGGTTTACTAAGAGCTCTAGTACTGTTACCTCCTAAGAACCGTTCCTTTCTTAAGAGTGTTATTTCAGGACACGGCTATACAAGTGGCCCTGGGCATCCAGCACATGGCCAGGGCTCCCAGAGTGAGCAGTACAGAGCTCCCCTCTATTACTGTCACAACCACCGGAAGTCTGAGGATGCAGCCTATCCAGTCACTGCTCCCATAGCTCTCCACACTTCATCTGACCCCCTTAGCATCAACAGCTCCTCTTTACCCTAGCTCTCCAGGCTGTCCCGGCTGGCTTCGGCTGGCAAACAGGCAAAGCAAACCACCAATGGCGACTCAAGGCAAAAAGGCCCCCTCCAGGTCCTTCCCCATTAAAGGAGAGTCCTCAGCCCTCGAAACAGGAGAGTGCGCAATGCTATGAGTATGGATGGAGTCTTGGGTCAGACAACTTTCCCATTTTTCTGGATCAGGCACGGGGAGGGGAGGCTGTAAGGGAAGACAGCTGGACACAGGAATGAACACAGGAAGTGAGAGGGTAGAATGAAAACCTCATGGTCTGGGGGGGGGGGTAAGGAAAAAGGGAGAAAGAGGTGGTCTCTTAGACACCCATCCTCTCTCCTAAATCAGGACCACGTTAGGTTCTGGTTTTGCAGACTTTTGGGTTTAAATGTTATTGAATGGCTTGTCAAAGTATGTGTGCCACAATTCTACATTATGGGACTGTATTTGAAAGAAAATTTTTACCAGCCACGGTCCTGAGTTATAAGGAAACAGTGGGAACCAATTGACAATTATGCTCCACATCAAAAGGCTGCTACTGATCCGTATATCTCGCTGGGACTGAAGAGCTAGGCTTCCTATAAATGAGGCTGCTTTATTTAAAGTCAGTGCTCTTATTTGCTTTTGTGCCAGCCCTGGGTCCTTTTCATCTGTAGCTCACCAGGCCCAGGAGAGCAGAGATTCCTACAGCTCTGCTGCCCACCAGCTGTGTCCTCTGTAAATCATAAAACCTCCGAAGGAGCCATTCTTTACAAAGGCCAACAACATTTGCTGGAGACGATCACTCAGCTATTATTTCCACTTGCCAAAATTTAAAATAGCAATTTACAGCAACAGCTCAAACTGGGAACTGCCGCTTTGAACGGCGGTGTGTGTGTGTGTGTGTGTGTGTGTGTGTGTGTGTGTGTGTGTGTGTGTGAGTGAGAGAGAGAGAGAGAGAGAGAGAGATTCTGCAAGCATAAGGCATACAAAGAGGTAACTGGTCCACAGCAGAAAAAGCCACCATCTTGGCCAATCTAGATTGGGAGCAAAGGACAGTATATATCAGAAAAACTGGACTCAGCATCCTCTTGAAGGAATGCAGCATGATGGAGGGTTTTGCCCATTCCTGTTCCCTGCTGCAGTGGCCATATCCCACAGGCAGCATGAGAGTGGGTCACTCTGGTAATGGAGTCACACACTATGGCTCAGATTCAGGAAGTAGTCCCAGAAGCTGAAGGTGTGTGCCCCTAGGGTGATGTGCAGTGAACTCTGAAACCTGGGCAGGAAGAAAGAATGCTAACCAGGAGTACCTCGCCCCCACCCCCCAACAAATGCAGAAATACAGACAGCCCCTGCCCATTCTCAGTCCCCTCTGGAGCTCACCTATACTTCACTGAGCCCCAGTTTCATACTTTGTTAACAGACTCGGCAAATCACTGTCACGTGACCACCGTATCTTTTATACTCTCCCTTAACTCAGTCCACAGCTGAAGAACGGGAGATGATAATAAAATAGAAGAGTTTCCCGCTAAGAAGGTAAGTCTTCCTGCATTCCTTCCAGGTGAAGCAACTTTAGAGCCAGGCTTCTGTACCTACTAGCCTACATTCTCCTAACAGGCCACGGATGTGACTTATCTATGTTTCAGAATCTTAAGGGCTGCAAATTCCAACCTTGAGAGCCTTTTATTGCTTCTATATACACACTGCTAATCTTAAGCAATAGGAACTTATCTCTCCTCACAAACACAGCCATTGTTTAAAGCAAATGTTTCCTAGTCTAACTCTCAACTACAACCTGAAATCCCAGAAGCCACTCCTCTGAACTATTATTAAGGTAAGGAACAGCTCATTTCAAGGTCTCAGGAGCACCTCATTTTTTCGAGGTTACAGCAAGGCCAAATTCCCAGTTCAGTGAGAGGCAACAAAGAGACCCCAGGACCTGGTTTTGAGGGTGCAGCCCCTGTTTCTGAGCCAGCAGCACCTTGAATGCCAACTCATCTTTCCAATTCCCATCTGAACAAACCAGTTTTCTCGATAATGGTCTGAGGTCCCTTCGCACCCTCCCCCACCCCACATTCCAAAGTTCTTATCTTTCAGGGAGGGAAGTTTTTTTGTTTTGTTTTGTTTTGTTTTGTTTTTAAAGGCCCTATGGAGTTACAAGGATTTCAATAGCCTGCTTAGAGACCAGCTCTTTTCTGTAAACAAAACTAATGAAGTGTGACTAACTGTGCTCTCCCAGTGCAGGGCTGGAGGTAAAGGGGCCTTTGTTAGCACTTACTGGAGCAAACTGTCATTTTGCTGGAGGAGAACAGAACTTAACTGGTTACTGATTGACCAGCCCTGCTCCGAGTCATTGCCTTACCGTCAATTTCTAGGGGCTGTACGAATACACTCTTGTATGGACATTGAGATGCACCATGCATATGTGTGGCCATACACAACCATCGAGGCTAACTCCAGGTTCTGCTTCTCTGCAAACCAGACAGGACATTCAGGCATCGAGCTAAAGTCTAGTTCCCTTCTGGTACAAGGCTCTGTACCCATGCTTTGTATTGCCTGACTTTTCTCTGTGTTGCCAGTACCCTGAACCTTCAGAACCTGTACCATGAGGACTTTGCCCAGGTTCACTCAGAACTACTTCAAAGTCCTTCTAATTTTAACTGCCATGGTCATTACATTCTAGAGGGTGTCTGGTTTATAATATCTGTAAAATTGCTGACTCTTCCTTTACCCATTCCACTGATGGGTCAAAATCAGACCTTATTGCTGACTGCTAGCTAAACACACCACAATGACTTTTCAAGGTCTCCTTTTTAATTCGTAGTTGTCTTAAGTGTTACCAAACACACCCAACAACGCTGTTGGCAGGAAGACTTGAAGTTCTTTCTCATGTCAGCAGACAGAGGAAGGGATTCAAGTCAAAACCTGCTTTCCTTTCGAATCTAAGCACAAATTTCTGTATAAATTATTGACTGCACTTTGGCCCCATCAGAAACATTAGCCCCACAGGCTGATAAGTTCTGACCCCAGGTGGCACATCAAGCCCTCTCCGAAGAGGCAGAAACATTAGTCCTTTGCACAGAGGACTAGGGCATGTGAGCCAATCAATCAAGATCTCTGACAGTTTTTACAGCCTCTGAGCATTAGGCTCAAGTCAATCCCCAAGACTCCTACGGCTCGCATTTTTCTCGTCTTCTCTGGTCTGATGAAGTTAGGGTTAAGTCCAAGGCTTCAGCAAGAGAGAAAGGCTATTGTTAGTAACTCAGTCTTTATTGACTCTGACCTGCAGGGCAGCCAACTTGAAGCCTTTTCCAGAAAGTAATGCACTGTTAATTGGTGCTCATCACTGGGATGTGTTTTATACACCTCTTCACACTGAAAGACCTGACTAAACATTTCAAATGTCTTCCTAGGTTGTCTTGTATTTCTGTGATAACTGAGCACACACAGACACACACTATGGACACACAGATACATGCATGCATACACACACACACACACACACACACACACACACACACACACATACACACACACACAAATCTGAATTCTATCCCAGGTTGCAAACAGAGGCTGTCTGTCTAGGCAGAGCTAACACTGGATGCAATAGATAAGGTTTTTTTGTTTTGTTTTCATAACAAATAGCTGTGGGGTTAGTGCACAGGACAGGAAAATGCCTGCTGGAGGAATGAGGTGCAGACCTATTATTTCCTTCTGATGTCTTTTGCTTACAATAACTAAAGATGTTTTCAGTAGAAACTGGGAGCTGTATTTATGAGCAGCTAGCAGCAGAGAGATGGCCTCGGGGTGAAGAGAACAAGATGCCACTCGGCTTTGTTTGAAGAATCCAAGCTCTCTAAAGCTGTTGCAGAATTATTGGTCCAAAGGCTTCCTGGCTTTCTTTGGAAGAAAAGGCAAGCAAGCTATTATCTCTTCTGCTCTGGGAGAGGGTGGGAAAGCAAGTGGCTGATGGAAGGTAATCACCAGAGATTTCTCACGGCACCCTGGCCCTGCCAGGCCCTCTTCCTCCTGCATCCTGGCCAGGCCAGGCCTATTTCCCCCTGTTCTTAGGCCCTGCCAGGCTTTTTACAACCCTACCAAACACCTTTTGTTGTTGAAAGTGGTAGGTGACAGGGCAGAATTTGAGGGAAGAAATCATATATTGACATTTTGGAAATCAGTAGTTTTGAATCGGGGATGGCTAACACTTTTAATGGCTAAATCAAGTTTTTGATTGAGAAACTTTTTTTTGCCCAGGGTGGGGAGCGCAAAAGTGGTTGATATTTAGTCAAAAGAGTATTGTGTTTCAGGGTAGTGTATTCCAGGGTATGGATCGGTACACATGAATTCGCATACATTTTTTTCAAGGAAGGAAAGATTTTCCCAGAAAGCCGCTGCTGTGTTAAAGTTTGCCCTGCGTGTGTGCTGGTAACTCATGGACACATAACAGGTTCCTAAACTGAGCTTTCTGAAAAAGGGTTGGAGAACGCTGAGTGCTGGTTTTTTGTCCTGCTTTTCTGCAGGACCACTGAGTCCCACTCAGCTTGAACACTGGAGAGAATGAGATCAAGGAAAACTCAAATTTGCAACAGATCCTTGATCTTCAAATGGCAGTCTTGCACCTGTAGCTTCAATGTGTTTTTATAAATCCTTGTGTATGTTTAGCCACTATCATAGTGGATTAAACCCACAAACAAGGGACCCCCAAAGACCACAATATATTTTTCGAGGAGTTCAAAATAAGAATGCTTGTGGAATCTGTTTTCACACAGGAAGCTTTCCTTTTCTTGTTTGTTTTGTTTTGTTTTTATAGGCCACAAGTAAGTTAGGAAAAGAAGCAGAGAGACACCATGTAGCTGCCTGAAGAAAGCCAGAGTGGACAAGTCATCACTTGGGATCTGGGGGATCGCTTTTAGACAGACCCCTCTTCTACTACAGACATTAAAAGCTTTACATACGGGCTCACAGTAATTGCATAAGAGATTGTAACCCTCTCATATTCTTATAATGCCTAAACAACACACAAAAGGTACATAAGTAGACGTTGTATTATTTAGGTGATGTGATAGCTAATATCTTGGTTATCAAACTTAGCATACCTAAGAAGAGGAAACCTCACTTGAAGAATTACCTCCACCGGATTGGCCTTGTGATCATGTCAGTGGGGGCATTTTCTTGGGTGCTAATTGGCACAGTGGGGACCAGCCCACTGTGGGCGGCCCCATTCCTAGGCAGGTGGGCCTAGGCTGTGTAAGAAAGATAGCTGAATGTAAGCCTGGAGGCAAGCCAGGAAGACGTGTCCCCTCGTTCGTTGTCTCTGCTCCGGCTGCTGCCTCTAGTTTCCTGTGTGTGCCCCTCTCGGCCCCGACTTCCCTCGATGATGGACTGTCATGTAGAGGTAGAAGCAAAATAAGCCCTTTGTCCCGCCATGCTTCTTTGGATCTCGGTGTTTATCAGAGCGATGGAAGCAAAGTAGAAGAGGAGGGGCTAGTGACATTTTTTTATGTAGTTGGTTGGAGCAGAGGATCTGAAACCTGTGAGGCCAGCATTTTACAAAATGACCCATCTCCCCAGCCCCAAGGCCAGGGTCTTGATTTTAGACTTCTATGGACCCAGGATGGTGGGAAAGTAATTTTCTGTGCATTACACAGAATGCCCAATCCCAGGCATTCTGTTGTAGCCGCACACAGCATCCCAGGGTAGACCTAAACATGTCAGTAAAAATGGAAACCCACAGGAAAACTGAATGGGAGATTTTCTTCCTGAATCTTGATAGAGTTGAACCTGGGGTGGAGGTGACCACTGAAGCATCCAAAAGGCAACTTGAAATGAATAAAATGACATTATCTTATGTATTGGGTGGTTAACACCCATATCATAGTTGCCGTGAAGAAAGAGAGGAAACAAATACAAGGAACACTGACAGAGAACTGCCATGAGTGAGTCACAAGAGTCAGTATTTTTACACAGAGCATCTCATATATTTTCGCAGAGCTTATGTGTCAGGTTCCTTAATTATTATCTTACTAATGAGCAAATTAACTCTAAGGATGCTTAACTGGTTAGAAAGTCAGAGACATGAACACAATCTGACTTCTGTTGTCCTGCTCCCGTGGGTATCAGGTTATAGCAACATGGTTTTATAAATAGCACAGTTACGTGAGCATGGATAGAGATACCCAATGGGTAAGCAAGGATGTCTTTATGACGACCAGAGGTGTGCCAGAAACACATGCTGCAGGCACACAAGTCTCAGGTCTAGGTTCGGTGGCCTCACCTTAGAAGCTTGAAAGTGACCACAGTGGTGACATGCACACAGCCCTGAAAGCAACAAACGCAAGAGAGCCGGGCTTTCCCTCTGCAACTCCCATGACAGGGCCACATGGTTGATGCTGACTGTTGCATGCCAGCAGTTCCCACATTCGTCTCTAGCATCATAGTGTTCCTTGTCATAGAAAATGGTGTCTGGAAAAAGCACTGAACCTCACACCCCTTCTAAGTCTACGTTTAACTATGTGGGAGGTCATTTAAACCCTGAGGTATATGGTTAAAGAACTGACAGTGGGCTAGAGTTCTAACATTTTGCAACGTGGGTTGTCTTTCAAAAGAATCCAAATTCACAGTCCAGACATCTCTTCCTGCTGAAGCACTTACATCTCATTGGTCATTTGGGTGAGCTCTTCATCAACTTCTGATACCACTATACTTTATCCACACCGTTGACCACTTCCAGGCTTGGATTTGGTTTCTATGGTTATCTTCCACTGCCTCATACTTCAGGGTGCCTTTCAACTTTTCTGGGACCCAGTTCTTTCAAATTAACCCTTTGTTTCTAGCTTGGGCCTGAAGAACTATGGCCCACCTTGCCTGGCTGATCTTTAGGATTCAGTTTCAGGAGCACTAAGCCCCAGTAAGCTTTTTTCCCCAAATCCCTCACCATTCCTAGCGTACTCCTCCCCAAGCAGTTTCCCTGAGACCCAGGAACTGACACTCACCAGCCAGCGAGCTCCTTCTGGTGTTGACAAAGAGTGAGCACTCCCAAGCAGGTAAAGGGGAGGCTAGATATTAAAGTGAATGAAGGTATCAAAAGTGAAAGCTGTACACCCATAAAGTTCTCAGCCGCTGCTTCTCTGTGTCTCTTTGTAGAGCAGAATCCCACCCCAGGTAATGCTTCCCACTTGCCAAACAATCTTATAACAGACTGAAATCACTTGGCTTCCCCAATCTTTTTTTCTTCTTCTTCTTCTTTTTTTTTAATAGAACTTGTGTGAAATAAGCAATCTTGCAAGTTAAAGAAGTAGGAAACTTCCTCTGGGATTTCAAAAGGCGTTTGCTTTCATTTCTTTTTCTTTTTTAAATATTCCAAAAGCACGATGAGGTACATTTGTCACTCACCTGACATAGAGGCTCTCAATGCATCCCATAACCCATCCAGGCATGGAAGATGCACACTGTTGGCCTCCCAGACTACTTGCAATTTAATGAACAGTCATATCCAACAATTCTGATCCCAACAGCCCGCCAGTGGTTATTCTCCCAGACTCAGAGCCCCAAAGAGAGATCTGTCATTGCTTAAATAAATTTTACAGATGTAATAGATAAAGGCAATAAAGAAACCAGAGCTTTACCTAAAACAAAGTTGACAGAGCGGAAAGCTGTCTCCATAATGGGCATGCGAGTTCTGCCTACTAGGCTGCTTGTGTGTGCCAAAGAGAAAGACACAATGAAGGTTAGGAAGCATGAAATGGCAGCCTTCTTTGCCTTTCAGGGAACGTAAATTTTATTTGCTGGACGTAAATATTCAAAAGCCGTGGCTTCCACCTCCGTGTGTGATCAGCAGAAATTGATTTCAAGGAGACACAGAATTATTCAGCTTGTTGCTCGGCAATGCGAAGTTCAGAGATCACATGGTCACAAACAGCCACATCGAGCAACTCAGGAGGTGCTTTCCTATTGTGACCGATGTTGGCACAGATGGCATTGCGTGCCCTTGGTGAGCGTGCACCTGCCAGGCAGAGGTGAACCCAGCTATAGCTAGTCTGCAACAAGTGCCCGTGACCTGTAGTAGATGCTGCCATTCAGTCTGCTTCTGGGGAACCTTAAACCTTATGCTCCATATAATTCAAACACAGCGGTTTCGTTTTAAATGCCAGGTGGCCAGTCATGTACCTGGCCCCCAATATAAGGCACAGACATGGATATGAATTAGTGTTAATATTCTTCTTCACATGATATATAGTAAAGGAATATTGAGTTAGGTTTGCTCTTTATGTGTGTGAGTGCACTTGTTAGTGTGAGTGTGTTTAATTTGTTTAGCAAATTATGGCCTCTAATACTTAATCAACTAATTCATTAAACTAATCTAATTTTATGTGGATGCATATTGAAAACTAGAAATAGTATGTAGATAGAAACCTGGCCGTCCAGGTGTGTGTTACACAGGACAGAACAGAAAACACTAACAACAAGCGTTTGTTTTAAAAACAAAACCTGTCTTTCTAAAACAACATGGCCGTCCTAACAGCCCAGTGTGGGTGGTGATGTAAGTCTCATCAGTGCTATCCTCTTTCCAGAAGATTACAGAAATGTAAATTCCATTTCCATAGTACAATTCAAGCTCACAATGGACTGCCTGATCACCGGCTATGGGTGGATTTGGGGTCAACCATGTAAAAAAAAAAAATCACCTTTCCTTGGACTGTGTTCGGAACTCCAGGCCTCACATGAAAGGAATAAAGAACCCTTTCCCCGTGCAGTTGGAAGGTGTGACAGCAGGATAAACGGGAGGAGCTGAAGTAATTTTAACCAAGCAATTCACTGTCAAATGTGTCCTCAATCACAGTGTCTTGCAATTTACATTTTACCTTGATCCCGGGACAGTCAGAGGAACTGGGTCCCAGGCACAAGCACTGTTCCCCATATGTCTGCTACTGTCTCCCCCCCCCCCCCCCCCCCCCCGTCCCCCGGCCCCAAGACAGCTTCTCCTCCACATCACTTGTGTTGGATACATACATAGCATTACCACCACTGCTTGTCACTGTAACGAGACCTGAAAATTTGAGGAAATCTGAACATAGGAAATAACATGCTGGCTGTTCTAGAATAAACATTATTATATACAACACTGGTATGCACTTTCTTTTTTTTAAGCTGAGGATTGAACCCAGGGCCCTGTGCTTGCTAGGCAAGCGCTCTACCACTGAGCTAAATCCTCAACCCTGGTATGCACTTTTGCTCATTTAATTTAATGGCGGGCATAAGGTGCTGACTGTGTTAAGTACTTTTCAAAGAACCTCATAAATATTAATTTACTGAATCCTACTAACGATCTAAAAGGGAGAGTCCTCCCAAAATAAATTAACAAACAAAGACCCAACTGATTTTCAAGCACAAAGCATCTTGGGGATCTTTATTGAGAAGGAAACAATCTGAAGGGCCCAGAGAGATGAAACAGTTGGTCTTGGATCCCAAGAGACAGAGCTGAAACCAGGACACTGAGACCACTTGGGAGGGCATCATCTCCCACGTTCTTCCAGACCTTGGTCCTGACATGGCTGTGTGGGTGTAGACACCCATCTAGAGCTCTTGGTGCTTCTTTCTGAGCATGAGGTTTGCTTAAAGCCCAGACATGGCCCCACAGCTAGAGCCCTCAGGAATTCTGTTCTAGTGAGGCTAGAGCACAGTGATAGGAAATTGCTTTGGAGAACAGAAGAATCAAGAGGAGGTTTCTTGGACTGGGGAATGTAGCTCAGTCTGCAGAGTCTAGCATACATGAGGCATTAGACTCCATCTCCAATGGCACATGAGCCAGACAGAGTGGTGCATACCTACAGTCTTAGGTGGTGGAAGTAGGAAAATCAGGAGTTCAAAGTCATACTCAGGTATATATCAAGTTTGGAGTCAGCCAGGCTATACGAGAAACTCTCCTCTCTCTCTCTCTCTCTCTCTCTCTCTCTCTCTCTCTCTCTCTCTCTCTCAAAAAAAAAAAAATCTTTTCAGAAAGAAAGAAAGAGAAGACTGGACAAGGAAATGCACTGGATGGGACTGAAGCCCTATGGTAGGTGACACCACTTCACAAATCCCAAGTTTCTTAGCCCAATTAGTAGAGAAACTAAAACTAAAAAGGTTATGTCCAATGTATGGCATATAAAATGATTAAAAAGATGAGCACAGAGATTATTCATTGCAATGGACACACCACAAAACTCAACTTGTTTAAAGTCATGTTTAGAACTCCAAGAAAACAAGCAAACAAAAACAGAGAAAGCAACTCTGAGAGACGGGACTTCCTGAATGACTGTGACCACAGACACTTCAGGACAGGACTTGAAGAAGACAGCCTGAACCACAACTGTTCTGTCCCTCAAAACCACAGTAGAAAGCAGGGTTTATCTGACTCACACACCAGGAGACACCTGCTTACTTTTGCTTTATTTTATCACAACACCCAGAAAGTAGTTACTGATGGCTGAAAGGTAGGGGCCGCAGCCTCTGGGATGCACTTTGGATGTGTTCCCAAAATGGAAGCAGAGGTGTTCTCAGAATGGTGATAAACCAGCCTGCAACTACTCCAAAGGCCTGGAAGGACAGTGTGGAGCTCATGATGGCCAAGACAGATGAGAGTGTCAGTGCATGGGGACACTGGAGGCTTCAAGGCTCTAGCTTTCTCTACATGATGAGAATCAAAGGTCCAGTTCTATCCTGGACCACATGGACTACAAGGAATGTGAATCCCTTCCCTTGAATGGTGTCTTTGTAGTTTAGCTCTAGGCACATTGCATATTTCCCCCAAACTCTCCAGGTGCTAAACAATCCCCTTGGGTGCTTATTGAAGATGCTAATTGCTAGCTCTACCCACAAGGATCTAAGGTTAGATTCACCAGGCTAACATTCTTTAAAGAAAGATGTATATCACATAAAATAAGATAATCATACCGGACCTGAACATTTCTAGGGAAAATAAAAAATGGGGAGCCATGATTTTGGTGAGTTCCTTTCCCGTACTCAGGGTCGGGGGTGGGCACTTTGTTACTCCTTTGTGGAAAGTCACTAAGGCATTTTAACAGAAGCTAAGGACTGCACTGCCTGGGCCTTTTGACAGGAGCATTAGCAGAACAGCATTACTTGATTTAAGGCAAGAATTACTCCGTCATCAACACTAATCTCTTCTGGCGAGAGGAAGAATATCAACAATGGCTCCTCACAGAAGATGACTGAGCCCCGGCCATCCTTTCCTTCATGGGTGGGAATTTGGAACTCATCAAAATATTAATATAACCTCACTTACAAAAACAAAGTTGCAGAAAGTCTTACATCATAGGAGCTTCCTATTCTACTTCCAATACAATTCTACTCTATACACAATTTTGAATGGACTATAGATGCCTGTTTGCTTCAGACCCCTTACACATACACACACGTTCATGTCAGTGTGTGAGGTGTGGGCATGCGCACCAGCATATGCACAGACCATAGAAGGATGACAGATATCCTGCTCTGTCGCTCTCCACACACTTCCCACGAGAAAGGGTCTCTCACTGAATGTGGAGATAAGTTGGTAGCCAAACAAGCCCCTATGAGCCTTCTGTTTCTAGCCCCACACAGTGCTAGGGTTTCAGGTGAACATGCCCAAATGTAAACAGATTTTTTCCCCTCACTTATTGGTTGATTTGTTTATTGTGTATGAATGTGTATGGGTGGAGTCCTGCCCCAGCATGGGAAGCTCACAGGACAACTTGTGGCAAGAGTTTCTCTCTCTCTACCATGTTGGTTCTAAGGACTGAACTCAGGTCCTCAGCTTTCATGGTAAAGACCTTTATCCACTTGATGACCTCCCTGCCCCCACGCCCAACTTTCTTAGTAGTTGTTAAGGATTTGATCTTGGGCATTGTACTCGTTCAGTAAACATCTAAAGCTATACTCAACCATTTCCCAAGCCCCAACGCCTGAAATACTAATACCTTACCATGCTGTTGCAATTGCAGGCTAGTTTGGCAAAAGTCATACAACTGGACAGGTCCCAGTGTGTGATAAACTGGCCCTGAGATAAAATGAATACCACTGCTTGCTTTCCACATTCACACTGGGCATGACGCCTCTGCCAAATACCTGTGCGGGAAGGTGAATGTACGCCACGGGCACACCTACTCAACCTCCTGAGGACCTGTGAACCAGAACCTTTTCCAGTACATTTACCAAAGCCCTTTCCTTTGAAAAGGAGAGAAGAGAATAGACAAACTTGCCTTTTCTGCCTGGTCTCACCACGAAAACCTCTTGTGAGTGCTTTGGAAATAACGACTCACTCGGAGCAGCCACTGAGTGAGCCGTCCACGTGCTCTCCAGAAAGCAGCATTCAGTGAATGTATGCCCAAGGCTGCCATAGCTACTCTTAAATAGAAAACTTTCTGGCCCTCCCTTACCCCTCTGGAAATTTGGTAGCCATAGATTGTGTCTCCCGCTGAGGCTTGATATGTAGAGCTGTATTCTACCTGCTATTAAGCTGCTGATAGCAGTGTTTCTGTTGCAATTTATGAGCAATGGCAGCTGAAGGCAGAGAGTATTGTACACACTATATTTTCCCAGCTGGAGAGCTCCGTGAATGGAAAGCAAAAACATGAATACACATGCGCTGCAGGCTTGAGGGAATAAAAAGGCAGGGGAAAGCGTCTGCAGGCTAAAATCAGGTGGGTGGTCTTGATTATAAACCAAGTAGATAATAAAATATTCAAAGGAAGTGCCAGCTAAATGGTCAGGAAACACATACATAAAATGTGGGAAGGCCCAGAAAAGCCTTTCTCTATTTGTACCTTGCCAACCTAATTCCTAGATGTGCCAAGATTCACCTTCCTGCTTGGGGCTTTAAATAGCTTACCATAGCCAAAGGTCACTTGCAACCACAAAAACAAAACCCACTCTGTATCAGGTTTCCAAGAGCTACCTCAGCAGGCTGCAATGGCAGGCAGGGCAGCCAATCTCTGCACCTCCACCCACACTCTTCCTCAAAAGGCAAATTGTTTTTAACCAGAAATATTTCACATGGAATTCCATTTGTGGTTAGGACATGGATGCCTCATATTGTCCAACTGTCCATGGGCTCAAAAAAAAAAAAAAAAAAAAAAGAGAGAGAAAGAGAGAGAAAAGAGAAACCACCGGTTCTCAGAAACCTAATTCTACAGAGAAAGGCTCAAATCATGAGTCAAGAAACTGATGGGCAAAATCACTAGAAAGCCATTCTTTCCCTAAAAATTCTACTAAGAAATACAATAGAAAATATCCCCAGGGATCTAGTTAAATAAGCTTCATTTAACTTCTGGCTAAGAAAGTGTAGAATTGCTTTGTCTGTGTAGCTGGTTTCCAATCTGCTGTGTACCATACTTTTGTGGATCACCATACTGTAGCCTGGTCCCTAAATAATGTGGTTCAGTTTATCTGCATTCCAGGTCAGCTCTTAAAAGATGTGAGGCTAATGTGTGGGCAGGGCTCAAATTCACCTGCTTACATTCTTTCTGTGGGAATGATGGATCTCTAAAAAAAAAAAAAAACAACAACAACAAAAAAAAACAAAAACCCACAGAAGCAAATCTGTGTCCTCCAGCATTGCAGTAGGCTGTATTGTCTGTAAAAACTATCTTCCAACACATAATTAAAAAACTCAACGCATAATGAATAATAATAAAAAGCAAAAGTATTATTCACTTTTTCTCTATGGAATATAAATGTTCAACACTGAAACAGATCTTCAGCCGAAGTATTCATCTGTCTTTTAAACCTGAATTTAGGTGGTTTTGATTCAGAAAAATTCATCTCACAGTACCAACAAAATAAATTAAAAATACTGAGCCTAGAAAATTTATCAAGCTCAGAGCTAAACCAGGGAAAAGTAATTACCACTTAAATATAGCAATATGAAATTCTTTGAAGGAATATCCTTTTGATGTTAGGTCTCAAATGCCAAGGGGCACAAATCTCAGATCTTAACATTGTTCAGAGGAAGTCTAGAGAAAACAAATGTGTCTCCTGAAACCTCTCTCTACAAAGAAGTATGAATCCATCTGTAGTCAGTACATCATCTTAACAGTAAGATTTTACTCAATAACTGCAGGGTCTCGAAGAAATACTGGCAAGAAAGGGGTACACGATGGGTAGACGACAGTCAACCTGGAGGAAATGCATAAACTGAAAGACTGAGCACTTGGAATTATTTCTAGAGATCACCATCTACTAAAGGAAATGTTACTGTAATAACTATGACTCCCAGCATCCTCCAGGTTCAGAAGATTATTCATCCTTTTAGATTTAGCATAGAGCTAGGAATCTGAAAGGGTGGCTATTCAAGTTGGATTCTTTCTTCCTTTCCTTCTTGCTTCTTTGTACCCTTCCTTCCTTCCTTCCCTCCCTCCCTTCCTCCCTTCCTCTTTCCCTCTCCCCTCCCTCTCTTCATTTGTTTTTTTGATACAAGGTTTCTCTGTGTAGCTCTGGTTGTCCTGGAACTCTGCTATAGACCAGGCTGGCCTTGAACTCAGAGATCTACCTGCCTCTGCCTCCTGAGTGCTGGGATTAAAGGTGTGCACCACTACCTCCTAAACTTTATTTCTTAACACACACCAAGGGAACTGTCTTTGCAAATGATTGGAGATTTCGTATAAATAATCAGAACTGCAGGACAGCACCATACCTGTAGATGGAGAGAGACAGATTTCCCACTTTTCACATTATGTAACAGTTGGTGGGTTAAAAATGGATTTTCCATTGTACAGGCACTTTTACAGTTTGCCTTCAACCACAAGACATTGGCATACTTCTAATTCCTTTCATAGTTTGGTACACACTGTTACACACATAAAATAATTCAATAAATTCCATTGAATACTCTCAGGTTTTCACAATTGTTTTTTGTTTGCTTGTTTTGTTTCTCTGTGTGTGTGTGTGTGTGTGTGTGTGTGTGTGTGTGTGAGAGAGAGAGAGAGAGAGACAGAGACAGAGACAGAGACAGAGAGAGACAGAGACACACGGACACCCAAAGTTGACATCCAGTGTCTTCCTCAATCCTCCATCTCATTCTTTCAACTGTATTTATTGAGGCAGAGTTTCACCAAAACTGAATCTCACCAATTCTGAAGAGCTATCCAGCTTGACCTGAGGTTCCCTTTCTCTGCCTCCCAAGTGCTGGAATTACAGGGACCCTCTATGCCTGCTAGGGATGAAAGCCACAGGCCTCACACTGGCATGGCAAATACTCTATGCACTGACCCATCTCCTCACATGTGTGTCAAGAGCGCGCACGCACGCACACGCACACACAAAATATCTCTGAGTGTCTCTACAAAAGTCATGAAAAGGAAATAGAGCAAAATAGAAACCAGACAAAACCATTTAAAAAAAAAACAAAAACAAAAACAAAACAAAACAAAACAAAACAAAAAACAGCAGAGAGGAGGAGGGGGAGGGAGAACCCTCCAATATAAGGAGTGTTCTCATCAGTTCTGGCTTTAACTACCTATGATAGCTGCACTCCTTAGACTACAACTAAGACTTTGCCATATTCCTATGATCAAATACTTATCTCAAAACAGACTGTTTATTTCAAGGATTTACACCGCATGTAGTTTATGATCATTTGACTACAGGAAGAAAGCAATCATAATTGTTCCCTGAAATGGCATAATTGACACCTTTGGCTGCTTTTCTACATTTCCCCCTAAATATAAAAGTCTTTAATCTTAATTATTCAAAAGGTAGCATGTATCTGCAAAGCAGGATTTCATATTCAGAAGCAAAGCAGGTAAATTATGTGACAATTTGCTCATAATCACAATATAGTAAAGATGTCTTTAGATTCACATTACAAAGCACACACACACAGACAGAGAGAGAGAGAGAGAGAGAGAGAGAGAGAGAGAGAGAGAGAGAGAGAGAACCTGGAATTCCTGGCATTTCTCTGGATACAGAGCAGTGTCCAGGATACTCATAGATGAAAGCATTACCAATAAACTATACTGACAGGTGACGTCAGGGAAGGGGACACTATCTATGTCTGGCACTGAAACTTGTGTCTGAGTGTTAATGATTCAGGAACTGTTGTACATTAGGAGAGCACCTTGGGCTCTTTTAAATATTCTGATACCCACCCAACTTCAACCAGGGTGTGGGGAGGGTCTCCAAGCACTGGCATGTTTTAATCTCTAGGTGATTCGAGAAAACACTTAAGAAGTGACATCTTAGTCTAGATTAGTAGTTTTTGACCCTGACAGTTCGTCTGAGTGACATGCAGGGAGTTTAGGGGCTAACAGCAATAACTCAGGAAGGAAGGAAGGAAGGAAGGAAGGAAGGAAGGAAGGAAGGAAGGAAGGAAGGAAGGAGAAAAAGAAAAAGAATGTCATTCCATCTTAAACCAAATGAACACAAATATTTGGTCCAGAAATCTGAACCAAACTTACAAAAGCCTATTTTTTTAAGTTCCTAAAATGATCTGAATGTGAAATTCAGATTGAGAGGAACATAGTGGATTTAAAAGTTAATAATACAATACATTTAAAAAACAATAGTTTCTCCTGTGGTAGAAACTGAGCTCCTCTGGTCAGGTAAATAATATACTAAGGTCAAAGAACAAGAGAACATTACAAATACTCCATTAACAAAGGCGATTTTTATAGAACACAGTATACCTTAAATGCTCCTGTTGGCTAAGGGCATAAAGCATCTAAATGTGTCCAGATTCTACATGAAAATGTCTGAGACTCACTTGGAGGGAAGGGTTTGAAAGAAAACATCCTCCAGAGCCTTCAAACTTGTCCCTGTCTTTTCTCTTTGAAGAATGCCCCCCACCCCCCACCCCCCACCCCCGGCCGCGCAGATGAGGTCTGCAACATGTTCACCCTAAAAGCCTTCAGTGACATGAAGAGCTAGTGTACAGTTTGTACAGTTTACACATCTTTTCCATTTTGTTTAAAAGCTTTCTTTTTAATATGCTACCATTTACTACTTTCCAAATCCTTAACCCCATTTTGTAGATAAAGCAAGACCATGGGAGTATGTTGGTTTAGTTACTCATCTCTTGTCCCTACCAAGATTCATTTCCATGAGACTATAGCCATTTAGAAAAATCTTTAGTTTAAGTATTACTTAGGTACCAGTAATTTCCTAAGCTTATTTTTATGTCTTGCTGATGAAAATTAACCAGGCAGGGGTCTGCCAAGGGATAGGAGACAAGGCATTTGGGGGATGGCAGTTAAGGAATGCTTCATTGGGGAAGTAATAGCAGAGCCAAGAGCTGAAAGCTGTGAGACAGAAGGCCATGGAATGCTAAGGTCCACAGGCAGCAGAGGAGTGGGTGCCAAATCCAAGAGATGCCATCAAAATGCCTCTGGTGAGTGCCCATAGAGAGACCTGTGCAGAATTCCAAAGGGACAGATGAACAAAGGCTCTGTGGAACCTTGTAGAGGTGGTAGTAGCCTTGCCTTTTTTCCTATTTATTTTTTTCATCTTAAAATTCCACTTGATGCCCCAAGCTCTGGTCTGAGCAAACATTAATGCAACGCGTTTTGCAGCAACAATGACTTTTATCTGGATGGCTGCGAAAAGGAGGAAAGCCAAACTCTGGTGCCCTTCCACTGCTGTGTAAATGCATGCCTCTCTTTGAAGTAGGTAATAAGTGATTGTTTCATAATCTGTAATACCTGACATACTTGGTGACGTACCCTCTTAGCCAAACAAACCTTAAGGAAAACACAGTAGCGTACTGTTTAAAGGAGATTGGTTTGTTTAAACAGGAGTGTGGAAACCAAGGGACAGCATTTGAAACAGCCAAGAACTGGACACAATCCAAAAGTTCATGGGCACAAGAACGAAGAAATAATGAGGATGTGTTCAGACAGTCTGATGGAACCATTGTAATGGGCTCCAGCTTAGCGCTAAGTGAAAAGAGCAAGCCCAGAAAAGGCCCTGTGGGTGATTCTAAGGAGGAAAAGCTAAGCAGTATCTTGTGTAGCAGTTAGAGTTTATCTGTGATAAAATATGGGAAGAAACCCTCAAATTTCAGAATAGAGATTACATGATTACACGGAGAAAGAGGAAGACAAAGACTGAAGAAGGCTCACTCACAAGTTTCAGAAGTTGGAAAATTCCATTCTTATTCCTGTGTGGAAGGTGGGAATTTGTTTCCATGTTGTTCCTTATAAGTGATACATATCTTTAGTAATATTTTGCATATATGCAGCATTAACAAAACAAGATTTCAGATTCTTTCTTTAGCAAGAATTCAGATCTTGCCACGAAAGACACTCTTGCTTATTCCATGCACTGAAATTCCTCTTTTAAAGCTTACAAACATCCTTCTTGTATTTACTCTATATCTTAGTGAGCACGGTGTCAAGAAAAGTACTCCCACTCTCTGGAAGGAAAACAAAATGCAGAATCAACTGTGGAAGAAAAGGGAGAAACTCAACTGTGTATACCCGTCTTGTTTTGTTGTCAATTGTTTCATTTGGTTTTGGTTTTTATGAGACAGGGTCTCACTATGTAGCCCTGGCTGCCCTAGAATTCACTCTGTAGACCAGGCTGGCCTTGAACTCACAGCGATCCTCCTGTCTCTGCCTCCTAAGTGCTGCCATTAAAAGTGTGTACCACTACATCTGTGACTGAACAGTCTGTGGTGTCCTGAGCTAGTTGACATGTGACGTAACACTGGGTATTCGAGGAACATTGCAAGTATATTCACTTAGAATGGTGTGTTTACAGGAAGCTGAAGATTAATTTTCTCAAGACTCATATGCAAGTACTTTCAAAAAATAATAAAAGAATAATAAAAGCATTACATATCCAAGCAAATCAAAATTCACAGAACAGTGGCAGGCAGCCAACCCAACTATTTCAGGTCTGCTGTCCCATCTGCTTGGCCTGTTAACTGTCGGAAAATACAAGCAAATCACTTCTTCTGCAACTAATTCACAACAGGGTTCCTAAAATCCAGACTCCATGATGCAACGTTAATAAGACCAAATAGCTTATTATGATCAATAAAACGGAGCCTTCCAGCAGTTCAGAGGCAAAAGTTGGCTCAAATGCCTCTTTGGTGGACATGGGGCCCAAGTACCAGCATCCTTGCCTGGCACTGTGGAAGGCCCACAGCCAGGAAACCCTCAGACATCAGGAAGTAGCTCTCAGCCTTGATTCCTCTCTGCATATGAACCCAAAGGCATTCTCTTCCTGCTAGACTTTATTAGCCCCAATATGTGGTAATTAATTTACTGCAGACTCTTAATTCATAAATGGATCAAATAAAGTTTTCCATGGCTTTTGGCAGCCACCTCTTACTAAATGATGATGACTAGAAATTGGTTCAAATACTGCTTCTAAGTCAACCCCTTCAGCCTGCAAAGTTCAATTAAGGAGTTCTTTGCTTATTGTGCATGTTAAGCCTTCAAAGAAGGAATTATTCATGTATTTTCCTTCGCCAAAAAAGAAAGTAAAGCCAG